>NC_136122.1:13823663-14256151 GCF_965212315.1 Lampetra planeri | reverse complement strand
CCACCACGTGACCCCCCAGGCACCCCCTTGGGGCCCCCAGCCCTCGTACGGGCCGACACAGTAGTGACGTCCTATGTCACTACATCTCCCAGCTTAAATAGACGCTCCAAGCCTAGGGCATGTCATTCAGACTCTGTGTTATCGACAGACATGTTCCTCACCTGAGGACGGCTGCTTGCGTTGTGGCCGATACGTCGTGAGAATTATTTTATTATGTTTTATTTTTATTATTTTATTACTTCCCTTCTACGTGACTTTACCGAAAAAACCAAGAAGATGAACTACTACTCTATTAACACGGAGAGGTACGACCCCTTCCACTCGATATTCTAAGGGAGAGACAGCCTCCCTTCTATCGTACTCTACCCACTCTGGGCTACGCAGACGCCGGTCCCTTGCGACGGCGGCTAGGGGTAGACTGGACCGACCGACCCACCCAGGGTACGGGACTCGCCCTGGACCGCTTCAACCCCGAATTAGCGAGAGCCTCGGGGAGGGTCCCAGGGGTCCGAGCGACCTCGGCTCTGCTACAACCGGCTTACAAGAGCCACGGTTGAGGGTCCTCGGGTCGCTCGTCCAGTCTTCAGATCTTCAGATGTCTTCAAGCTTGAGTTGGTGAGTCCTGCCACGAACGTCCCGAGGGCTGGCCTTTTATCCCCAGGTCGGGGTAACCCTCCCCTCATGACCCCCCCCTCCAAAACCTTCTGGAAGGTCTTAGGAGATCTTAATTCTTAAGGCGTCTTAGGAAGTGGAGGGGGGCCATCATCCCCCAGCCCTTGAGGGGTCTGGGGTGTCAACCTCCAGTCACGGAGGGGTGGGGGTTTGACCTTCGGTCAACCCCTATCCACCTCGCTCTCTCGGCTGCCCCCTGTCGGCCCGTGAACGTGGCGGCAGGTCAGCTCCCTACAGCGTCTTATTATGGCGCAACACAATGGAGGAATTCACTTTTTGTTGCAAAAAAAAGTTGTGAAAATTTGGCTTACTTTTGCATAACAATTACATAGGTTAGGATGCCTTTTTTTTGGGACGTGAAATTTTAATCGTGAAATTTCCCACTTATAATTTAATACATAGCATTTTATGCTAAACAAAATGGAGGAATTCACTTTTTCTTGGAAAATTTTGCTTTGAAAATTTGGCCATATTGGCCAAAAATGGCATAGGTTAGTATTGCGATTTGATTTTTTTTTACTTGCAAATTTAATCGTGAAAATTCCCACTTTTAATGTAATATATAGGTTACTAAGGCTAAACACAACCAAGGAATGCACTTTTTGTTTAAAAATAAAGCTGTAATAATTTGGCCAAAAACGGCATCGGTTAAGTATGCCGATTTTATTTCTGCAACGTGAAAATGTAATCGTGAAATTTCTCACTTTTAATGTAATATATAGCTAACTAAGGCTCAACCCAACCGAGGAATGCACTCTTTGTTGAAAAATAAAGCTGTGAAAATGTTGCTTATTTTTGCTAAAAACGGCATAGGTTAGTCTGCAGATTTTATTTTTGGGACTTGAAAATTTAATCGTGAAATAGAGTCATATGTAGCATACAAATGGTAAACAAAATGGAGGAATTCACTTTTTCTTGGTAAATTAAGCTCTGAAAATTTGGATAATGTTGGCCAAAAATGGCCGATTTGCTTTTTTAAATTGAAAATTTTATCGTGAAATTTCCCACTTTTAATTCAACGGTTTCATTTAACTTCACCTGTGTTTGTCGTGATCAAATCTTGTAGTTAGTCTACTTCCTGTTGTCCAATCAATTCCAAATTTTGCACACGTACTCAGATTCGGTGACAATGCATGCCTGTAAGAATAAATTCATCAATTAATTGCCTCCTTTCAATTAAATGTTTGCATGGACGGCTTATTAATTATATATTTTTGTGTACGTCAAAAACGTCGCGGTCCCTAAAGTGTGGAATCGGCTCGCACAAAAAGCAGGCGCCGCGTGTCTCAGGCGCCATTGACGTACTTCTCGACCATGACTTAAACAAAGTTGTTAATAAAACCAGCGACTACGTAGCGATTTGTGCGCTGCGCTACGAACCCGGCGACCCGGGTTCGATTCCCACTCACGGCCACCACCGGTGACGATTATTTGAACCGGACCTGGGCCTCCCCTAGGTCGACTCAGCCTCAAACGAGTAACTGGTGTGGTGTGTGAACATCGTCACTGGGGAGACAAAGGCGGCCGGGCGTGGTGAATCCAAGTTCCCGGACGAAGCCGGGTAGTAAAGCTAGTCTAATATATAGGATACTAACCCTACCCCAAACCCTAACCCATAACCCTACCCCTTAACCCTAACTCTTAACCCTAACCCTGAACTTTAAACATAACCCGTTCCCTACCCCTAACACTAACCCCTAACCGATAACCCTAACCCCTCATCCGAAGCCCTAACCTCTAAACCTAACCCGAACTGTAACCCTAACCCCTAACCCAAACTCCCAACCATAACTCCTAACACCTAACCATAACCCCTAGCCCCTAACCTAACCCATAACCCTAACTCTAAACCCTAAGCCTAACCCCTAATCCCTAACCCTAACTAACCGTAACCCCCAACCCTGACCCATAACCCTAACCCCTAATCCGTAACCCCGAACCAATACCCTAACCAGAAACCTTAACCCTAACCCCTAATCCCAAACCCGAACCCCTAACTCAAACCCTAACTAACCCACAATCCTAACCCTAACCCATAACCCTAAAACATTAACCCTATAACCCTAACCCCTAACCTTAATCCTAACCCCTTACCCATAACCCTCACCCCTAATCCTAACCCTATTCCCTAACCCATAACCCTAACCTTAATCCCTGACCCTAACCCATAACACTGACGTCATCACAGGTGTGTGGAATCGATTCTGGGATATCCCGATCACGCTCTAATTGAATATTAACAATGCTGGTATGGATCGCGCCAAGAGGAATCGACAACGACCACATTTACCGGGTTCGATTCCCGAGTGGGTCGGTGAGTGACCATATGTAAAAATGTTAACCTATGTGTTAATTGTTTCAACACAATGAATGCACAACCCAATCATACTTACAAATTATAAAACATTAACCATATCGATGAATTAATATGTCTATTTGGAATATTAATAACTGTTAAAAACTCTTAGATTATGTTAAATGATATATTAAGTTTAGAAGACATTTTTTATTCCTAACCAATAAAACAACATTGATATTAGAATTACACAAGTTAGAAACTTTATCATATTGATCTCCATCTAGCAGTGGATACCATAATTGAAATGCAATAATTGTATTTTGCATATAATTTCATGTTATTTGCATCTCATTTGCTTTAACATTTAATCCAGCAGTGAATAGACCATGACAGTTATTGAAATTAGCATCTAGTTTTCATCACATTTGCATATTATGTTACAGGGAGGGGGTGGGGATGTTAACACAACTAATACTGTCATCTGGACAAAATGAACGTCATTAATTTGAATCCAGATATGATCAATAGAGCTAATGCCAAAAAAAGGCCCAGCTAAGGGCCAAATGTCCACCAGACGAGGCCTTTGAAGGACTTCCAAGACCTAAACGTGACTTGCTAGGAGGGAAAATAACATCGCCACCACACACAATGGGGCTACTCACAAAATGACACAGCAGGAGAGAAACTTGAGGAATGGTCATCGGCACAAGACACATTCTTTATATATAACCCTAAACAGCTGGGCACATTTCATTCAGCCCGAAGGAAAGTGGTCTCTAACCCAGACTTATGCTTCATCTCAAATGACAAAAAATGGACAGCCACTAATTACATCGAGAACAATTAGAGGCAATTTTCCAAAGAGCCAACACAGATAGGCAGTAACGCACATTGGATGACTGATACCGGACATAATATCAAAATCAAGGCCACGTTGGAATATTCAGAAGGCCAACTGGCCTGGCTACGATAAATAAATTGAAGCCCAATCGAAAAACCTGAAGCCAAAGCCTGATCAATTAATTCAGTAACATTCTGACATCTGCCATTAAAAATCAATATCTTGAGGGGTATCTAAAAACATATCACATTGGCAAGCAGAAACATAACTCTTAAAATGATTCGTCAGAACTAGTAACCAAGGACACTCCACTTTTCGGAGTCCATAACATTTGCACAAAGAAAACATTGGGAAGATGTAACTGCAGATTTGGACATCACTTACTCCAGCTATCAAGCTTGGCAGCTCCACTGCAACCTAGGTGCCTAAAAAATAACAGAGCACAGACCTCAGACAACTACAGCAAATGCTGTCACTTCCCATATGCTGTCCTGCTCATAAGCACCAATATACAAGCTCACCAAACAAGTTGTCTGAAAACAATTCACCATCACCTAAAGTCAACTACCGCAGATACTCTGTCCTGAGTTCCTAAAGAACATGAGATTATATGGACAATGGCTTGCAAAGCTCTTCAACGTCATACACAGGTCAGGCAAACCCCCGATGGCATGGAAGCAACGCAGAGTCATTGCCATTCTAAACCCAGAAATACTCACCCACACAGCTATAGGCCAATATCGTTCTTGTGCTCCACCTCCAAGCTGACTTTTACCCATTATCGACTCCCAACTGTCTCGAAAACCAGCCATATTCAAACTGGCCATAGCTGCTGTAAAAAAATGTTGCCTTCACCACCCTTATATGAGCTAGTTCCAGCATCAACAGAAAACCAGCACAACAATGATTGACTGCTCTGCCGCTTATCACACAGTTTGGCATCATGACCTGCTGTTAAAGTGGGACAAAATCATCAGATCCCATTCTACTGTGCACCGAATCAACACGATCATCCCCAGCAACCATACTTTCAGAGTACATCTCATTGGTAAACACAGCCGCAAGTGAATTATAAATGGTTTCACGCAAGGTTCGATAGTAGCACCATCATTATTAACATGTGACCTGCCACACACTTCTTCACACAAATATATATGCAGACCACATAGTCCTTGCTTGCACAGGACACAAACCTCGAGAATATTGCCAATACTTGAACAGAATCGGAATCTGTATTTATCCTCGAGAAATCCAGTAGGGGCAGTTCAAAAAGTTACAACAATAATACAAAAAACGATAGAGGTGCAAATTATAGGAATAGCTGATCAAATCTTATTGGAAGCATATTTCCATCACCACAGACTCCAACAATATTCCACTTTCCACCTCAACAATCATACAGCAAATACTACCCTTGATGTGCAAATAAGCCTTTTGAAAATAACCCCTCTGAAAATAACCCTGAGCGCTATTCCAATTTATATAGCGGTTATCATGGATATACGCCTGATCTTCAAGTCCCACAAAAAACACATCTCTATAAACATTCAAGAATCATCCTGCTCCAGAAACTTGACGTCAGTGGCAGAGTACTGCGCTCCAGCCGGATTCGGGAGCTCGTACACAAAACTGCTAGATGCACAATTAAATATCGTTATGCGCATCATAACCCAAACACCTAAACTGACACCAATCCCTTGGCTCCCAGTTCTGGCAAACATCCCGCACCTACGATTACCACAGCTGGTTACATACGGTGCGAAATAAGTTCAATATACATACATACATTCTGCCACCGCATATCCGCAGAGGTAGGTTACACATTTTCTTGCCAAAGACAACCTAAGCATCAACCAAGACCCAAAAATGTACCTCGCTACCACTCAAGTTCCGATCCCCCTTCTGAGATCATGCTGTTACTATCCTAGAATCTCACCTATTTCTGGAATAATGCTGGTGAACAGAGTGGAAAGTGGCTGTCCAGAATAAACACCTCATTTGAGACCCAAACATTACACCTCAGGGCCGTGACATTCCTCAGTCACCTGTGTACCATCAATTGCATCAACAGATCAATTTACACATCTCCTTGACAGTGTGATTGTGGCCATGCAACTACCATTATGGACAATATAGTAAACCCTTGTAGTCTGCACACAAACACTTTCCTGAACCCCTCGTGGCCAATGGACTTCAATATTGGTATTTAGCTCCTGAACATATTCGCAAGAAAAAATTATAGGACGAAAAAAGCATCTTGTTTGCTGAAACATTTCATCCAGGAGTGGATAGACCATGATGATGAAACAAGCATCTAATTTGCATATAATTTGCGCATACGTTGTACATCATATACAAATCATTTACATATACACTATGCTGTGAATTACATTTGCATATAATTTCCATATCATTTGCAGATTTTGGTTAAACTGTTCATCCAGCAGTGGATAAGACCATGCTCAATGTGGTGACGAACCGAAACATTTTATTTGCTCTTGACTTAAAGCTTTCATGACTGCAGGAATTCATATTCTGTGGGTCTTTTGGTAAAGTCACGTAGATAGGTGAAAAATTAATATATTTCTTTATTTCATTAATTTTGAACCTATCTACGTGACTTTACCGAAAGACCCAAAGAATATTTGATTTGCTAGTTGCCGAGTTGTTGCCCGCGCCCCTTCCCCTGGTCCTCTCCATCGCGGAGGCCGAGGTCAGGCACAAACTCCTCTCCTTCCGCCCCAAGCCCCACCCGCTCTATGCCAAGCCCCACCCGCTCTATGCCAAGCCCCACCTCTTCCGGCCCAAGCCCCACCCCTTGTGGTCCAGACGCTGCCCCTTTTACTGTGGGTATAAATGTGCAAAGTTAGTACGTTCATAGTATGTGTAATGGTAGTAGTTATTGTATAGTAATAGTTGTTCATCGTCAGTTCGTGTCCATCATACCAACTGCTACCCCTATCCCCTCCCTTTGATGCTGCTAGTCCTGCATAATGCACGGGCATAAGTAGTACTAATCACATACCTGCATTTCCCATAAATATGCCCATAAATATGCTAAATTCCTATTGATATGCAAATTCTTTTGTCAAGGCGCCCTTCCCTCCCCCCCTTCCAACCCAGCTTAAATATACGCTCCAAGCATGGTGCTGTTTCATTCAGACTGTCTCCCCGACAGACCTGGTCTTCACCTGATGACGGCTGCTTGCGTTGTGGCCGAAACGTCGTGAGAATTATTTTATTATGTTTTATTTTATTATTTTTATTGTTTCCATTCTACGTGACTTTACCGAAAGAACCAAGAAGATAATTAGTGGTTATCAACATTTTAATGCGCAGTTTTTACTCACTCACTAAATGAAAACGACTTATAGGCGCTAGCAACCACAGCAGCCAGGTGGTGAGCCAGAGATATTTACACTTTTCCAAGCTCTGTTATTCTCAATATATGAAGGTGTTATCAGCTGATTAATGAGTACAGTATTGTACATAAGGGAGGTAACGGGCGCAACCAGGTAAAACTCACTGAACAGGTAAAGTCCATCTTTTTGCTGTACTGTACTGCATTATCCTGGCAAGCCTCGACTCCTCCAGGAAAGACTCACAGTTGTGTGATTATTATTTGGTTCTTTCGGTAAAGTCACGTAGATAGAAAAGAAAAAAAGAAAAGTAAAATAAAAATTAAAAAACAAAAACAACATCCTGATGACGATCGCTTGTGTTGTGATCGAAACGTCGTGAGTTTATTTTTATTTTGTACTATTTTTATTTTCTATCTACGTACACTTTACCAAAAAAACAAAGAATTCCTGCAGTCACGCAAGTTTTAAGTCAAAGTTGTGTGATTCACCTCCACCCGGCGAGTGTTACTGAACGTATTAGTATAGTGTTACTGATTAGTCGTGTGCTTACAGCTGTTGTTGTTGCTGTCCGGATAATTGGGCACGTGACCACGACTGCTGTCCCCCCCGTAGAGGGGGCGAGCGGGATGACCACCACCCTGGTGAAGGAGAAATAGGGAGTACGGCACAGTAGTTGAGAAAAGGGGAGGGGTCGTGTGGGTTTGGGAGGGGGTGTGGCGGGAGAAGAGGGGTAAAGGAGGATTGTTGGTTTGTGGTTGTTGCGGTGGTATTGTGATTCTAGTATTCTTGGGTCTTTCGGTAAAGTCACGTAGATAGGTTCAAAGAAAATAACAAAAATAACAAAAAACTACGACGTTTCGATCGCAACACAAGCAATCGTCATCAGGATAAAAAAGAGCGGGAAAGCTGCTGAGGCAGGCTGTTTTAAAGGTTTAAAATGGGTGTAGCCCAAGGGTCATAAACGAAGTGATCGGGGCTAGTGATGTTAAAGTGAGAAATTTGCATGTAAATGTAAGATCGGAGAGCTACCTCCACAACGACGAAGGTGCGGAGGTGGCCATTGTATTGTGAGAGATTAAACGACATATCTCGGACCGTGTTCGTAAACATAAGGCAGATCTGAAACAAAGTAGGACCAATACTTCGGCCATGGCTGATCATTGTTTTAATGCGGTGGGCTCACACGAAATAGATTTCTCTAAGACGAAGGTACTTTGGAAGCCCACTGGCTAACAACAAAGATTAGTTCATGAAGCCATCCATATACATAGACACAATTTCGACCGAGAAGATGGGTACAAACTTAGCAATCATTGGAAGGACGTTATTAACCAGTTTAAGTCATAACTGGCTGTGATGTTTCAATCCTACTTTCCGATGTTAGTAGTTATTTTCGACTCTCTGGTTTTACATTAACAGGTTAAATGTCTCACGTTAATACAGCCACCGTCGCTCGTGTCCTCGATGTGGTGGTGGCTTTGCGATCTTACATTGATATGCTAATCTCTAATAATACAATGGCCACCTCCGCGCCTTCGTCGTCATGGAGGTAGCTCTCCGATCTTACATTTACGTGCAAATTTCTCACTTTAACATCACTAGCCCCGCCCACTTCGTTTATGAACCTTCTACACCCATTTCAAACCTTTAAAACAGCCTACCTCCGCAGCTTTCCCGCTCTTTTTTCTCCTGATGACGATTGCCTGTGTTGTGATCGAAACGTCAAAGTTTTTTGTTATTTTCTTTGAACTTGTCTACGGGACTTTACCAAAAGACCCAAGAATATGAATTCCTGCAGTCACGAAAGCTTTAAGTTGTGATTCTAGTGTTTCATGTTATTTTGTTTACCTGCCAGAATCCGCCCTCTGACGTCGCAAGGAAAGTGGGCGGGGTAATCTCCCTTGTTGGCCCCACCCCCACCGCGGACCCTGAGCCAATCACGGAGCCAGAAACCAGTCCAAGCCCAGTCCCCGCCGCATGACTGTAGAAGTGGCTCACGAGGCGGGGCAGGAACTGCTGTTGGTCCCCGTGACATCCCCCCCCGTAGTAGGTCCCACCCTCGGCGAAAAGGTCACGACCCCCATGAACCGGTGCATTATGGGAAAGCGAAGCCATTGGAAAATCTGGTGGGAAGGGTGGTAGTGATGTCACGGGGGACCTGTTATATCGGCCGATGTGGTTTCGTATACAAATACATTTCTGGAGCACAAGCCAAAGGACTAAAACGCCCATCGGCCAGTATGTACCACTTAAAGAGTGTAGTAACACTTTTCTTACATTGAGCAAAGTTATGACAGACAATGGGAGTAAATTACAAAGTGCCTAAAGTGCCAATGGCCAATAAACACGCGGTATAAACACCACACTGAAATTTACATCACTTGTCTTTTTGTTCCCCTCGCACTGCTCCACTTTGATGATGGTGATGTCTATGGTTATTTTCCCTCAAATTATTACAAAAACCTTTCTCAATTCAATATTGCTGTTGGGTACACAACGGTCGTCTCAGTAGGTGCATTATGTCCATGTCAGGCTCAGAATGGCCCTTTTATTGTGCTCATAATTGCTGTCACTGGGTCCATAATGGCTATGTGATTTGGGTGCAATGTGGTCGTGTCAGTGGAACTATAATGGGCGTATTGATATGTTCATAATGGACGTGTGTCAGGTTCATAATGACGAGTTATTGGGTTCATCAAGGCCGTGTCGCTGGGATTGTGATGACATCACTACGGTGCCATCACGACGAACCTGACTGGGTGGCGGCCGCCATGTTGTGGCCAAGCGCACCGGGTGAGGCCTGCCTCGCCTGGACCCGAAGGCCCAGTTCCTCCTCTTGAGCCTGTTGTCTCCTGAGAGCCACCTATAGAAATATATACAGTATATTGCAGTCACAGCAGTTCATTTATTAGAAATAATTTGGAAGTCCATAGATATAAATGCATTTATATATATGAAAATGTATGTTTAATATAATATATACATTCATAGATACATAGTGATACATTATTAAGACATCATCTTAATAAAGATACTGTACATGGATATCAATTGATTCACATAGATACTGTACACATCTCAACACATTCTTCAATAACTCGCTCTTAAAGGGCAAAATATATGAAATATGTAATAGGTGATGTGTTTGGACAATGGATCTGCTTAGCACAGTATCACCAGATTATCGAGATATTGTACATCCATCAGGGTACAACATTGATAATAGGCATTGATATATATTCAGAGCGATAACAAATGATGAATAGAGATTCATATAAATGATGAATACAAATCCAGAGGTAGGGATTAACAATTAATTGCGATTGCGAGAGATAACAAATATTTGAGATACAGGATGATAGAGATAAGAAATTATTAAATAGATACCTACAATTATTCGCAAATATAAATAAATAAACTAATAGAAATTCAGAGATAATTAATTAATATATACAAATATTCATGGCTGAAATTTATAGAAATACATTACATTATTAACAAAGATCATTTTATAGAATTCGAAATTATTAAGAAAATGATATAGATCCGTAGAGATAGTGATATACATAGAGATGTTTAGAGATACATATAAGTGAACGGATAACCATATGTGGACGAACAGATTCATAGAGATAGATATATATTCAAATAGATCTTATTTTATATATTTATAGAGCGTCTTCACTCGTTGCATTCATAGAGATTCATACACATGTATGTACTATGTTGAACTTCTTTCGTGCCGTACGTGACTAATTGGAGGTGCGGGCAAAGGCATCGGGAGGTGCGGGGGAATGATAGATGCATTTAAATAAGTGATCAATAGAGATTCATAGACATATTTCGATTTAAAGCTTTCGTGACTGCAGGGATTCATCTTCTTGGTTCTTTCGGTAAAGTCACGTAGAAGGGAAGTAATAAAATAATAAAAATTATGTTTTATTTTTATTATTTTATTACTTCCCTTCTACGTGACTTTACCGAAAGAACCAAGAAGATTCATAGACATAATTATACAAATAGATTCATGGAGGTGAACAGAGATAAGACGTAATATTTTTTCTTTTGGTCTTTCGGTAAAGTCACATAGATAGGTACAAATTAATAAAAAATAATAAATATAAAATAAAATAAAAACTACGACGTTTCAATCACAACACAAGCGATCGTCATCAGGAGGAAAGAGGGGGGAAGCTCTAGCCCCGCCAAGTTCGTTTATGACCCGAGGACTACACCCTATAAAGCAGTCTGCATTCAGCAGCTTTCCCCCTCTTTCCTCCTGATGACGATCGCGTGTGTTGTGATCGAAACGTACCTTTTTTATACTCTTTGGTTTTTTCGGTAAAGTCACGTAGGTAGAAAAATTTAATAATAAATCACGACGTTTCGATCGCAACACAATCATCATCAGGCAGAAAGACACGGCAGCAGAACTGTTGCAACCAGAGGCTATATATGGGTTTGAGGTGGGTGTCACCCAAGGGCAAGTAGGCGGGGTCTGAGATGGAAAAGAGTCCCATCGCCGTGCACACGCACAACAGCTGCGCCAAAGGAGGATTGGCATGCTAATGCAAACGAGCACAATGGGGAAATGAGCCCTGTAGTCGCACACCAGCACCGTCGTCAAGCAAGCACAGCAGTCACGTCAAAGGAGGATTGGCATGCTAATGCAAACGAGCACAATGGGAAAATGAGCTTCGTCGTAGACATACAGCCTATTGAACAGCGAGAGCTGCCGTTACATCGAGGCAAAAGGGGGGCAGCTGTGGCGATGTTAGTGAAGATAGCATGTCTGTGTCAGAGGACCGGGCATAACGCCACCTCGTGGGCAACACAAGCTGAGGCGTTGGCTGCTGCACAGTGAGAGGCCAGCGTATCAACAATCTAGCCGTCCCGGCTAAGCAAGGAATATCAAATAATATGGAGCACCAGAAATGGTCAACATGCGAACAACAACAACAAGGGGACGGAAAACAGGGACCCGACACGCAATCAAGCAGACATGAGTTCCTCAGGAGAAACGCAACGTCTTGGAGCGTGTCCGTGTAGCCGGGCCATCCGCCTGAGCTGGAATCGACGCGGAGGCTCCTGCAGCCGGCAGCAGCGGGTCAGGAGGGGGCGGCACGGCCGGGTCCAATGCAGGTGGGCATGGCAGAACAGGGTCGTCCGCCGGTCCTGACGCCTCACTCATGGGCGCTCTGGGCGGTAAAGACAGCAACTTAGGAGGATCACCTTGCACAGGGGCCGCAGGTCGGTTGGACACGTCAGGCACTGGGAGACCGATTGCTGGAGATGATGATGACCCAACCGGAGCAACAAATGGTTTCAACCGCGACGGGTGAACAAACCAACGATGGCAGTCGTGACAGATACGAACACACTGCGGATGAAAAACTTCCACAATTTTACAGGGCCCTGCCATGGTTTGTGGAGATTGGGCGAGGTGCCAATGGGCACTTCTGGGCAGTGAAGCCAAGCCTTATCACCAACAGACCATGGCATGTCACCCTTGGAACTCCGAGCACAACGTTCATTGCGTGCCTGGGTCCTGGAGGTATTAAATTTGGCGGCTTCCTGTGCCTCAGAAACCCGTTGAAGGGACTCCTGGACATGCTCAGGAAGATTTGTTTTTAGCGGCATGACTGGGGAGCCCAATTGGACATCCACCGGCAGCACATTCTCCCTTCCGTACATGAGGAAAAACGCCGAGTACCCCGTGGATGCGTGTGGCACCATCCGGTACGCAGAGAGGACGCTAGGTATCTGCAAATCTCAGTCGATCTGCCTTTTATTGACAGTTTGGCATAGCATGGCAGAGAGGGTACGATTCAGTCGCTCAACCATACCGTCCGTCTGAGGATGGTAGGGAGACGTACTAATTTCCCTGGTCCCCAAGGCATCGCAACGTCGTGCAACAACTTGGAAGAAAAGTTTCTACCCTGCTCGGTGAGTAACTTTTCCGGTGCCCCTTTATCCATCACGTATCCATTCACGAAAGTGTCCACAATGGGCAAGCCAATTGATCTGGCAGGGGCCAAGCCACAGGCCAACGAGAAAAATATTCGATGCCCACGAGGAGAAATTTGTTCCCGCGAGGTGTAACAGGAAACGGACCTAACACATCGAGGGCAACCAACTCATTGATGCGCGTGACCGATATGGATTGCAAGGGGGGAATGTAATGTTGCCCGAGCGACTTCCTCCTGGCGCAATCGGGGCACGATCGGAGTGCACAAGTGACGTCTGACGTCATACCAGGCCAAAAATAATCCCTCTGCAGGGTGAGCAACGTTTTCTGGACACCAAGATGGAAAAGGTGTTCACTATGCAACGTATGAATCAACCCCGCACGGAGAGACTCCGGCACAATCAGCCGAAGCCGGCCAGACATCTCGTCCTGCCACATCAACAAGCTCTCGTGGATTCAAATCACCCGCGGTCGGCACGGGCCGTTGCCGCAAGGAAGTCAAGGAGTCGTCCGATAACTACTCGCATAACCATACCGAAGTGTGGAAGGCACAATACGCAGTCGGCAGGCGAAATCCCCGTTTCGTCTGGGAGTGTCTCAACTGCGGACATGACAGATCGACGAGACACGTCGTGAGAAGTACAGCGGTTCGTACCGGAGCTGCAAGCACAGCGAGGCGTGTGACAACCGCGACAACGCGTCAGCATTGGCGTGACGGGCACCTTACCGGTAAGTGACATCGAATGTGAATTTTTGCAAGCCCTCAAGCCAGCGTGCCAACTGGCCGCCTGGCTGCTCAATCTTTAATGAATACTGGAGAGCTGCATGGTCAGTACGGATAACGAATCTCCTTCCATATAAGTAGGGCCTAAACAGTCGGACAAAATGAACGATCGCCAGCAACTCTCGTCGTGTAACACAGCGGGTTTCTGCCGGCGAGAGCACCCGACTACCGTAGGCGATAACGCGTTCGACGCCTCCCTTCATCTGCGACAGGACTGCGTCGGTGTCAAATATGAATGGTGATGAAAAATCAGAATAGTCGAGAGTAGGCGCGTCAGACTAATCACCCCCCTCCCTCTCTCTGCCTCCGCCCCCCCTCTGTCTATTTAAGGCCACCCCACAGAGACGATCACCCCTCTCTGTCACCTGTGTTGCTCTCGCTATGTATGTATCTTGTGATATCTGTCTGCTAATATGTCTGTCTATAGTTTTCTGGTTAGATATTATGTCGCTATTTCATTATACCTGATGATGATTGCTTGTGTTGCAATCGAAACGTCGTATTCTATTATTTAATTTAATTTATTATTTTATCTTTAGACGTGACTTAACCGAAAGAACCAAATAATAATTCAACCCCATCGGTAAACAATTCAATTGAAAAAGGCCCTGCGGTTTTCAGAACGCGGTTTTCTGCCTTGAAGACTCGTCAAGGGGCAGTTGCCAAAACCCGGACAATAAATCAAGAGTCGAGAAAAACCGCGCTCTGGACAAAGCATTATTTCTAATAAATGAGCAGAGCGTACCCTCTGCCACGGAGACCTGATTCAACCTCCAAAAATCAACACAAAAACGGAGGTTCCCATCCTTCTTCCTCACCAACACAATCGGAGTGCCCCACGGGCTAGTAGAAGGCACAATTATGTCAGCGGCCAACATCTCGCCAACAGCACGCTGCACACTCTCTTTCTCGGATGGGCTCATGCGATGTGGGTTTTGGCGAATGGGGCTAGCGTCAGCCGTATCGATGTGATGAGACAACAAAGACGTTCAACCCAAATTTGAAATCGTCTTTTCTGAAAACATCGGAAAATTCTGACAACAACCCGCGCAATTCGCTACGCTGAGCCGGAGGCAGTGACGCGTTCTCCTTACACAACTCAGTAATCCATCGATCGTCCGAAGGACACGTTTTCCCAACCACACATACATTTCGACCCGACGTGCGCTCCTCGCGATCGGTGAAAGCGGTAGTGGCATGAGCAAAAACAGTACCGGCGGGCACAACAACATCGCCAGGTCCCCCATTCAAAACCTGTAGAAATGGAGCCTGACCCGTGCAGAGGATGGTCTGAGGACAGGCCAGCGTCAAACCCTGCATAGCAGTATTCGAAGGTGTCAACAAGACACCATTACCCGCGCTCTCACCACAGATTTCCTTGCAATAATGGAGCGGAATCAAGATTTGAGAACCCGCCGGAACAGTGGTGGCATCCACCAGCGCCTGAACCGATACGGCCGATGCCGACCGAGGGAGCGGCGACGACAAAAAACACACCCTGCGACCTGAAGGCAGCTCAAGGCAGCCTTGGTCCACGAGAATCTTCAGCGGCATTCGTGACAGAAAATCCATGCCCAACAAACACGGCACGGCCAAAGTGCGTGAAATCAACACAGGACCGGACGCCTGGACATCGCCAATGGCGATACGTGCGTCAACCTGGCCAATGATATCCATACTACCCCAGTTAGCAGTGACACACACATCGTACACCGGACGGACTCGCGACACGGGGATGGACAACAATTGAAAAATTACATCTGAAATTATCGTGGCCGATGCTCCTGTATCAACCAAAACGCGAACATCGACGCCCTGAATAGTGACCAGAACTGTCGAGGATCCCGCCGACACGGCAACAACCCTCCGTGACAATTTTTTACATTGAGTCTGTGAGGTCGGCCACCACTTCGCGACGGTATCTGAGCAAGGAACATCACACGAACCGCCCTGATGTGATGGACCCGTCCGAACGACATGAGATGGATGAGGTGGCAAACGTGCCCGGGTGCCCGACATGTGCCAACTCGCCTGTGTGGAGGGAAGTAAAGACAATCGGTCAGCTGCAGGAGACGCGGTCGGCGGTTCGGACGGTGACGGTGGACGAGCTCGGCACTCCCTGGAGTAGTGGCCCACGCGGCCACATCTGAAGCATGTGATGGGAGGCCGCTGGTGCAGCAGATTGTCGTCCCGCCGTGGTCGGTAGATGCCGACCATCCCTCCGTCGCTGGTTCCATGGGAGAACCGCCGCTGCGACGTCCCTTGCCGACGGAACCTCCTCGGGGATCCCCACCACCTTGGATGGACTCTAGCCGATCGGTTGGCCATCACGAGCCAGATCCCCGGCCCACGCGGCCATCTGTGCCCATCTCTTCAAATTCTCGTGTGCGTTCAGCCAGCGCGCGGCTCACAGAGATGTTTGCAATTCGTGGCCGCACGTGGGAAGGACGACTCCCATGTCCCTCGCCAGCGCCAACATGCGTTCCATCACCAGCGCGTCCAAGATCTCTTGTTTCACGTCAGGGTAGGCATCGACTGCCAATGCCATCAAGGCGCTTCTGTAGGCGAGGGGCGACTCGGAGCTCCCACGCCTACGGTGCTGAAATTTTCGTGTTCAGTCATCTGGCGGTTTGTAGACTTCCGCCATCTCAGCAAAAGCTTCTTTGAGCGTCTTCTTCTTCTCCGAGGCGATGGAACGAAAAATGGCCAACGCATCGTCATCCAGCCTGGTGGGCAAGGCAATCAACGCCTCCTCCTCCGACCAGCGGACCGACTTGTAGGCAGCCTCGAAGCGCCACCTGAAAGCACTCCAGTCACCCCCAATGGCCACGAACTCTCGAACTTGGGGCAGGCGTCGAACCCGATGGGCGCTCTCCTTCGCAGCGGGTGTCGTGATGTTCGGCGACCCGCCGCGCGGTAGCGTCGAAATGGCAGCCACCCCACCGCTCACCTCTGCGATGTCCAAAATGGCGGTCGGGAGACGCGTGGTCGCCGGGGACTGCGAAATGGTGGCCGTCTCCACCCTGCCTGGAATGGCGACCGTTTCAGCCAAGGGAGCACCCTCCGAGGCGCCGTCGCCGGCCCTCTGCTCGTCCGCTCCCGGACGGTCCACCACCGGAACTCCTCCAGCAGCAATCGGCGTGACGAGAGCGACAAGGTGGAAAAGCGCTGTTGTCAAAGCGCTCAGCTGTGTCTCCACCCTCCGCCACGGGTCGTCGGGGTGAAGCTGATGTGGAAGCTCCGCTGCGCCGTCTGCCGCAGGTGCGACATCCGCACCCGCCGTGGGCTCCATAACCGGGACCACGGGACCGGGGGTCGGCAGGAGCTGCGTCACCGCGTCGTCGGAGGAGGACACCGGAGGTGGATTCTTCTTTTTCTGGTGCTTGGATATCGTGTCTTCCATAGAGCGCTGCCAGAAAAAGTCCACTATCTGACACCACTGTAATAAGTGGCTCCGACACGGCAGAACTTCATTTATTTATTAAAGGTTCTTCACAGCCACGACTCCTCTCGTCACGTGGATGCCGTCGTTTCTTTCTTGGCGTGACTGCGCTGCCCCGCGCCACGTGGCGCTCACCCCGCTCTCCACCGCACCGCTCGCTGGTGGCGTGCTGGGCAGCAGATGAGCGGCTGGTGGAGATGGCAGGGCAGCAGCGACAGGGAGCTCCTCTTCGATCTTCAACCACCGACCTCGAACCTTCCGCTACTCCCCGCTTATATTCCCTTTTCCGAGGCTAAGCCCCGCCTCTGGCCACACCCCTCTAGGAACCTTCGAGAACGTTCCAGAGGCTTCCATGTCAGCTCCGCCCATTAACCTTTCCCCCAGATAGAACCCCACTACTGCTAAGGCCTGGACTGTCTGACATTATATAAAGCGTAACCCCCCAATCATGCAGGAGATAGCGTCCGCTTATTACACATGTACATAAATATACCATAATCAACATCCATATATGTACATGGAGATATAGTTCAGATACATTTTGATCTTTAGAAAGATGTATTTAGATAACAGTATTTAGATAATTTTGTTGTTGCGATCAACTTCCACTTTGTGTATCTTTCACTTGTGGCCAGGTCCCTTCTTAAAATAAGCAAATCTGGCCTTCACCTGGTAAGATAAAAAAACAGTTTAATTTGCATATTTTAGATGACTTTTTTACCTTTCCTATACAGTGGAACCCCAGAGATCGAACTTTATTCGTTCCAGAAGGTTATTCGAACACCGATTTGTTCGAACACGGAATTAATTTTCCCCATAAGAATGAATGTAAATGACATGAATTGGTTCCAGACACAAGAAATCTCTCATTATAAAGCATTTTTACACGAAGTTTACAGTAATTACATGCATAAAATCATACAAAAAAATAAGAAACACAATAAATAAATGAATAAATATCTGGAATAAATGAAATAAATAAACATTGAACTTCACTTTATCTGTAGTAAGGAGAGTTGATGGCTTGAGTGGAAGGTGGTGAGGAGGAAGAAGTGGTGGTGTTATTGTTTGGAAGGGGAGTCCCCTTGGGCAAGCGTCATGCACGCTGGCCATACGCGTCTCAACCGTACGGGTTCTTTCAAGTCGCGATTGCCCGTTCGACCTCTGAATTTCGTTCGGTTTCCGGGGCAAAAAATGGTCAGAAATATCGTTCGAACACCGATTTGTTCGAGTTCTGGTGCGTTCGATCTCCGAGGTTCTACTGTACATTGCACTCCTATCGTTGTTTTGTAATGTTTGTTGTTGGAACGTTCTGACCCGTCCCTACCGGATATTTGTGAAAAAGAGCTTTATAGCTCATCGGATTCCTCCAGGAAATATTTTGATTCTGTTTAGAGCTTATGTATCGATAGTATATTATTAATAGAGAAACAACTCATAGAAACTCTTCACTTCTACTCGGACACATTCATAGAGCTATACAGAAACGCACAGATATTCATAGATACATTCATGAAGATTCATATACACACACATATACAGTCGTAAAGATCCACAGAAAGACTGATAGAGACGCATATAATCACCTGTGCAGCCATGATTCTCTGTCTGGCTGCGATGAGGGTGCACTTCTGGCAAGAGCAATCTCTCCACATGCAGAAGCGCTTGTGTCCCTAATAAAATAAACAATAACACCAACAATAATACTAATAGTAGCAACATGATAATCAGCAACATCACCAATAGGAGCAACGTAATCACTAATCGTAGCAACATCAGCAATATAAATATCGCAATCATACAAAAACACTAGCTGATAACAGAGACATATCTACTGCATCATTAGTAGTGTAGAGGATGTCTCACCCATCCTCACACACTCGGACCACACAAACAACACGCATACCTTCTGCACTCAACATCACACATGCCACACACATCAATCACGCATACAGGGGATGCACCAGGGAAGGGTTGGAGGTCAGGGGTCACTCACGTCACGCACACATGGCACGCTCGGGCAGGGAATAGAGATTGGGGTTTGAGCACTGATGTGCACGATACGCAATACAATGGGTTAGTGGTTAATGCTGATTGGATTGGTGCGGAGAGCGGATCGGGAAAGAGAAGACATTCTCAGCACCCAGGACGAGCACTGCTCAGAAACGGACCCGCCAAGTTGGGATTCGTCCACCGGCTCATCGACAGGGTCCGAGGCAGCCATCCGACCGACATGGGCACCTTCGTCCACCAACCTGGTGGGGCAGACTCACCGCCGCAGCAGACTATCATCCAGAGATCAGAGGATGGATCAGGTGCTTGAAGCAGTAACAGCGCTGCTTCGCCGGCTGGGGTCCGATGGGGGACAGCCCGGGGGGACCTCCAGCTGCATCACCACCCCAGCAAGGCGGCGGAAGCCTCATGCAGCCTTCCCAATCCAGAACACCGCAGCAGCCAGCGGCGGACAAACCACAACTGACACCACCCACAGTGCTTCCCACGCAGGAACAGGGAGCAAGCCCTATCTAATCCTCCACGCCCCTGCCGACAGCAGCAACAGGAAACTGGGAGCATGCGGGTCCCAGCAGACGGCCGAGCAAGGGGCAACAGAACAAACCGGGACCAGAAAACCAGGTATGCCCCAAATGGCATGACCCAGGGAATGCGGATGGGGATGCGGCTGCCATTTGGGCATGATTAAGAAATTCGCGTCCAAAACTGGGGATTGGCACGACTTTGTTTGCCGTTTCGAGACAGCGGTCCGGGCACTGAAGTGGACAGGCCCTGGAAGCCGATCCTGGCCGCAAAAAGGGGATCCCCACAGACAGTAGACAATCGAGATGGCGGAGATGTGTGACCCCCATCCGGGGCTCGGAAAAAATTCTGAATTGGTAGTGGGACGCGTCCAAATCGCTCCTAGTCTTTAAGACCGAACTGCTGTTGCTGGAAGAAGCAACATTCACGTAGCTCGACGAGCCGTCCCTGGACTCGCTGGTGGCGGAGCATCTCCTTACCATGGTATGAAAGACAGGGGTGGTACTGCCGTTGGTGGGGGAAGAAGCCCGCATAACACTTTGGGTCGCATGGCATCTTCAGGCCTATGAGGAGATGGCGGGACCCACGTGGATTGTGGCACGTGTCACTGAACATCTCGACGACGACGCGGAACCCCGAGCGATCAAGACGCCAGAGCCACTTCAAGAAGCAGAGCGGCCAGCATGATGCTGGGCACCTCAGGAGGTGGAAGCAACGCTCCCGGGTAGGGGCGAAGTCATCTGCCATCACTGCGGTCACGAGGGCCACATCGCTCGCGGATGCCGCAGCAGGACGGTGGCAGCTGGGATGACCAGCTCGGTTTGACGCTTTCGTGACTGCAAGGATTCATATTCTTAGGTTTTTTCGGTAAAATCACGTAGGTAAAAATTTAAAATTCATAAAAGTAAAATAAAAATAAAATTATAAATAATACATATATATATTTATATTTTTTACTTTTATTAATTTTAATTTTTTACCTACGTACCTTTACCGAAAAAACCTAAGAATATGACCAGCTCAAATCAGCGGGCTTCACCAGCAGCCGCCCAAACTCAGGCGAGTGAGCACACCTCAGACACCTGGACAGAACCATCCACCCCATATTCACCTCTTCACGCATCTCATTTGTTGGAAGGCGTGTCACTAGTTCCCGTAGCCGGTCTGGCCCCGTGGCCAGACACAGTCACTAAGTGGTGTCGTCTCGCGAGAAGGGTAGTGGCGGCCATGGCCGTGACATCAGTGTTGGTAGGTTCGGTCGCAGGGGTTAACATGCGCGTGTTGGTCGACCCGGGTGTCTCAGCCACCATCATATCCCTGCGCATCTTTGACTTTTTGCCAGAGGGACAGCATCATCAGTAGCCAGTTCAGGCGACGTATATAGCCACAAATGGGGAAAGTATGGGGATCGTAGGGCAAGTGGTAGTGCCGGTCCACATTGGGGAGCTGGAGACACGGGGACTGGTACTGGTCTCCAGCATGTTCACGGTTCCCTGTTTGCTGGGTATGGATTTTCTGAGTCGCATACCCCTGTGCCTGACCGAGGAAGGCTGTATAGAAACTCTGTCGGGGGTCGGTTGTATTTTTGTGTCCGGGTGGAGGGGGAAAGCAAGTTTCACGGGTTCAGGGGCTTGTGCGAACCACGGTCTTGATCCCGCTGGGTGCTCAGGTCTTGGTGCCTTTGCGATATCACACCCCGCTCGTCACTTCCCGGTGGAATTCGCCGTTCGTAGTGTCCACGGTGCCGTTGGTGGCTGCTCGCCACTGTTTGGCAGCATCTGACACGCTCGTGCGCAGCAATCAGCCACTTTTTTACAAGTTCTTAACACGGCTGATACCCCCACAATGGTATAGGAAGGGGCGTTTTTTGCACATGTCAGTCCTATGGGTTCATGTTCCGATGCACAGAGTGTTCATAACGTGGATTTGGGAGAACTGTTGGTCGACGTAGAATATGTGTCTTGGAGAGACGACATCCTGGAGCAGACCACTGTTCTGTCAGAGAAGGAGTTGGGGGAGCTTATGACCTTGTTCTACGACTTCGGCGATGTGTTCAGCAAGGGTCCCTACGATGTCATTTGCACTACGCTGATAGAACACCACATTGATATGGGTGATGCGTTACCCATAAGACAGAACGCCGATAGGATTAGTCCTACGGAAAAAAGAGCATGTACAGCGAGCAATGCAGGAGATGTTGGAGGCGGACATTATTTCGCTATCTATGAGTCCGTGGGGGGCATCGGCTGTTCTGGTCAAGAAATTGGACAGCACCCTGCGGTTTTGAGTAGACTTCAGATGCCTGAACAAAGTCACCTTGGCAGATGCTTACCTGCTCCCACACATTGATGACTCATTGGATCCGCTCACAGGGGCTACATTTTTCTCCACCCCTAGACCTTTTGATGGGATTTTGGCAGCTACCACTGGATGAATCTAGACCAAAAACTGCGTGCAAGACGCCCTAAGGTCTTTTTCAATCCAACTGTCTCCCTATGGGTTTGCGGACAGCTCCTGCCATGTTACAACGGTTGATGTTGTTAGTACTTGTGGTGTTAAAGTGGGAGTCCTGCTTCATCTATTTAGACGATGTTATTGTCTTTGGTCGCACATTCAAGGAACACTTGGCCCAATTGCGACATGGATTTTCGAAAATTCACGACGCGAACCTTAAATTTAAACCCTCCAAATGTCATCTGGTTCAGTCCTCCGTTATGTACTTGGGTCACGTCAATGCATCCGTGGTCGCAATGAATCCGGACAGAACGGCGTGCGTAGGTGATTGGCCCACTCCCATGTCCGTGACCGTGGTCCACAGATTTGTGAGGTTCATGTCGTACTACTGCCGCTTTGTCGATAATTTTGCCACCATTGTTAAGCCCTTCAATGCACTCACGGCAAAGGGACAGACGTTCCCTTCGGGCCAGGAGGAGACTGACGTGTTCTTGACGCTGCGCCAGCATCTAACAGAAGCGCCACCCCTAGCATACCTCATTTGTTCGCTTCCCTTTGTGTTAGATATGGATGCTAGCGCCGTGGGGGTCGGGGCTATTCTTTCCGAGGTTCAGGAGGGTAGGGAGGTTGTGATCGCCTATGGGAGTCGTGTCTTGTCACCGGCCAAACAGCGATATTGTGTTACCCGTCGTGAGCTGCTCACCGTTGTCCACTTTGTTCAACAATTTTGCCCCTATCTGTACGGCCGCGCGTTTACTGTTCGGACAGATCATGCGGCGTTAGAGTATTTGCTTCGCATTGACCAACCGGCGGGTCAGATGGCTCGGTAGCTTGAACGACTGCAGGAATATTCATACTGAGTGGTGCACCGCAAAGGGCTGAGACACACTAATGCCGATGCATTGTCCCGGTTTCCGGCTCCCGTTGCATGCGCCTGTGGCGACAGGTCCCGGGCGCTGGAAGCCTGCAGCTGCGTCGGCGCCCGAGGTCGTAGCCCCGATTCCCGTCGGGGACTCGGACCAGGCGGGCTCGTCGTCATCATAGGGCTGACCCTGGGCGAATGCAGCAGGCAGAATCTGCCTTAGTGCCACTGTGGTGGGGAGTTTTTTCGTTATGTTGAATGGCCTGTTGATGCACTGGGACGTGACTGTCGGCCGCAGGGTTTTGGAGTCAGCTATGCGCAGACGTTCATGTCCATTTGGGCAGCCATGAGACGGAAGCAGCGCTACGCCTTCACTATTTGTGGCCGGACATGTCCGCCGATCACCGTCGTTGGGTGTCGGGCTGCTTGGGCTGTACGCGCAGGAAGCCTGTGACTGCCGTGATACGCACCCCCCTGCAGTCGATAAAAGTCTCTGGGGTTAACGAGCTCGTTGCCCTCGATATATTAGGCCCCTTTCCAGCCACTGCTCGGGGTAATAAATACCTACTAGCGGGTATAGAATACTTTACCCACTGGCCCTTCGCATGGAACATTGGTCGATCAGATAGCGGCGTCTATAACCGATGCCTTTGTTAAGGGGTACGTGGCTGACAAGGGGGCTTCTGAGCACCTGTTGACAGACCAGGGGCGCAACTTCTCCTTCAAGCTTTTTCAGGGGGTGTACGACACGTTAGGGGTCAAGAAGGTGCGGATTTCCCCGTACCACCCGCAAACGGATGGTATGGTTGGACGCTTTAACCGCACAATTTTGGGGATGTTGTTATTTGGTGAACGCCCAGCAAATGGACTAGGATTTGCACATCCCCTGGGTGCTGGCAGCATATTGTTCGCTGCCACATGCATCCACGGGATACACACCCTTCTTCTTGGTTCTTTCGGTAAAGTCACGTAAAAGGGAAGTAATAAAATAATAAAAATAAAACATAATAAAATAATTCTCACGACGTTTCGGCCACAACGCAAGCAGCCGTCCTCAGGTGAAAACCAGGTCTGTCGAGGTGACAGCGTCTGAATGAAACAGCACCATGCTTGGAGCATATATTTAAGCTGGGTTGGAAGGGGGGGAAAGGGCGCCTTGACAAAATAATTTGCATATCAAGAGGAATTCAGCATATTTATGGGAAATGCAGGTATGTGATTAGCACTGCTTATGCCTGTGCATTATGCAGGATTAGCAGCATCAAATGGAGGGGATATGGGAAATGCAGTATGTGATTAGTAATAATTATGTCCGTGCATTATGCAGGATTAGCAGCATCAAAGATAGGGGGTAGGGGTAGCATTAATAAAGGGAAGGAGTGTTAATAGTATGTAGCTGCAGTAACTAAAACCACCACGTAAACAACTAAAGTATAAACTACATAGTATCATCAGTATACTAAATATACTCTACAATAAGCTGAATTACTAACAGTAAGTAATACATTACAATTCTATGTCGTAAAAAATATAATATGTTTCCATCTAAACTTTATTCTCTTACATCACACGAGTCCACACCGTACTATATACTGCCATAGACAAACCCAACATTAAATTATATACTGTATTGCTATAAACCACCTTATACATTGTAATATTACACAATGTATTATTCTATCCACCCTAATGTATATCACACTGCTGTATATTCGCTATACAATTACGATACTATATATTACTTTGTACATTGTATTAAGCATATAAATGTTATAACATCTGTGGTGCACGAGCGGTGACAACAAAATAAAGCAGTTCAAGTACACCAGCCGCCCAAGTCTCCTTGCCAGGAGTACTTTAGTACAATAGTAAGAGCAACACCATCAATACCAATAGCATAGACCATCTTCATGTCGTCATCATCAGTAGTAGCAGCAAAAACATGAATATGAATTACAGAATAGAGCAATCCTCATTGCAGACTCAACCCTACACAATAATCAGCCTCATCGTCACCTTGAGTTCCATCACGTAACCGTGGTTTCGGCAGCGCGCGCACTTGGGGGCACGTGACTTCCTCACCCCCGCAGCCCCTCCCCCCTCCCCCGCACGCGAGGGGCGGGGCTCTGTGGGCATCTGTGGGAGGAGCGGAGGATTAAGACTCTGAGTTGTGACGGGTTTCTCGGTCATGGTTTATCTAATGATGTATTGTAGTAGTAGTTTGTAGCAGTAGTTGAAATAATATATTGTTAAGTTATAATCATCTGCATTTTTTGACACTTCATTGTAAATATTCACGTTTTCTTAGGAACGCATCTCTTTGTGCAGAAGGCGATATTCCTGTATTTGCTTATGGCATTGTAAATTGGGTTAGGGCGTCAGTTGTTAATAACATTGTTCAATATTCAAATGCATTGTTTTGGGCGATTTCATGCTGTATGACGGCTTGATATTGCGAGTAAGAGTCTCGTTAATGAAGCACAATTGATTCAGAATCAGAATCTTTACTGGAAGAATCCGATGAGCTATGAAGCTCATTTTCATTCCTGATAGCGACTCGGGGACGATACCAAATATTGCGATACCTGGCCATTCAAGAAAGGCGAACATATGGCTAATGTGGGATAATAGATCAATGGGAGTTATTGCGGCCGTTGCCGTCTCCTGGAGCTGTGGGAGCCCCCAGGCGCCAGAGACGAACGCGACGCAGTCGGCGACGCGAGAATTCGCGGAGACGCGAATATTCAACAACCACCCTGCTGTGATCTTGGATCACGGTCACATCTGCTCGAGTCTGTACGACTCTTCGTGTGTCCAAGAGGCTGTGAATCTGTGGGTCTCTTCGTGTTTGCGCGAGGCTATGGGGTAACTCTGTGAAGTCTGTGTTTATGCGCGTTAATGTGTATACAGGATACAAGGATGTACTCACGTTATTGATGATTGGTTGAAATGGTCGATACATTAACTTCTGGTACCACAAATGAAAACATTAAACTCACAAACGCAACACTAGCTACTCAAAGTGTTAAATTTACTCACGATAACTACATCTTAAACCAAATACAAATACTTGTATAATCAAATATTTTATCTTAAACGTAAGGTCCTTAATTATACTTTAGTTGACAATTATTGTGTTAATAACCGTGATACAGTAGCTTTAGCGTGTGTGTGTAGAGACGACATGGCACTTATGAACCCTCTTTTCCCTTATCTCTCTCCCCGTGACCTAGAGCTGTGTGGGAGGGTTTCTGTGTGAGTGTATGGGCCTCTTTGAGTCTATGGACTTTTGTGAATCTATGGGTTTGTGTCAGTTTGTCTTTGTGTGTGTCCGTGTTCATTCTGAGGCTCCCATAGTGTTCATCACTGGTAATGTAAGTAAAAGTAATGGTGATTTTTGGTGAAGTATGGTTAGTGAAGGCATGTATTAATATCCGTGTCTCTGATTAAATTCTTAAGCACTTTCTGGGTCATGTTGTGTGGGAGAGCTTTAGCCTGGCTCTGTGAGCCTGGGTGATTAACACCGAACCCTATGGGAGCCCTCGTCTGGCTCTTGTGAGCCTATGATTGGTGTGTACCTCAATCCGTCTCTTTCTATCTGGGTCTCTGTGTATCTCTCGTCCTGTTTCTCCCATCTATGTATAATGCGTGTTCAGCAAAGGAAGTTAATTAAATGACTAAACAAGAAATCTCTTCATTGTTAACCCTGACTCCCCTACACACACAAATATAAAGACAAAGATGCCCTGTGTCACCCACATAGGCTGCTAGGACGAGTGCTGTTAGTGATTATCACTTATGAGGGAATGGTGAGACAAGCACCACGCCTGGCCGCCTTGGTCTTCCCAATGCTGATGTTTACATCGCATCTGGTACCCATTTAAGGCTGTCGATCTAGGAGAGGTATCCAGGACTAGTTCAGATATCCACCGATATTGGCAATGAGTGGGAATTGAACACACACTACACACGAGGCAGGCTTATGTGAAGCAAATCACGTACAAAAATAATAAACACTTAAAAACCTAATTACAACGTTTAAATTGTCATATTTTACGTCGCATTGTGAATAAAACAATGACAAATATGACATTTGTCTCCGTCTCTTATTGACTAATAATTCAATTTCCACCTCACTTCCAACATCCGTGGTGATTACCTGAATCTGAACCTGTCCTGGGTCTTCCCTACCTACCAATGAGTGGTGTGGTGAAGTATAGTTGAACTGGGCCTGCATTCCAGAAGTGTATTGTTTATAATGAATGTATATAACAATTAGAGAAATAACTAAAATTGTAGATGACTGCACAGATCTGCAAGAAGGAGAGATGGGACAAATAGAGACATGGCGAGAAAGAAACAAGAGAGACTTGGAGAAAGACATGAAGAGACACGGGGAGTAGGAGGAGACAGGGAGGAGGAATTTCAGTCTTCAGGCCCATAGGCAAGTCGGGGTTTGTTGTGGTTGGCATGTCTTCGGCTGGCTGTACATTTCATCGTCCCCTCAGTGGCCCAAGGGCAGCTGGGGGTTCTCGCCACGCGTGGCAACACTAGTATCAGAACTCGGCAAGCCTCGTTGCAGAGTATGAGGATTTACCTGTCATGCATAGCCCGTTCCCACACATCCACAATGAGAAATCAGCTGAATTAGTCAAAGTGTTTAATCTCCACGTGGTACAAATACAAGGTCTGAAGGACACCGAGTACCACAAATATTCTCAATATTGAGATTCACCAAGCTCCCCACAAGTGTTGTCAAATATGCAACCATCTGCATTCTTGTGACCCTCACGATGGTTTATAATTGACACAGAACATAAACCTCACGGCGTTTAGATTAAATTAATATTTTTTTAAGAATTGGCCATTTTCTGCTCAAGTAAAAACTGAAAACGATCACCCCGTGAGGTTTGAATTTTGCCTCGACTCACCACAGGCA
This sequence comes from Lampetra planeri, assembly GCF_965212315.1. NCBI lineage: Eukaryota > Metazoa > Chordata > Hyperoartia > Petromyzontiformes > Petromyzontidae > Lampetra > Lampetra planeri. The sequence goes on along the minus strand of NC_136122.1, from coordinate 14,227,993 downwards.
TTGCAGATCACCCACGTCAAGACACGCAGGGATCGATTACCACACGCTCTGTTGCATGTGCAGCCAACATCTGTCCATACAGGGCATGTGTCAAGTGTGTAGAGGGATTCCATCTTTTAATGTAATTACCATACGATTAATACACATCTGATTTATGTTTTGGACACAAATTTGACAAAAAAACCCAAGACGCCATGTTGTGCAGTTTCAAACTCTCCACATTTGATTCCAATACTAGGTGAGGGCAAAGTTGAGAACATAGGTAAGTGCCCATCCCAGGTGAGGTCCCAAGCCTACTGGTTTTCATAGACAAGGATGTTGCATTGCACGGCTCGCAGACGCTCCAGGGCGGTAGGGTATTCTGGCTGTAGGGCCAGTGCTGACCCGTAGCACTGCAGGGCCTTTTGTCTGTCCTCCTATGCACACACAACCATGCAGGTGCCCGTTGTAGTTAAAACATTAAAGATGCAGCCCTGCATTTTGTTCATCATGCATATCACTGCTGGCAGAAAGACCACGCTGGCCAGGTGGGAACAGGCGGGCGTACCCACACTTTACCCCACCACACGTAACCTGCCAGTCGAATGAGTACCCATTTGTATTGTTAGATGGACAGAGGTGGGGGGGATTTAAGAAAATTGCCCCCATTGCAACTGTTACGCACGGAGATCGAGTCGAACTGGCGACATCTGGATCGCTAGTCCAGTGTTTGGCCCGACCGTTGCACCATGGCAGAATCCTATGGACAATTATTATTTAACATATAACAAAGGCAAAACATATCCTAATAATTGAAAACTGTAACACCACAGAAACTGGAATGTAAACACAATCATTAAATAAATATTCTTTGGGTCTTTTGGTAAAGCCACATAGATAGAACAAATAATAACATAATAAAAATTATAACAATATCACGACGTTTTGATCGCAACACAAGCAATTATTAAATGGCGGCTTGCCATCCTTTTCCACCTCCATGTGGCGATGGCTCTCTCCGAGCTCTCTCCGAGCTTACATTGACAAGAAAATTTCTTACATTGACAAGAAAATTTCTTACATTGACATGCTAATGTCTATACTTTTAGGTTTTTTCGGTAAAGTCACATAGGTAAAAAATAAAATTTAAAGTTAATAATGGAAATAAAATAAAATAATAAATCACGACGTTTCGGAGGCAACACAAGTCTCCGTCATCAGGTGGGACCGTCACAGCTAAAATTACTGCATCCCTTGATGCAGCTAAAATTACTGCATCCCTTGATGCAGTAATTTTAGCTGTGACGGTCCCACCTGATGACGGAGACTTGTGTTGCCTCCGAAACGTCGTGATTTATTATTTTATTTCCATTATTAACTTTTAATTTTATTTTTTACCTACGTGACTTTACCGAAAAAACCTAAGAGTATGAATCCTTGCAGTCACGAAAGCTTCAAATCTAGAATATGCTAATGTCTCACAATACAATGACCACCCCCACAGCTTCGTTTGTCAAGATTTCTCTGATCTTCCATTTACATGCAAATTTCATCTCGACCCCTGCCCACTGACCCTTGGGCTACACCCATCTCAAACCTTTATAACTCCCGGCCTTAGCAGCGCTCCCACCATATATTCTCAGCAGCTCTCCCGCTATATTTTTCACCTGATGACGATTGCTTGTGTTGCGATCGAAACGTCGTGATATTGTTATTATTTTATTACTATTTATATCTACGTGGCTTTACCGAAATACCCAAAGAATATGAATTCCTGCAGTCACAAAAGCTTTAAGTCAAGATTTAAATAAATAAAATTAGGCCGTGTACATTTACGCAGATGACAATTCCTTAACCAATTATGAATGTTGAACTTATTTTGCACCATACATAGACAACCATGCTCACCGGAGTTGCGGGGGAAGGACAACAAACTAAACACAAAAAGTTCAAGGGAATTGGAAGCTCCATTAAAAAAGTTACAATATCCTGCAGTGACAGTTGTGGGAATATTTGATATTTAAAAACACAGACCCATGCACACACAGACCTCCACGTGTGCAAATAAACCCAGCGCAAACACAGACACAACCATGACTGTTTATGGAACTCAACAGATTTTACACGAATTTCACCTTTGCTTATTATAAATTGGACACGTATATTTACGCAGCCAATATAATGATTCATAATTAATTTTTAGATGAGGCCAAACAATGATCGAGCAAAGTTTCTGCGAATACAGTGCAATTCTGATTATTCCTGGAAGATCATGACACCTGTTTTAGAAGCTGATCCGGTGCTGTTGCTAGACATTGTTCTGATGTAATCTGACAATTTCAACTGAAATGCAGTATGTTATTTCTAAATGAAGTTTAGACAATCATTGTTCAACTATCTGGGAAGCTAAAACAATAACGGTTTGCTCATTAACGCTTGTGCATGTGACAATTTGTTTGGCTGTGTCGGGTGGTGGGGGGGTCTCTTGCTACATAAATTTTGCCAGATCATTAAGTGGCCTAACAACCACTGTACGATGGTCACAGTAAACTAGCTAACAAGGTATCTCAGAATATTGCTGCAAAAATAAGAATACAAGTGACTTGTCTTACCTGTTGGCACCCATGGTATCCCTACCACCATTCATCTATTTTTGCGTGTGTGTGTTCCTCAAGGCAATTTCCTGTTCAAATGAGTATTATGGTGGTGCTCATTTCTTATTTACAGCCCTGAGCCAGTAGTGGACATTCCACATTTTTATCGCAAGGGTAAGTTTGTTCCCGGGACAACCACTGTTGATTTCCTCACACAGTGATATGAATTTCATTAACCCTGGGTCAATGCTCCGAGTCAACAGGATTTTCTCAGAACCTTCTGATTGCGAGCTGCTCACTCTACCACCGACTTTGGCTTCTGTTGCGATGTGAATTAGGTGTGAGCGGTGGCACGGTGCTCACCGTGGCGAGGTAGGCATTGCCCAGCGTGCAGTGTGCGGTAGGATTTCTGGGAGAGATGTGCACTGCCATGCCAGCCACGAGCTGAGCCTCCTTCCCCAGCCTGGCCTGTAGGAGCACGTTCGCGAGACTAACCAGAGCCACGTCCTACAACACACGCGCCGCATAGGCAGGTCAACACCGCAAGCCACTTGACAACGATTATTTCCAACAGGCAAACCCAACAGGCACACTCTGCCTCAAAGCTGTGTCAACATGGAATTATCTCTCAAGACACACGAAATGCACCACCAACCTCAACATTTAACTGATTTACATCTTTAATTAAAACAAACTGGCACAACATCTGCAACTGGTGCAGCAAGAGTAGAATCTACATAAACCAGTGCTGTGCATAATTTAATTATCTACATGTTGACGAGTTTGGGAGTGATTTTCAGTATACAGGGAGACCTTGCTAAGCGCTACCCCGTACAGTGCTGATTAATTAAAGTGCTCTTTGTCCTGGTGACATTTTTAATGAAAAAATTAAGAACATCCAAAAATCTTAAAAGCGCTTTTGAGTCAGAACATGCAGCACTGGCCGAGGAAACACACCCACTGCCATCTTTGTTTACTTTCACAAAGCCAATGAGAGCAAGAAATGCTCCGAACAGAGCAACGCTCGCCAGTATTTTAAAAAAGACATGTGCCCACTGACGTATGCTTACTCCACCACCTTGGTCTCTGCCTCATTTATTTTGTTTTTGTGACCATTAAAGACCCAATGTGTCTGGAAAAAGGCCTGCAAGTGTTAGTGCTGGAAATGTGACCAAAGTGTCAGGAAAAGTATCACTTTGGATGTCAAAATCCAAGTGATATGGCGGGTTGAGGCAGGTGAGTGTCAGGTGGCTGTGGGTTGTGAGTAGAATGCACTGGTGAGTACAGTACATAATATTGATATAACAAAATATTAGCTTTTATTTATTAAATCATGTTTACCATCTGTATTTTTATTAGTGTTTTTACCGATATCCCAATGAAGCCCTCATGTATTGCTCATAAGCAAGAAATAACATCATGAATGCATCTCCATATATATAATAGTAAAAGGACCCCTTTTCATGTTGATTCAATTCGCACTCACTTCTCCAGGAACACATCTTGAGCACTAAGCGAGGTCTGCGTGTATACGTGTATACATGTGTGCTGATTAAGTTAGAGATTTAAAATGTATATGTTTGCTATGTGTGGGTGGGGGAACGGTGGAACAGTGTTTAGCACGCGGCGCTACAAACCCGGCGACCAGAGTTTGATTTCCATTCAAGGCCAACACTAGCGATGACGATCTGAACAGGTCCTGGGCCTCCCCTAGGTTGACTGAGCCTCACATGAGTAGCTAGTGCGGTGTATAAAAATCACTGCGCGAGACAAAGGCAGTCGGGCGTGGTGCTGGCCACCCACCCCCTCGAGTGATGGCCTTCATAGGTGCTCGATAATAGCACTTGCCCCAACAGTTTGGTCAAGGCTAAAAGGGGAATCTTTATATTTGTATGTGTGTATACGCATCATTACATGTTACTGTATGTCACTTGACACCCTGGACTACCTTGCAAATTATATGTTTCTCTAACTCAAAGGATTTTCTCTGAAACATTGAAATAGAAAAAAACCCATAACAACCACCAGACATGGTGCACAGAAGCCCTGGCGGTGTCTGGCACCTTCATGTGGTGAGGGGCGTGGTGCAGGCCATGTCTCAGGCAATCAATCGCACGTCGCCCCTGGCCTTGGATCCTCCAGTAGAGGGCAGCGAGGTTGGCCAACACCCATGATGTGTCATTCTGTGGGCAGAGCACATAGCCAGCACACAGCACGGTTGGCTATGTACGGTGCGAAAGAAGTTCAACATACACACATACAATAGTGTTCAGCTCTCGCACGAGATTGAACCAAGTTCTCTCGTGTTTAATGCTGGAGTTGAGAGCACATAAAGGGAGTTTGAGCACAGTGAGTGGAGGGGAGTAGAGTGAGATGAGAGGGGAAAGGTATGAGTATGCATGGAGGAGAGGAGAGTGAGATGAGAGGGGAAAAGAAGAGCATATGCAGGGGAGTAGAGTAAGATGAGAGGAGAGGGTCCATGGAGGATCTTGATAATTGTGAATGCGACCTTAAATTGATCTGGGATTGGCAGCCAGTAGAGGGATTGGAATATTGGGGAGATGTGGTCTCATTTACAGGTGCGGACGAGAAGCCTGGCAGCTGCATTTTGGATCATCTGGAGCTTGGAGATGAGGAATTTAGGGGACAAGGGATGTGGGGAGGCGGGAGAGGACAGAGTTCCAGAAGGCGAGTTGGGTTGTGACGAAGGTATGGATTTTAGTCTGCATCAGCTAGGGTGAGAAAGTCGCAAGCGCTGAAATAATGTGCAGATGGAGGCACGAGGTCCTGTAGAGTTGCGAGACATGGGACGAAAACGAGAACGAAGGCTAAAAAAAACCAAAGATTACAAAGGTTCATTTGAACCTCTGACACCTGGCGGGTGTGGGTGATGCAGATTTGCAAGCCGTGACCTAAAAGGCAAGTCAAAAAGCCAGAGTGATTTCCTACTCAAATACGCATTTAGGCAGTGCTCAGTTCCTGTTTGCAGTCCTGAGCCAGTGGTAGTAATTCCTAGTTTTATGGCAGGGGGGAGTCCATAGGACAACCACTATATACTTTCCCACAGTAATGATGGGCCAGGTCAACCACCAACCAATATTTTCACTCTAAATCTTCCGATAGTGAGCTACTTGGCCGGAAAGAGTGTCTCTAAGGCTTGTAAGTCAAATTTGAGATAGTGTTCTGAGTATGAAGACCTTCTCCATCGCTCTGGCGATTCGGGTGGCCACGTGCTCCAGGCGTCGTTCCCCTAGTGAGGCCTTGGCCAGTCTCTCCAGCTCCTGGGGGAAACACAGCAAAGCACCACACATCACAGCATCACGGTCTATCCACTCCACACAAGTGAGCAGCAAAGCCTCAATGTAATTGTTACATACACGTGTGTTTGAAGCTATCATTGTGTTTAAGCTCATTTGTGACATTTGAGTACAGCTGTCTGATACGGATGCTGGTGGCATCAGTGGGTTTGGCCATCATGACTTTCTCGCCTAGATCTAGACACCATTTGTTTTCGGAAATTTCAACTCCATGAGTTTCCAAATGTGGTTGATGGATGAGAAACAGTGTTGGGTGACACTATGGCCAGAAGAATACACGACCGATACTACAGGGGCTACTGACAACCTGGGCTAATGCAGAACATGTACGGTCGTGTGACCGGGTATTAATTTTAGATTTGAAGCTTTCGTGACTGCAAGGATTCATGCTCTTAGTTTTTTCGGTAAAGTCACTTCGGTAAAAAAATAAAATAAAAAAATATATATATTATTAAAATTCTCACGACGTTTCGGCCACAACGCAAGCAGTTCATTAGGACGCTGTCTTTCCGACAGCCCTGTTCTTCACCTGAGGACGGCTGCTTGTGTTGTGGCCGAAACGTCGTTAGAATTTTAGCCTATTATGTTTTATTTTTATTATTTCCCTTCTACGTGACTTTACCGAAAGAACCAAGAATATAAAATAAAAGTGGTTTCCTACACAAATTAGCATATCCTGTTTATAGGCCTTAGCCAGTCGTGGAAATTCCACACTATGGTGGGGATGAGTATATCCTAAGGACAACCACTGTAAACCTCCCTACAGAGTAATGCTCATGTTGTGGGTGTGCGTGTGTGGTTACCCCTCGCAGACGCTTCTCTCCTCCGTACATGAGGGAGCCGCGAGCGCCTACGCCGGCCAGGTGGTCCAGCGTGTGCATGCTGGCCGGCAGGGCCGGGTTGCACACCGGCTCCGAGAATGGCTCCTGCAGCGGCGACGTCAGGTCGATGTGTTCCGCCACGCTGCAAGCGCCACACACCCACTGCTCGTTAGCCGCACCCTGCACAATACCAAACGCTTCTCTGCGACACGTTTGTCATCGAGTCTGTTGAGCCGTTGAATAGTCACTCGCTCACCAGCAGCCAGTCGCCATAAAGACTCTCTACTGGACTGTTTCATCTCATCTGCACTGTGTTGAACCACTGTACTATAGGACACAACAACACACTTATTCACTCAATCACCCACTCGCCACACTGCAGGTAACAACGCTCCTCTTTCGGTTTCTTTCCTCGCACTTTGGGATTCTGTTCCATTATCTCTTATAACCATGCTCTATTCAAGACATGTGTCAACCCTTATTACTGTTTATTGCTAGCCACTTGACGTATTGACCCTCTCACCAATTGAACCTTATGGCGGGACCCCGGGGTCTCGTAAGCCCCCGGCTCTCGCATAAACTGCGTTGCGACGTCATTTTATGTCTGTTGAAGGCGAACAATATGGCAATCTATTCCTCTCGATGAGCTCTATACGATGAGCTAATCAAAGTTTAAAAGTTTTGTTTCTTATGCGCATTCGTCCTCGCTGCACTTGGACGACATGACAACAGAATGATCCGCGCCAGGTGGGTTGCGGCGTTTATGTGCGCGGTGGGACGGAGTTGGCGAAAATAATGAATTCATGATTCCCGCTTTTGACTTCCGTTTATTCGGGACCCCGGGGTTCCGCCATAAGGTTCAATGAGCCCTCTCACCAATTGGTTAGCAACTGCTTTTAAAATAAATCGGACATCGCAGGGTAAAAGTATGGTGTCAGCATATAAAACCAGAGCAGGATCAATTCACCGGATGTTCTTGAGAGTGAGGGGAACCCAAGTGGAAGGGTGGATGTTGGGGTTGAGACGTCGAACTCGGATGCATTCCTTGGTGCTGGGCCAGCCTAGGTTCGCAAACTTCTTGGCTGCTTCTGCACACACACCATTGCGACAGCACGCAAACACATAAAGGCAGCTGTGGAAACGGTTTCAGAGAAATTCTCAATCACACTTCGCATTCTATACTTATGTACTTCTTTAGCACTGTACATAGCCAACCATTAACATGAATGGGGAGGTCACATGGCCCAGTGATAGCACGTTCACCGCTTGTTAAAGGAGTTTGCGGTTTTGGATTCGGTGAGCTACCATGGTAAATACTGTCGTGCTTATTAACCATGAAATACTACACGCCATCTGCTTCACTCACAGTGGACGTTAAAGATCCCATGATGTCCTTTAAAGAGGAATAGACCACTATGTGCCGGCGTCATGTTTTTTATAAAACACTAGCAAATTACTTAATTCATAAACACGGCAATCATCGCCCCCTTCCTGTGAAACACTTAGCAGGACCTTTCTAAAAACGAGACTGATTGGTAAACAAGCGTAATCACAATGGTAATAATTAAGCACGTCCTCTTTCAGTACCTGGTTGCTGCTCTTTGCTGATTGGATGCCCTTTATCACCATTCTGAGGGATGCAATGTCCTTTCTGGAGAGCTGATTCCAGAGACAACACATTTACAATTCCATTTCTACAAACATCTTCCATCAAATGGTCATGATAAATGGACAGAGAACGGCAGAGGAGTAACAGCCGTTGTAGTTGATCAGTCACAGGGTGACCACATAATTTAATGGCCCATCTTACCTTGCAACATTTTCCAAAGTGTTAGGTAAAAGCCACCTCAAGTCACTTAAGAAATTCAGGTCCACAACTATGTTTACATGAGCCTCAGTGAGAAAGTTTTTTGCGACCAAATGAAGGTGATGTGGTATAAATGCATCATCATCAGTCAAAAGGGACACCGCGTTTCACCTGGAAGTGCAGAGGTTTTTACGGGGCCACTGAGCTGGGGTTCAGATTCCTTCTGTGCTGGAGAAAACACCCACTGCTCTCTCTCTGCCTCTTCCATGGGACCTCCCTCTCTCTTGGGAATGAGACCAAAGTCTCCCCAGGCCTCCTTCTGTTTCCGCGACTGCTTTACTTGCACCGTTATCTGCACAACAACAACAGCCAAGCAACATCCACGTCGAGTCACCAACGTTGCCTTAAAGTGATCACAAAGGTGTCTCAATAAGAGGCTAAAGTTATTATTCAGAGAACATGTTAGCATTCACAATGCAGCCTCCCTCTGATCAAATGTGTGCCAGAAACCCAGTTGCTATCTAATGGCAGCAGCAGAGAAGTCGTTTGGTTTGTGCTTCAGCTATGACTGTGCAGAGTCAAAGAGATGAAGATCCAAAGGAACTAGGTCTGGTATGCAAGTCAGATGTTGTAGAAGATCCCTCCGAGCTTCCCTAACAGATCCATTGGTATGTGGACAGCGTATCACTGTACAATATCGTTCTGAAACCCCGCTCCCTTTACCACCAGTATGGTGTGTTTACAGGCCAATGCCAGACTTCATTTTATCCTCCAACAAATAACAATGGAAGGAACCGATGATCACGATTCAATGGCGCAAGGCAAAGATGCGTGGCCGTCAATGAAGAACGGAGCAAGTCTTGCATTACCGGATAAGCCATTCTCCCACGCATACATAAAACATTCCTGTTTATCTGTAATTAAAAAGAAACCTATCAGAAGCACCGCTGCTAGGGTGTGTTAGTTTAATGCAAATGAGAGGTTTTTTTTGGTTAGATCGTGTAAATATAAATGTGTCATTACATCCGCCACCACCTGACACAGCCAATTAGTAAGGTTTGTCACGTAAACAAAACATGCCAATTCGTTACTAGTACAGCACACCGGTGTGATGGAGAGTACACCAACAACATTTACAATTCGAGTACGACGTTTCGCCAGTAATTACAACTAGCATCATCAGGTGACAGACAATCTCGAATTGTAAATGTTGTGGATTTACTCTCCAATACACCAGAACAGTAGTTGTGTAGGGTAGAGAGATGGGCTTTGTAGCACTACACAAATAAATACTGCTGTGGGGCGTGTGCTTCATAAAAAGGAGGTGGCAAAATTGCACGTCCAGCTTGAGATGCAGACGTTATCAGTCACATGTACAGGCATCTACACAACTGCAGGGCAAAGGTTAGACCAAGGTCAGGTTAAGTGATCACACGTGAGTTTTCTCCGGGGACTCCAGTTTCATTGTTAATGGAGTTGGCCCAAGATGCCAAGAGAGGACCAAACAAAATAAATATCAAATACTCCCAAAAACAACTGTTAGCAGTAGCAGAACACACGTGCCAACAAGGACACTCAATTGATTTTTATGTTGAAGTACTGTGCAAAACTAGCTACTACTGGCAAAGACTAATTAGAAAATCTATCGAAATAAAAATAAATAAAAATAATTTAAACCGTTCGCATAACTACCGACTTAGTGCTGCGTGGAAGCGAATTACCAAATAATACATTGTTTAAATGCATGCCTATACAGGCCACCATACTTCAATAGGGATTACTGTATTTTCCCGTATATAGCCCGCATACGCATATACCCCGCATAAAATAGCGTTTTGTTTAAAACAAATTTCAGATAGCCCGCACCTCCATATACCCCACATGCATTCATATCTTTAAGGTCGTTACCGCAGCTTAATTCCATCATATTAATACAAAGTTTACATTTGTAATACATTCCACTATTAATTGTTAACATTAAAATCATAACGTGCACAAAGAAAACAAACTAATTGGAAACGAGTGAACTTAAAACAGTAAATAAGTAACAAAAGTAAATATCCAATAAATAAGTAACATATTCTTAGGTTTTTTCGGTAAAGTCACGTAGGTAAAACATTAAAATTAATAAAAGTAAAATAAAATAAAATCACGACGTTTCGGAGGCAACACAAGCTTCCGTCTTCAGGTGGAACCGTCACAGCCACGACAGCTGTATCAAGTAAATGAGAGATTGCAGGAGCTACCACTCCGTTTATATAATGGTTGGAGAGGGGGGGAAGGGCCAAGTACAGCACACTTTTATTCATATGGTAAGGTGAGGCTTAAGAGGGTGAGCCTTTGTTATGGAGAGGTACGGTTTGTGACTCAACCTGGCCTACCTAACAATAGTGTGAAAAGGAGAAACAACTAAACATGGTAAACCTGTGAAAGTTGTCTCTCAAATAAGATTGGCCAAATAAGTGTAGTTAAATCTTTTTTGCATAGTTAATCACATCTTTCCAATGATTAACCATGCAAAAAAGATTTAACTACACTTATTTGGCCAATCTTATTTGAGAGACAACTATCACAGGTTTACCATGTTTAGTTGTTTCTCCTTTTCACACTATTGTTAGGTAGGCCAGGTTGAGTCACAAACCGTACCTCTACATAACAAAGGCTCACCTTGATACAGCTGTCGTGGCTGTGACGGTTCCACCTGAAGACGGAAGCTTGTGTTGCCTCCGAAAGGTCGTGATTTTATTTTATTTTACTTTTATTAATTTTAATGTTTTACCTACGTGACTTTACCGAAAAAACCTAAGAATATGAATCCTTGCAGTCACGAAAGCTTCAATCTAGAAATAAGTAACACATAACTGGTAGATAAGTAAGTAAGCGTACTGTTAGGCTTACCAGCATTCGACCTCATCATTTTTACAGCTACTGGACCAGTAGTTACCCCTGTACAGTTTCAGCACTGGTAGATTGCGCACTGTGCAGACAATAGCGGCACTACGGTAACGCCATTGCCTCCTGGCAAAAAAGCCATTGGAAGTTTGAAACAAAGCTCATGGTCGTGACTGTATAGTGCTCAGCCAATAGCAGCGGCCTAAGGGACTCGGCAATTATGATTCCGTGTCTGGTAGATGCTTATTAAGGCCCTTCCCATTGAGCAATGTAAACATTGTACGAACAATTTGAATAATTTAAAACGTGATAACATGTGCAATTTTAGTGTTAGTGGTTTATTCAGCAGTGCTTTAGTCAAAGGTAAGTGTTGCATAGTGGATAGTCCTACCATGAAAAAAATTAAACGAGTTATGACATATCACACGTGTAAAATCTCTTCGTGATAGCCCGCACCTCCATATACCCCACAGGGTCTTGTTTTGTTTGTAAAAAGTGGTCTACCCCGCGGGTTATATGAGGGAAAATACGGAACCGTTGGTACGGCTATTTACACACAATGGACAGGAAGGAACAGATCAAAGGGCTCACATAATGCACGTGCATAATGTACGTTTACTCATTAATCCCCCCCCCCCACTTTGCGCAAGAGCGCAGAAGTGTGGTCACCACATCTATGCCTCTACATAAGGAACGAAACAGGAGGACTTCTCCACAAATCTGGCTGTTGCCTGATGAAGCTAGTTGTAATTGCTGGCGAAACGTCGTACTCAGATTGTAAATGTTGTGGCTTGGCTCTCCAACACACCGGTGTGCTGTACTAGTGACGAAAAAGGGGAAAACCTATTCTCATATTTTGGTACTGGCAAAGGAGGTCCCATGATGTAACCCTTACTAGTTGACTGTATCGGGTGGTGGCGGGTTTAACGACACATTTATATATTTACGCGATCTAACCCAAAAAACCTCTATTATGGATGATATTGGTCGCGAAAGCCTCCTACGTGTTCAACTAGGACCACAGAGCTTTAAAACTTATTGGTGTTGATTCAGGCTGCCTTCCCACTTATCTGTGGTTTCCCACACCTCTGAATCATATTCTCTCTCTGGGAGCAAACAAAAATGGTGCACGTTATACATTTAACATCGTAACTTTATAATTATAATTTTCATTTGTAAGCCACATTTCATCCGTGGATACCAATACGCCACGTATGACAAGCAGGAAATAAACAGTACCGGAGTAAATGGCCAGAATTCGGGGAGTAAAGGTAAGTTTTTAAAGAGGTGAGTTTTTCAAGACAGACTTAATATATCTAATTATTCTGAGTATCTTATTAGCAAAGGAAAAGCGTTACAAGGCTTGAGAACTGCACTGGCAAAAGTCAAATATCACTGTTGTAAGGTGCTTACCCACTCATCTTCATCTCCATCGCGACAGTCCCCAAAGCAGGGCCCAGCCTGTGAGTCGCCAGCAACCATGCGTAGCCCCTGCAAGTCCACCCGCTGCCCTTTGACCTCGAGCGCTCCCTCGAACCAACCGCTCTCTGACCACACAGTGGACAAGACGTCGCCCAGTGCCGACCGCGGCTCCTCCACCGTGGAGTCGTCAGTGCCGCGCTGCTCTGTACTTCCGTCAGCCGAGTCCAGTGTGGAGGACTTTGCCTCTTCTTCCAAGCCTTGTGTCTCCTTCCGAGTGAGTTCCGGCCCTGAGTTTATTCCCTCCTTCCCTTCCACTTTGAAGAGCCTCTCTTTCTGACTTGGCTGCATATCTAAGCTTGTTTTCCAATTGTCCGATATCATTTCGGCCTCAAGATCTTGCTGTGGCTCATCTTCTTTGAGTTTCCCCACCTCATCCGCCTCCTCTGATTCTGGCTTTTGCTCCTCCTTCAAGTGGACCTCCTCCCCTGTGCCATTTTGGCTTCCAGCACCTACAACACATTACAAGCTGGCTCAAACAATACAGCCACCACTCATTCACACCATACAGCCACCACTCATTCACATTCTACATACAGTTCACCACTCACTCACCCAATTCTTCAATCACTCAACAAATGCACCAGTCACACTTCCCAATACAGAAAACACTCAATGAAGGTGTGGCGAGTGTCGGTGCAGCGAGTGTCAGGTCATGGTATCTGGTAAGGAGCGAGTCTGAGGGGGGTAGGGAGTTGTGTGTCAGGTGACTAGTGGTGAGTAGTATCTGGTTAAAACATTTAAGTTTATATTGAACACCCACATATAGGCAGGGCTGTCCAATAGTTAAACGATGCAGAGACAACTGCAATTGTCCATAGTGATTACAACACAGACATGTGCTGCTGATAACTCGTACCACTGGTGAAGCTATACAATAACAATGTGTTACGTAGTTCTGTATAATTTTGAACAACACTCAGACTGATTACCGTTAAGATGTTTGTGAAACATGTAACGGGATTGTTAACAGAAGACAAACCTTGTTCTGTCCTTCCATGCTGAACGAGGGAAGAAGGAAGTGCCGCCCCTATGTCTTGCGTGCCGCGTGTTGCAGGGACCTCTTGCTGCTCACTGCAATTCCCTGGAAACAGTCGGCACACTCGACACTTACTACGCGCTCGCCAATCCCCACACACTAGACAACGCGACGGTATGTAGACAACACGTGCTCCAGAGTTAGATGGAGGGAGGGGGCCCGCCGAGTCAGTCGGGGTGTTGCCAGTACATGACGGCATGGTGATCTTATCGGAATAAATATGGGAAGGAGGTAGATTATCTGCTTATTTTATTTGTGATCGATATTCTCTCCAATGAAAGTAATTATTGTGTTGTGTATTCTATAGTTTTCCGTCGAACTAGGACTCATAACTAATCGTGGTTGTTCATAAGTACTCTGATGAGACCGACTTTGCCGATGACACACTCAATGTCATAACTGGTGAAGAATTTACTTGTAGTAATCCAATGCTGCTGAATAAACATACTCTCTGGCCATGTAGTTGATGGGATGTATAAAATATATTTTTATTTCTTATATATGCAGGGACAGATAGAGGAAGGTGATGTATTATCAGCTAATTTACTCTGATAATTATATATGGTTGAGCTAGAGCGAGAGGCTCACTGGGTCAGAGTTGGGGTTTTACCGGTTCGTGACAGCGTGGTGATCTTGTACAGGGTTGGGTATAGCTGCAGGCAACGGGCTCGGAGCAGGCCCTGTCCGCAGAGGTCACAGTGCTGGTTCAGCTGCAGTGCTCGGTCAAACGCTTCCACCGCTCCACTTGCCTTCCGATCATCCAGCAACACGTTGCCCAGCACCAGAAAAGCCGCGGCCTTCACACCCAAACACGACAACTTTAGTAATCAAATTTAGAAATCGAGACAGTTTTATTTCAAAGCAACCTTGCGTGTCTTAGCCAATCATTGTTTGAGTAAATACAGGTCCAGTACATGCCGTGATTTCCATATGCATGTGTGTGTGGCGAGCTCAGCAGCTTTCTTCCCAAGTGTCCTCCAAGATCTGCCTCTGTGGAGGAGGTTCATGAAGAACGCTACTGGGCAGTTGCAGGCAGTCACCCTCCAAAAACAATGAAGAGCGGTGGAGCAACGAACAAAAAATTGAGTCGAGGGCTGGGCAGCTAAAACACAGTGAGGTGGCACAGTGGGGGCGACGGTTGGTGTATTTGCTAGTCCTCTCAAACCATAGCGCCTGGGTCTGTCCCATGACCTGCCAGAGAGCCTTCCACACTTGACGTGACAGCCTTAAAGTGCAATTAGCCTGGCACAGGCACTGCGATGACGTTTTCACCACTTAGCAGCGAATGGCGGCGTGGTTTTGCGGTGGTGAGGCTCACCTGGTCGGCAGTGTGGTTGAGCGAGTGGTTTAGAAGGAGGGCGGCTTCCGTCAGCTGGCTCAGGTGCAGCGCGAGGGCTGCGTGGTCCGTAAGCGGCACGTGCCGCGCGCCCTGGGGAGCCAAACGCACTGCGGCCTGCAAGCACGCGGCTGCTCGTACCGCCTTCCCCTCTCCACGCCAGTGCAGCCCAGCGAGCACGTGGAAGACCCACCGGGGCTCTACGCACTGCGAGCCCCGCCATGCACAGATTTACACTCCCTTCATGGGGGTCATGCACTGTTACCAATTCTATGAAGTATGGTTTTAATTTCCACATGTGTTCACATCCTGGTAGCGTAGTGCAGCGGAAACATAGGCCAGCGGCAGTGCGTTTTCCACTTGTTGCGGAGATTTGTGGTCCGGTTTCAGCAGCCGCCCTGGTTAATACTTTGGGTGTATTAACTGTCAAAATATGTACCATTTGCGACACAGCGTACATTAAAAATCCCGTACCGTCATTTCAAAATAGTCGGCCATTGCTTTCCGGCATCAGGGTCCAAATTTGCTAAATTTTAAATGTACATGCAAATGTTTCAATTGCTTCAAATAGCATAACAACATCACCCCTTACTGTGAAACTACTGCAGTATGTGGGAAGTGTGGATACCAAATGTGAGTAATTTCACCTACAGTGGCTCAAGCATAAACTCACCTTGTCAATGGCGAGGGACAAAGCCCAAGTCACATTATCTTTCGCTCTCGACAGTCTCGCCAACCACTGCACACAACACCAGGAGGGCTATGTTAATCATAACCATATTATTATTCAGGATGAATACAGATAGGGGCACCACAGTGACGAGATGTTAACTCCCTCACCTGGTATGCAGTAGGTCATGGGTTCGATCCCAACTCTGATGCCTGTATATTTGGAGTTTGCATGTTTTCCCCATTGTAGCGTGGATTTTTCTCCAGCTCCTGAAGTGTTTCCCTCCACATTTAGATATGTGTGTTTAGGTTATTTGGCTGCTTTAAATTTCCACATGCTAAACCACTTCGTTGAGCTATCATTTGTGGCAAGGTATATTCTAAAAAAAGCTGTATAGCTTAGTGGGCTTTACCTGGTAAAATAAGAATAGTTTAAAAAAGGTAAGTCCAAAAAAATGTCAGAGTAATTTCTCGCTCAAATGAGCTTGGAGGCATTGGTGCCTCAAAGCTCCAATTTAAAGCCCTGAGCAAGTGGTGAAATTTCCTTATTCTTATGGACAACCACTTTTGACTTTCCGAAAACTTGGGTGCTCATTTTATTGACCCCAGAGGATTTGAACTCGTGTCCTTCCAATTGTGAGCCACTTGCTTTGCCACCGAGCCACCTGGGCAGATTAAAGGCAAGTAAATGCTTCACAACTTAATGAAACTGATTTTCTTGGCAAGATTAATTTTATTTAAACTGATGCAATCTTTGGGTATAATAATTCTGATTACACATAGCAACTTAGTTCCCCGACTACAATACTACAAAATTTCGATTTAAAGCTTTTGTGACTGCAGGGATTCATCTTCTTGGTTCTTTCGGTAAAGTCACGTAGAAGGGAAGTAATAAAATAATAAAAATAAAACATAATAAAATAATTCTCACGACGTTTCGGCCACAACGCAAGCAGCCGTCCTCAGGTGAAACCAGGTCTGTCGAGGCGACAGACCTACTACTGGCAACTCTACCTATCTGTGAAAAACAGCGCCTTCCTTAAGGAGAGCCTTGTGCTATGAAAATGGTGCCAAATGTACAATGCTCCTGCCAGGAAACCGGAGCGCCACCGCAAATATGTGGTGTCACATACGCACTGCACATCACATGCCAAGTAACACCACCACCTGTGTGTGGAAACTTTGTAAAACCTCCATTTTGTTTGCATCGGTTGCAAATATGACCATCTTTTCAGTTTGTTATTGCCTGTATTTATCCAGCAATGCCTCACTGAGTCTCAACTCTCTTTCAGAAAGGTCCTGCAACATTGGGATGCTTGGCTAACACCAATGACCTTGTTTTTATTTTAGCTATGGGAGGAAACTGGAGAACCCAGAGAAAATCCATGCAGTACAAGGGGAGAACATACAAACTCCACACAGAAAGGCACCCGAGTCGGGAAGAAAAACTCAGGTCCTTGCTGCGAGGCACGAGTGTTACCACTGCGCCACCGTCCTGTCACCCTCGAAGCATTGAGGAGAATGTTGAATTGCTTTCGAATTACGTGATGTTTGTTTTTACCACCTCAGCCTCCCCTTCAAAAACTTTACGAGCCACAAAAGCGGATGACTATGACAGGACATTGGGAGGGAGGAGAGTGGTGAGGGAGGGGATTGGCGAGGACAAGCAAAAGGAAGAACGGGTGGCCGAGAGCTGTGCGAGAATCTGACCTGCTGAATTAACGGCTCTCTTCTCTCAGTGGCTATACCGCCGTGGGTGACGGAGGTTTCTGAGCTGCCGGGCTGGAAATGCCTGGGCTCCGGCTTGAGGCAACATGCTCTGTGAGCAGTCTCTCCAGGCATTTCCGGTTGCGCTGATTGTGTGCTGTGTGCCATAGCACACCGTGGCTTTTCAGGAGAGTTCATGACATCCTCCAACATCTGAGTCAGGCTTCCAAAAACAAAGCACATTGGCGGAATTCAGCATATGAGGTATTTAAAACAGTTGTAAACATATGAAAACGTCAACAAAGTTAAAGTGATTTCCTGCTAAAATGAGTATTTAGGTGGTTCTCATATGCTGTTACGGTCAATGTAGTTGTGGGAATTACACATTGCAATAGTGGGGGAAAGTCTCCCAATTGGACAAACACTGTTTACTCCCCCACAGTGGTACCTAATTTATTGATTCCAGAGTTGATGGACTCTGGACTGAACTCCCCACCAGCATTTAAATTCGCAACCTTGTGATTGCGAGCTGCTCACTAGATTGCTGGGCAACCTGACCGGCCAGCATGTAACATATGAAGTAGTTACTTTATGAATTTCTGAAATAAATGTGGTCCTACCCATTGTGTGTCTATGGTGATGTCTTACTTCATTCCCATGGTGTCCAGAAGAAAAGAAAATATCGGTGGAACTGAAGCAGGTGAAGTTGTGGGAAAAGTATGAAGACACTGCTTCCTCTGGGGCCAAAGGAAACCCTGAATGGACATCACAAGGCTCAAAGAGCTTTAACAGACACACACCACACACACACACATCTGCACAACCGAAAATATATTGTTTTGTACATAACCGATCTCAGGCTGTCCAACGGGAATCTGAAGTTCATTGTGAAGAGAATATACGTTTGAGGTAGGTGCGTGGTTCAGGGGTGACAGCACTGCGCCAGCACCACTGAGATCCTAGATTAAAACCTGGGCAGCAGCCTCCGATTAACCCAGGTTCTTGTGTGTAGTCGGTTGATAGTCTCAGCCCGGTTATCATCATCGTCATCAGCCAAGAACAATTCCCTGCAAGGATGAAGGCCTTCCCTGCGATGCAACACTCCATCCAGCACCTGCCCATGAACTGATCTGCTTGCTCAATCTCCTTATGTGGATGTCCTCAAGGATGCATCCACTCCTTCGCTACCATTCCCTTAACATTCTTCACCAATCGTCCATCCCTTCCAGTGATGTGCTCTGTCCAAGCCTGCTTAATTACAGCCTGGCCACCAAGTAAAGTAACGTTTCCTGCACAAGTACAAGAACAAATCAGAGTATATATCCGTTAAGCATGGTCGCCTACCTGTACACTGGCCGGCAGGTTGTGGTGGCTCCTGGCTCGAGGTCCTGTGTGGTGGTGGGGCCGTGAAGAGACGAGGTCCTCACCAGACAGAAAATCTGCTCTGCTGGGCAGGGCTGTGGTGCCAGCTCCTGGCTCCTCTTCCCCAAACTGAAACAGGTTGCGCACTGTGCATCATGACTCCACTCTACACGACACGCAGTAAGTTTACTGTGACATGGCCCAGCGGGAGCGCGTTCGCCTCTTGTGACAGAGGTTTGTGGATTAAATCCGGCAGGCCGTCTGGTTATTATTGTGGTGGTGCGGTGTATTAACCATAACATACTATTCACCGTCTGCTTCATGCTTAACGTTACAAATCATGTGAGGTCAATCGCAATTGTGTCGGCATCATGGTCCAAATTTGCCAAATTAAAAAAGTCACTTGAAAATGATTCAATGGGAATCTACACAGCAATCATCGCTCCCCACAGAGAAAACTTAGCAAGACTCTGCTATAAATGAGTCTTGATACTAGGTGACGCTTCCACTGGGTAAACAAGTGGCATAATAATTAATCACGCTCAATGATAATACATATATTTATTTTGATATCTCTCATATTTCACAAGTAAATTTCAAATCCATGACTCAAATAGATTGATAGAGATGACGATGGTAGAGATGATGTGTAAAAGCAACACTTGAAATCATCACACCAAGCTGCGCGTCCCACACCCCAACAACATTACTCCCTGCTGCAATGTGGACGCATTGGTGGTGGAAGTGCTGGCCATGGGTACGTGTGACAAAACAATGTGGCATTGTGCGAGTCACGAGAAGACTCCAACCTGCACGCGCTCGATGCCATCTTCTCCCTCCCCTTTCGTGTACCGCACCGGCTGATCCCACTGACAAACCAGCAGCTTCTGTTGCTGGCTCCACCGACACACCTGACTGTTACCTGCACTCGTATCAATAACAGAAAGACAGCAAACACTATGTCACCAGATCATTACAGATGGATTTCTCTAGGTCTTGGCAGCACCCAGTGTCGTAAATAACGAGTCAATAGTCAGTGATTTCTTGCTCAAATGAGCACTGAGGCGGTGTTCATCTCTTGTTTGCAGCTCAGAGCAAGTGCAGATAATTCCACATTCCCATGGTAAGAGAGAGAGTCTATCCATACGGTAACCACTGTTAACTTACCCCCGTAAGCAGTATTAATTTTAACGACCAGAGAAACATGATGAGCTGAATCAACCCCCATCTAGGATTTGATGTCGTAACCTTCCGATTGCGAGCCGCTCGCTCTACCGTTGAGCCACCTGGTTGAGTAGTACCGGAGTGAGTGTCACAGGCTTTATCAGTGCAGGAGTGTGGATACCAGAGTGAGTGTCACAGACTTGATCAGTGCACGAGTGTGGATATCAGAGTGAGTGTCACAGACATGATCAGTGAGGGAGTGTGGGTATCAGAGTGAGTGTCACAGACTTGATCATCTGTGCGGGAGTGTGGGTAGCAGAGTGAGTGTCATAGACATGATCAGTGAGGGAGTGTGGGTAGCAGAGTGAGTGTCAGACAGGTACCGGAGTGAGTGTCGCGGGCTAGATGAGCCTCGTGCAGGATCGTGTGAAGCAGCTGTTGGTCAGCCGGGACTTTGTGCCGCTCCACTTGCTCCTGCAGGTGCACGTACTGCTCGTGCTGCCGCTGGTACTCCTTCAGCTCACTCAACGTCTGCTGCAGGGACCTGTGATAATGAAGCCGCAGAGTGGTGGCGCAGTTGTAAAACTCGTTCCTCACAGCAAGAAGGGCCTGGGTTAGATTTTGCGGCTTGAGCGCCTTTCTACGTGGAGCTTGTATGTTCCGTGCCTGTTCTGCACGGGTTGTTTGTATGCAAAAGCACAGGGTAGTGTATGTGTACACATCAGCCAGGACATAGTGTGTGTACACAGCAGAAAGGGGGCTCGTGTGTGTACAGCAGCACTGGATAGGCACCTGTGCTGAGCCTCCAGCTTGCGCTCAAGTCCCTGCTGGCAAAGCACAGCGTGGCGCCTCCTCCCCGCAGCCTCCAGCTCGGGCCGCAGCACGAGCGCCTGCTCGTAGAAGAGCACCGAGTGGTTGTACTCTCCCAGCATCTGCAACACGTGACATCATGCACACGTGGTCATGCATTAAGCTAAAGATCCCCGATATCCTAAACGGGCTGTTGGGGCAAGTGCTGTTCGCGAGCATCTACAAAGGTCAACATGGCACACGAGGGGATGGTGTGGCCTGTATCGCACCTGGCCACCTTTGTCACCCGAGTGATGTTGTTTTACACATTATAGCAGGAAATCATTTGAGGCTGAGTCGACCTAAAGGAGGCCCAGGACCCGGTCAGATGTATGTATGTTGAACTTCTTTCGCACAGTACATAGCCAACTGTGGTAATCAGAGGTGCGGGGGAATGCCAACAAACACCAAAAACAGTTCTCAAGAAATTAGTTTTCAATATACATGTAAAAGTGCATAGCTCCAGGGGCTTCCTTATATCGGAAGGAAGAGCATTCCAGACAGCCGCATAAAGCGCATCTGAACGCGTGCAATGCAGTGACCGTCTCTGTTCGATGGCTAGCTAAACACTGTTGTGAGGATGACCGGAGTTCGCGTGATGGTTCATGCTCCTTGACGAAATCAGCGAGGTATTGTGGTTCATTTTGTGGCAAGCACTTTGTGTGTCATGAGCGCAACCTCTGCATCAAGCGGAGAGCCCCTTACTGCTGGGCCATGTCACCGCTCCCAGACAACTGGTTGGTTAGTTCTAGATTTGAAGCTTTCGTGACTGCAAGGATTCATACTCTTTGGTTTTTTTGGTAAAGTCACGTAGGTAAAAAAAAAATGAAAACAACTCAATTAAATCACGACGTTTGGGGCGCAACACAAGCAGTCTGCATCAGCAGTAGGCCATGCTTTCCCACCTGATGACGGACGCTTGTGTTGCGCCCCAAACGTGATTTAATTGAGTTGTTTTCATTTATTAAAAAAAAAATTTTACCTACGTGACTTTACCGAAAAAACCAAAGAGTATGGTTGGTTAGTACAGAGAAGACAACAGCTAGCGGATTGCTACTCACGGCATAGACGTTGCCCAGGGTGTAGTGAACTGTGGCCGGATCGCTGGAGATGGGTAGCGCAGCATGCAGCAGCACGGCGGCATCAGCCGAGTAGTGGGCACGGTGCAGCACGCTGGCAAGGTTCACCAGCGCCACGTCATGGTGTGGCCTGCACGGGGACAAGGGGGCCCCGTCAGCACCAAATGACGTACAATCTAATTCCTCATCCTGTGGATCCACACAATGTACCAGAC
The DNA here is from genome assembly GCF_965212315.1 of Lampetra planeri. Lineage (NCBI taxonomy): Eukaryota > Metazoa > Chordata > Hyperoartia > Petromyzontiformes > Petromyzontidae > Lampetra > Lampetra planeri. The sequence continues at coordinate 14,205,684 of NC_136122.1, read as the reverse complement.
TTCTTGTTAAGTGTTTTGTTTTGGCAGAGAAAGCTGATGAATAATAGCACGATACACCATGCGGCACTAGTAAGAATTATATTTTATAATCTTTCTATGACTTGCAAAGAGAGTTATCGTAAACTGAGCTATCATACAGTTCTACTGTGCAGTCTAAAACCAATATCCTCTCTGTCTCTCTGACCTCTACTTGCTATACGAGCCAGTGCATGAAACATCGCTTGATTTATTTTTCATTTTCAGGCCACAGTGCTGATTGAGGAAGGTGACGAGTTGTTTGTAATTTATGCTCGTGCAGCACTGCCTACATGGCAGCATCGCCGGAGAGAGTTTGTTTAGCATTGTGATTATTACCTGGGGGACAGGTGCAGGGCTCTCATAGCACACTCGGCCACTTGCGTGGGACTGTTCTTGAGACGCCAGTAGTAAGAGGCCATGTTGTAAAGCACCCAGGATGTCTTGTTCTGGAGCATACATTGTGTGTACAATAGTCTTGTTATAATTGTGAGTCACGCTCTCACCCACACATTCACTCACCCACCCACTCACCCACAACAATTCCCCATATAGCCTGAACAGACTACTGGGGCAAGTGATAATAGCAAGCACCTATGAAGACACTCACTCACCCACCAACTCCCTTCACTTGTCACCCACTCACTCACACACCAACTCTCTCACATGATCAAACACTCACCCATAGGTTACCCACTTGCTCACTTCACTTGTTGCCCACTCACACACCCACTCATATACAATGTCTATAACGCCAACATTTGAAATGCAGTACTCACACAGGAGCCATGAACATACAACTGTAAAATGCTCGATGTCCAAGGCCCGTATTCTTAGTCACAGCTCATTTCAGGCTTGGCGATGGCTCGCTTCAGCTGGCTCAAAGCCACTGCGTTTAACTTGAGCCGGCTCTAAGCACAGTCCCAGCGAGGCTCAGGATTCCACTGAGCTGAGCCCAAGCTGAACAATGGCTGAGTCAATCACTCCTGCATCTGTGGAAGCAGCCGAGTGGCTTAAGCCTGAGCCGAGTCGCGTTAGAAACTGAGCCAGAGCGGAGCTATGACAAAGAACGTGGCCCCTACATGGCACACACCTGCTGCAACGCCAGGTGAATCAGATGCCCCAGTTCATCGAGGCTGCCGGTCCCCATGGGAAGCGGCAATGCTTGGAATACAGGATCCTCTGGGGACAGCAATGGAGCACTCAGATTTCCTCTCTCCTGCACACCCTGCAGAGCACCACACGTGACAATCACTCCATAATGTTAACAGCAAGCACTTTAAAGAATGCACATGAAAACTCCATTACTTGTAGCTACTGGCACATATGGCAGTTGTTGTAATGTAACGGTGAGCATACCAGACTGGCAATCCACCTTCCAGCGAGGCAGTTAAAACAATGGTGCAATTTTCTCATATCTCCCCACAACCTCTGTCCATCCAGCAGTATGCATGGGTTCACCACAGTTAAGTCGGGTGAGGCAGTATAAAAGTGTGGATACGCCCACCTTTTCCAACACGTCTGGTCAACATGGAAAGTATCGACCAAATACAGTACCACCACCTCGAGCTGCCTCTAGGGAAGGCCTTTTTGCCAGCAGGACCGTGAGCAAGCACTTGCAGGGCTTCGCTTCTTATTTGGTGCTCTGCCTTCATGGCAGGTCCTCGGCTGCCATCTTCTCTGTCTTTCTGTTCTCTGCTCACCTCTTCAGCTCCTCCAGCATCCAAATTGTTGGCCTTTCTCTCATTATTTTCCTTATGTGCTTCTATAACGTCCTCACTCAACGATCCATCCTCTCCTAAAATGCGTCCAACACGGTCTTCTCTCACCTTCGTTCGTTGATACCATTTAAGATTTCTTCTTCTCAGTGTAGCTATCTGCATCCTCCTCCATATCCATGTTTAAAACACTCCCCACCGTCTCACGCTGTGCTTTGTCAGTGTCCACATTTCCGGCTTCCTGCAAGGCTACGCTCCGCATCATGGTCTTGACTCTCTGCACCATTGCCATATTTGTACAAATGCAGCAAGCGTGTGTTTGCGTGTGCGTTTTATGCGTGAACCTGGTTGTGCCCTACAGCTGTGCAAGAGGGAAATGCATGTGTGTGAGCAGACTGACCCGCAGGTGCTGAAACGCGTGTATGCTGTAGGCGAGCTCCAGGATACGCATGCAGTCCGGACTCAGTAAGTCACCACTTGGCTTGTGCTTTACATCTATGTGATCTTCTGGCCTACACACAACAAAGGTGGTTCATGCAGCGCATCCACACAACGAAAACTGCAGCGATAATGACGTACAAACAGGGTGCCCTGCTGGACATGAACCAACTTCTGCAATGAGCAGCTAATGCACCACCGCCAGGAAGACACCATCCCACGATTGTCGCGAGGTACTCACCGGATGTTCTTGGTCTCAAGGGCGATGTAGGTGCCATGATAGAGATCCAGGTCACCGAGGGGGACGCGGGCATGTGTGCAGGCCGGCTCCTCAGCATAGTGCCGCTCCTCCAGGCGCGTGTCCTTGTCTTCATTCTCTTCGATGTGAATTTTATGCTCCATAAGAACCAGCTGCACCCACGCACAAAACAAAGACCCCCTGTATAGCCTAATAGACTATTCGAGAAAGTGGGTTACATTTCTGACTTGGGCACCAATGTGTGGAGTTTGTAAGAGTACCTAAAAACTACTCAATTGGGAAACAGAATGGAACATCGTCCGTTTCTGTGAAAACTTGGCAGGACCCAACCTGCAAAAGTCTTGAGACTCATTGCAGTTTTTCTGGATAAACAAGCATTATATCAATAATAAGTACAGTAACCTACATTTCATATACACAGTGAGGAATCGTGTATTTTTGGCAATAAGAAATATTAAAAAGAAATGTTATTACTGGCAATCAAATACACATTTGCAGGCCGGTGCCGAGTCGCCTTGTGCTGCACAAGGACAGCTGCCCTTCGAGTGGTTGAGATGTATGTGACGCAAGGCATTTTGGGTTTCCGAAGCATTGAGCACCATATAAATGGTAAGATTACTACTGTATAATTACTAAAGCTAGATAGAGCTAGCATGTGCACCTTGGTGATCAGAATAATCGAAAAGAACAGCAAGCGCTTACAACGAGACTCCGTGAAGATGGTGGGGCACTATGAGGGTATCCTGGCCGCCGTGTGCGCCCCCCAACCAGAACACTCTCACGAGTTGAGAGCCGCGCGGTTATGAAGATATGTTTCTTACAAGCTACAAGTTCTCATAGGTTACACTCGGTCACTGACCTCGAGCTCCTTGAGGGCCTCCAGCCGCGCCTCCTGGCGCATGAACAACACGAGATCATGGGGGTGCTTCAAGTTCAACTGGGAATCCACCTGCTCATGCAGCATACGAGAGATATGACACGGATCAAGACCAAAACATCACAACGGCGGATTATGGGACACACAATACTGACCTCACATATCAACATGGATTATTGGGGTTCTGCTGTACTTTAGGAGCAGCACCGATACAGCTCAGGGTAGGTGGAGACGGGGGTAGGTGGAGGAGACGGGGGTAGGTGGAGGAAACGGGGGTAGGTGGAGGAAACGGGGGTAGGTGGAGGAGACGGGGTAGGTGGAGGAGACGAGGTTCGAGGAGACGGGGTAGGTGGAGGAGACGGGGGTACGTGGAGGAGACGGGGGTACGTGGAGGAGACGGGGGTAGGTGGAGGAGACGGGGGTAGGTGGAGGAGACGGGGTAGGTGGAGGAGACGGGGGTAGGTGGAGGAGACGGGGGTAGGTGGAGGAGATGGGGGTACGTGGAGGAGACAGGGTAGGTGGAGGAGACGGGGTAGGAGGAGGAGACGAGGTTCGAGGAGACGGGGTAGGTGGAGGAGACGGGGGTACGTGGAGGAGACGGGGTAGGTGGAGGAAACGGGGTAGGTGGAGGAGACGGGGGTAGGTGGAGGAGACGGGGGTACGTGGAGGAGACGGGGTAGGTGGAGGAGACGGGGTACGTGGAGGAGACGGGGTACGTGGAGGAGACGGGGTACGTGGAGGAGACGGGGTAGGTGGAGGAGACGGGGTAGGTGGAGGAGACGGGGTAGGTGGAAGAGACGGGGTACGTGGAGGAGACGGGATACGTGGAGGAGACGGGTAGGTGAAGGAGACGGGGTAGGTGGAGGAGACGGGGTAGGTGGAGGAGACGGGGTAGGTGAAGGAGACGGGGTAGGTGGAGGAGACGGGGTAGGTGGAGGAGACGGGGTAGGTGGAGACATGTACATGGAGACAGGGAGAGAGAGCAGGTGGAGGCAGGAACCCGTGTTAACAGAGGTACGCGGGGACAGGGGACAGGAAGTGGGCCTTACCTGTACCCCTCTGTCTCTCACCTGCTGCTGAATGCGTCCGTCCTCCGTCACGACCCAGTGCGTGGTGGCCGCGCTCGGCCCGGGCAGTGCGAATAACGTCGCCGCGACCCACAGCGCCGCGGCGCCTATGAACCCCTGGGCGCAGATCGGACTCCGGCTCGGGCTCGAGGCGCCCGGCTCGGCCTCCTCGCGTCCCGCCATGGCGCCTCCTGCTGCTGCTGCGCCTGCGCGGTGACGTCGTCGGCGCCTGCGCGGTGACGTCGTCGGCGCCTGCGCGGTGACGTCGTCGGCGCCTGCGCGGTGACGTCGTCGGCGCCTGCGCGGTGACGTCGTCGGCGCCTGCGCGGTGACGTCGTCGGCGCCTGCGCGGTGACGTCGTCGGCGCCTGCGCGGTGACGTCGTCGGCGCCTGCGCGGTGACGTCGTCGGCGCCTGCGCGGTGACGTCGTCGGCGCCTGCGCGGTGACGTCGTCGGCGCCTGCGCGGTGACGTCGTCGGCGCCGCAGCAGCAGCAGCGCGTTGCCAACTCTCCGGGATGGGCGGGAGTCTCTCTCGGGTCTGGCATCGATCTCCCGGTGACTATTGGAATCCGAGTGATTTGAATGATCTTTTAGGTACATTAATTTGTTTTTAATCTCAAGAGTTGCCAACCCACGCGTGGCTTTTCAAGTGTTCCCGTCGGTTTTGTGTTCCCCGGGTGAGAACTCCAGAGACCAGGATGAGTCAATTGCAACCGAAACTCCGACCCACGTAGTCTGCCCATCGATACATTACAGACAAGCCATAGTGCGATCGTGGTCATGCAACCCAAACAATGGACCGCGTTGTAAACCACAGTGGGACTTGCTCCTTCACACGTGCTGCCTGGAAGCCCTCTCGCGGCGAGTGAGCTGCTATCGCACTAAGCAGAGAACAATATGCCGCGTGCACTGCGACTCAGTCTTGCTGCCAGCAGGGAGCGACGGTGTCCCAGTGTCCGCTGACAAAGTCTCGTGAAGTGGCAGAGTTCGTCGGTCAGTGCTGCGAGCTTCGCCTGAAGGGCGAGGCGTGCCAGCAACTCGACACCTTCCTCATTACGAGATACAACAAAGTATGGGCGATGACCCATCATAACAGACTTTCTCTGAAATTAAATGGAAACCCATTTTGCACATTACTGACAATTCACATGTGAAAACCCTCACTTAATCGAAATGTTTTATTGGTTTTGTACAACATTGCGGGTGCCTTTCTAAGTGCGCGTACGCATGAACACGTAAACCAGGCGACGTCTCGAGCCTGGCTCTTGTTCACGGGGGGCTCGTGCAGGACGCGTGGCGAGGGGAGACGGCGGTCGAGACCGTGGGGGAGTCGCAGCCTCGGAGGGGATCTCGCCCGCGGGGACGGCCGCCGCAGCTGCGAGGCGGTGCGAGCGGCTCGCCCTGCGGGGTGGAGATGCGCGTCTCGCCCTGCGGGGTGGGTGGGCGCCAGGGCTCTCGGCCATTCAGCAGCGGATAGAGCCTGGGTGGAGATAGCGCCCCGCCCCCCCACCTAGTCGTGACGTCACGGGGCTTCCCCGAGGTCACGTGACGTGGGGGCCGAGTCCCCGGATGAAGGAAGCGAGGTACCGGGGGCCGAGGTCGAGTCTCGGGGGGCGACTTCAGGGGGAGCGTCGCGGTTCAAAGGGCGCCGAGAACCGGGGTCTGAGGTCCCGGTGCAGGTGTCCGAGGTTCGAGCCACCGGGTGCGAGGTATGACAATGAAATTCCTGAGTCCGAGCACCAGGCTCTGACCACCCTGACGACTGAACAGCTGTACCCGAGACCCGAGCTCAGGAGGCCGAGTCGCAGTCTCTTTCGGCAGTGGGGTCCGCGCACCGGCGAACTCCGAGTAGTAGCGGCGTCCTCGGCCCAAGTGACCGGGGTGCGATCACTGCCGAGATCCGAGCTCCGGGGTCTGGACGCTGGTGGGTGTCGCGCTGTGAGCGGCGTGTTTACAGTGTGCTGCAAACAACGTGGCCACATACACATTCGCCCGCATGTATTGCGCTAAACCATTGGAAGATATTTGATTTGAAGCTTTCGTGACTGCAGGAATTACTCTTTGGTTCTTTCGGTAAAGTCACTTAGAAAGAATACAAATAAAATACGACGTTTCAATTGCAACACAAGCAACCGTCATCAGGTAGAACTACATTTGAGAGAGACACAACACAGACACACAAGCAGAGAGAGACAGCTAATCTGGCTGTGACGGTCCCACCTGATGACGGAGACTTGTGTTGCCTCCGAAACGTCGTGATTTTTGTTTTTATTTTATTTTACTTTCTGCGTGGCTTTACCGAAAGAACCTAAGAAGAGAGAGACAACACAGACACAAGCAGAGAGAGACACAGAGACACACCACATAGACACAGACTGACATACAAGCAGAGAGAGACAACACAGACACAAGCAGAGAGAGACACAGAGACACACCACATAGACACAGACAGACATACAAGCAGAGAGAGACAACACAGACACACAAGCAGAGAGACAACACAGAGTTTCTGTGTGTCTATGTTGTGTCTCCGTGTCTGTGTTGTCTCTCTCTGCTTGTGTGTCTGTCTGTCTCTCTCTGCTTGTGTGTCTGTCTGTGTGTCTATGTTGTGTGTGTCTCTGTCTGTATGTGTGTCTCTCTCTCTCTGTGTCTCTGTGTGTCTCTCTCTCTGCTTGTGTCTGTGTGTCTCCGTGTCTGTGTTTTGTCTCTCAAATGTAGTTCTACCTGATGACGACTGCTTGTGTTGCAATCGAAACGTCGTATTCTATTATTTAATTTATTTTCTTTCCACGTAACTTTAGCGAAAGAACCAAAGAGCATTGGAAGATATATTTAGATTAATGCGTTACACCATTGGAGATGTATTAATATAAATGTGATGAGTGGCTCATGTGAGGCCCAGAGGCCGCACGGGGCAAGGGCCCCGGCTCGCCTGGCCGCGGCTGCGGGCGCCAGGCGAGAGGCCGGACCGCGTCGAAGTCGCTGGGTGGTTCGTGAGATTTTGCCGTGACCGTGTTTTCGCCGCATTGTGTATGTTTATAGGTAGCTGCCGTAATGTAACAGCACACACTGGACTTGCAATCCAGTCGCACCGGTTTAATTCCATCTCCCGGCGCGGCTGTGAACACAATCGGGAAAGTTTACTCCGCCGCCCCTGGGCACCCAGCAACAGTGTAAATGGGGTCACCGCAACTTCATTGATCGGCCGGTCGCGTGTGATGGGACGAAGAGTGGGGGGTTATGCCACCTCCTCCAACACGCCTGGTCATTGTGGAAGAGTAAACCCAATACCCCCCCAGATGTTCCTCTCGTGAACACCCTCGCGCCGAAATTGGCTTAAGCAATTGCAGGGCTGTACCTTTACGTAAAAATTTTTTTTATCAATATAAATAACATCACAAACTGTATACGGGCCAGGTTTTTAGACTTCATGGAGGTAACATGTTTATGTTAAGAAAACAGAGACAGGGACATGTCACTCCTGAAGCTAGTCAGAAATCCACCTTCACATATCTCTCCGCAAAAACATTTACACTTCCCATTGGCCACACGGCCTTTCGGAGAGTTAATATTTTCACTCTCCGAAATACCAGCAAACTGTGGGCCAGATTTGACATTTATCAGCAAAGTTGGGCTGATGCGAAGAACTTGTATCTATATGTGCGAGCAATGCCTGCGTGCAAATTTCCTGCCGGTTGTGTGTGTGCATACCAGGGTAGAGTGGGGTCTGTGTGATGGGGTCAGCGATGGGAGATTGACTTGCTTTCACCACTCCTGTGATCTTTTGTACTTATGCCTGGTCACAACTTCCCCCCACGTGTACTACTAGGTTCTGTGCAGGCCCCATCCGGGCCGTGGGGCCGCGTGGCACAATGAGCTGTGGTGGTGGTCGCGAAGTGGACGATGAGGCGTGCTGCAGCGCACGGGGATTGCGCACACCAGGAGACACAACCGATTGTTCAGAGAGCGGTCTCTCCTTCCATTCGGTGTCTGGCGATGACTCGGCCACCGAGGCTCAAGGCTACGAGGCTGACTTTGAGCCGCCCCTTGAGAGCAAGTACGAGTGCCCCATCTGCCTGATGGCACTGAGGGAGCCCGTGCAGACTCCCTGCGGACACCGCTTCTGCAGAGCATGCATCCTGCACTCCATGAGGTGCGCTGGGCCTTCCCACACACACTGGACATTCCCACACACATGGCTTCAATAGAGCTGCTCTCAGTGTCATGAAGATGTCAGACCCTGCCAGTTTCAGCCAGGATGTTTTACAGATGATGGGAGGGGAGAGTTATCTGTAAAATGTCATTATTATTACGCTTGTTTACTCAGGAAAGCCTCACATAATCTCAAGACTATTTCAGGAGCGTCTTGACAAGTTGCAGTAAGTAGCGATGATGCGATGTGTCATCTCAATTGAGACATTAGCAGGTAATTCTTCAGCTTGGGGATGTTTTGGCCAATACCGGATTCCGTGTGTTTCTTTGTATGTAATGGGAGGAAACTCGAGAACCCAGAGGAAACTCGTGCAGAATAGGAGGAAAATATACAACCTCTTCACGGAAAAGCACCCGATTTGGGAATTGAACCCAGGCAATTCATACTTTGAGGTACAAGTGTTACCACTGCACTACCATCCTGCCGTCAAAATATTTCCACATTTTCACAAACAGACTATCTACAATTTTTTTTACGGAAATACCACCAACAGGGAATACTGATCAGGTTAAAGAATGGTTAAACAATATTTCTGACCGACACAATGAGACCTTCATGCAATACGAGATTGTGACAAGCCGCTGAAATGTATGACACCTGCACACACAGCAGCAACAGCAGGTGATATTGCCAACGAATGTTACATGTGTAATGTCAGCGATTCGGAGACAAGGGTTTCCAGGAGGCACCTTTTTTATTAACACCTACACACTTCACAGGTTCGCCCTCGCACTCTCACTAGTCATCTAGCCGAGCCTAAACACAATCCTGACCGTGTAACACTGATGGCACTGACCGAGACAGCCAACAACTCTCCGGCCGTGTAATATCTAGTGAAGACGGCAGCGACGAAGGCGGCGAAGACGACAGCGACGACGAGACGAGTCCACTCCCAGAACCGGCAGCCCTGAGCTCCGGCTCTCAGCTGCTTTTATGCTCCCAGCGCGGCCTGGATCCGCACTGGCCACGCCTCCCTTCTGGAACCCACTAGCAGGTTCCAGGGGCTTCCAGATGGGGTCTTCCATGACCCTTGCCCCAGTTCCTCCGCCCTGCCGACACACAGCCGTGTATATGCTCACCGGCGTGTGCACTGTTTGTCCACCGCAGTTGCCGCTGCTGGACAGCAGCCGGCGCTATTACACTATGCATGCACTTTTACATAATCATGTGTTTTACCTTGGGAAGCCTCACTGAGTCTCAATAATGTTTCAGGCGGGTCCTGCTACATTGTTAGGTTTGGCCAATTTCCATTAATGAGAGTTTGGCTTCTTGTGGGAGTAAACCGGAGAGCCCGGATGAAACACCTGGTGCATAGGAGGGGTTCACGCCCAAAGCACCGCACAAATATATTAAATAATCTATTGCCATGCTGCTATCTCCTGGCTATCTCGCAGCCAGCCTCCCGCCCCTACAGGACCTGTGATTCCCAAGCAGCCCCCCACGAACCAGGCTTAACCCTGGCATTGCGCATTATCCCCCCCAACCCCTCCCCCACCGCCTGGGATGGCAAGTGAAAGTGCGGTCGCAGGGATAAAACAGTCAGAGCCAGGGATATCCGTGCATCCCCCCCTGTACACGATGCATCTTTGTCTGGCTGCGTCTGTAATAATTGTCTAAACTGTGTAGACTATTTTTTGAGTGTGTGCTTTAACATTTTTACAACTTCAGGTTCAAATATGCGTTCCATGTTACTGACTTAGGGACGCCGGTCCCAAGTGCCCCGTGGATAACGCCGTGCTCCATGAGGGACAACTCTTCCCCGATAACTTTGCCAAGCGCGAGATCCTGTCGCTCACCGTGCGATGTCCCAACAAGCCGTGTGGTCACCGCGGCGAGCTGCGTGCCCTACAGGTGAGAAGCCCCAGCCATTTCCTACACCGCATCCCGAATCATTCCCATGGCATAATTCAAGCTCAAATTTACATTTAGGCAGTATTCCGCTCCTGTTTACAGCCACGAGCCAGTAATGGATATTCCACGTTATGATGGTGGAGGCAAGTCTTTCCAAAGAACCACTGTTGACTTTCACACAAACTGGTACTTTTTTCTTCACCCTGAATGGAGGTATGATGGGTTGAGTCAACCCCCAACCAGAACGTGAATTCACTCTACCACCAAGCCACCTCATCGATGCACTGCTTATTTGACCAAGACATCACTTACACTTTGACTGAATGTTGTATAATGCCCTTCGTGTGTTCATGTGTGCAGGAACACCAGTTGCGTTGTGAGTACGCGCAGGTGCCGTGTGTGCGCTGTGAGATGCCTGTGTGCCGGCGGGACCTGGCAAAGCACGAGGAGCAGGAGTGCATGAGACGCATCGTCACTTGTCTCCACTGCTGTGAGAAGATGGCATACCAGGACTCAAAGGTTAGACTGTGGCTGCGATATATTCCGATTATATTCTGGGCAGGAGGGTCTTGGAGTGGTAGCACTTGCGCCTCACAGCAAGAAGGACTTGGGTTCGATTTCCGACTCGGGCGCCTTGCTGTGTGGAGTTTGTATGTTCTCTGTGTGTTCTGCATGGGCTTCCTTCGGGTTCTCTGGTTTCCTCCCACACCTAAAAAACACCACACAGTGTAACTGGAACTGGCCAAATTACCATTGCTGAGAAATTACCTGCAAATGACTCCGTTGGGATGAAACATTTCAACATTGCCCCCTACTCCAAATACTTGGCAGGACCCTCCTGAAAACAGTCTTAAGACTCGGTGAGGCTTCCCTAGGTAAAAAAAGTGTAATAGTAAACTAATGACAAGTGAGAGCCTGGTGGTGTTAAACTCTCCACCCTGCTCAACCCAATGAATGTGGCACATTCTCGGGGTGGGTCAAAAAGCATATTATCTATTCCCATTATAATATTTGTCTATAAAATGTAAACATTTATATAATTAAAAGAGCATGAATATTTAGCAACGAGTTAAATAATCTAAAATATGTGCTTCTGTCAGTGACTAACACATTGCTGTGTGTTTTCTGTTTGCTTTGCTTTTCTGCAGAACCATGAACAGATGTGTCCACTCGTCGTGGTGAATTGCAAACACTGCCAACAGGAGCTGATCCGGGAACAGGTGAGTCATCTGTTCCATCACTGCCATCTCCTGGCTTGTCCAGAATATGGTAGTCGAACCAATAGAAACATTTTTCTCTGTTCCACCTGGATGAGGATTAAGCGTTACAACCTCGCACACGTGGATTTTCTTCAGGTATTGCTGGTTCTGGCTACCTTCACACTTGCATGTAAATTCCCGCACCTCTGTGCAAATACTGCACATTACGACTTCGACAGCATTTTACAATGCGCATTGCATGAATGACGCAGTATAAATAAAGTAGATTAATTATTGTAAGCGCGCGTAGTAGCTACATTCTGAAGACGTTGCGTCCTGAAGGTGTAATGGGCATAGCAATAACCTCCTACGCAACTATTGCAGTAGATATGTCAGCGTCAATAAAAATGTGCAACAATATAAAAAAGCAGAATCATGAGAAGCAGCAGTGGCTTGAGGATGCCTTAATCCAGCAGTAGATTGATTATGGGTGGTGATTCCCTGACATGAGTTTTTGGCGATGTAACATTCTGTGATCAATTGCTACGTTTGTCTTTACAACAGCTGGGGCCGCATCTGGAGGTCGACTGTCAGCAAGCCCAGGTGCCCTGCACCTTCAGCCCGCTCGGCTGTGAGGCTCAGGTAACGATTTTGGGGCTTCATATCCTGTGCAGAGTCATATCTTTTCTCGAGAATTCCAGGCATAAATCAGGTAGCTCTTCAGTACAAAGCTGCAGAGATAAATAGTGCATTAAGTGGTAGCAGGGAGGTGTAGTGGTAACACTTCTGCCTCACAGCAAGAAGGGATTAGCGACTCGGTTGCCTTTACATGTGGAATTTGTATGTCCTCTCCCTGTTCCGCAGAGTGTGTGCATGTATGAGTGGTGGTAAGTGATAGTGTGTGAAATTTGTATGTTATCTCTTGTTCTGCATGGGTTTCATCTGGGTTCACTGGTTTCCTCCCATAGCTATATCACGTACAATGTAGCTTTTTTTACAAAAGATCCCAATGCTGAAAGTTTACCTGCAAATTACTCAAATGGGATTACGCACAGCAGCAGCAACATCGCCCCCTAATGTGAAAACTTAACAGCACCCTCCTGAAAAAGAACCTTGACACTCAGCGAGGCTTTCCTTAGTAGATAAGTATTCTAATAAAAATAATAATTAAGTCGCATAGGATGTCCCTGGATTTTAAAACGAAATAGAACATGCTGCCTGATTGTGGGGTATGCCATCTGGTGGCCAAGAGTGCTAACTACGGGTATGGGTGCGGTATAGAATGACACTTATGCAACCGACCACAAGGGGGGCATAACTGGGTCAAAGGTCAAAGAGGGGATCGGACTGGAAGCTCCTGGAACTCGCGAGAGAGTTCCAGAAGAGGGGCGTGGCCAAGGGCGGTGGGGCTTGGCCACACTGGGTGAATGTAAGGGAAAGGCAAATGGGGGTTCGGGGCTGTCGTGGGGGTTTGGGTCCTGGCTGTCATCACCGTCATCGCTGCCATCTCTTCGTCGTCGTCGCTGCATAGCCAACCAGCTATACAGTCTTCATCGACGTCGTCACTATATAGTTAGCCAGCTATATAGTTATGTGTTGCCGATGTCGCTGTATGGATGGCTAAGCTATAAGTCAGTCAGTGCTTATGTTACTCTGTGACCCTGTCGTTAAAGTATTAAGAAATAAATAAGAAACCCTCTACAAGTCGTGTCTCGGAAGTCGTCTCGTTATACGTGTGAACTCGTGCGTGTGTGTGTGGCATGTTGCTCTCTTGCAGATGGTGCGGTCGCTGTTGGCCGCTCACATGCATGAGCACACCCAGGTGCACATGCGTCTCCTGGCCAACGGCCTCAAGATCCTGCGTATCCAGGTTGGCCAGGGTGCCCAACCGTCCTCGGCGGCCGGGTCCTCTGCTCCGCCTAACAGCCTCTCTTGGCTCAGCAGCACGAGCGGCGGGGACGTCCAGACTGCCGGCGCCAGTCGGAGCCAGGGTTTGCGCGACCGCGCCGCATGCGACTGCGCTCAGGAGCTGGACCGGCTGCGCGAAATCACGCGGACGTTAGAAGAGCGCGTCATCCTGCAGCTGCACCAGATCCGGGAGCTGAGCGCCAAGACGGACAACCAGCAGGGCTTGCTTGCCGAGGCCACGCGCCTCGTGCGCTCGCTGGAGGCTCGCGTGGCCGAGTCCGAGTCGCGCCTGTGCGCGGGCATCTTCACGTGGCGCGTGGAGAGGTTCTCACGACTCCTCCCTGGGGGCCTCGCCTCCGGCTTTGCCTCCGATGGGATGCACCCAGACGCTCCGGCTGTCATGCACAGCTCGGGATTCTACACGGGAGTCCCCGGCTACCGCCTGTGCCTTCGCCTGCAGGTGCTGAGCGGCCGCGAGGTTCCGGCGGGCGCGGCTTCTCCCGGCGTGCTGCTCGCCGGGCGCCAACCTCATCTGGCCTTGTTTGTTCACCTGCTGCAAGGCGACTATGACCACCGCCTGCCATGGCCCTTCAACGGTCGCATCCGCATCTCGGTGGTGGACCAGTGTGAGCGCGACAGCGTGCACGTGACAGAAATGATGGATGCCGATCCGCAGCTGAGTGCCTTCCAGCGCCCCTCCGTGCACCGCAATCCCAAGGGTTTTGGCTACATGAATTTCATGGATATCAACACCCTGCACCACCGCTCTTACCTGCGCGATGACTGCCTAGTGGTGCGCTGTGAGGTGATGACGACGCTGGGTCCGGGAGGGTTGCAGCAGCAAGGCCTACTGCTCGAGGACCCCCCACGGCCCCCAAATCAGCCCGAGAATGTTCCACATTCCATGGGATGAGCAGAGTGGAGAGTTTAACACAACCAGGATGTCAGTCGTAATTATTCTTTTTTTTGTTATAATTATTACGTTTTTTTTTACACAGGAAATCTCACTGAGTCTCAAGACACTTTTTCAAGAGGGTCTTGTCAAGTTTTTACAGGAGGGTGCGATGTTGTCATGTGTCATCCCAATTGAGTAATTTGCAGGTCATTTTTCAGCATATGACCAACACCAGTTACATTGGGCTTTTTTGCTGTGAGAGTAAGCCAGAGAACCAAGAGGAAACCCATGCAAAAAAGGGGCAGAACAAACAAATTCTCCACAGAAAGGCACCCGTGTCAGGAATCGAACCCCCAGGACCTTCTTGCTGTTCTCAAGTGTTACCATGCCACCCAAATATTCTTGTAATTGGTCACCCCGAGTTATAAATGTATCCACCAAAGCAGTGGTTCCGAACCTGTGGTTTGTGAGTCACTAACAACCCCACGGACCACCATGCACCAATAAATGTAAATATCTATTCTAAATCAGAGTATCTGCAAACAGATACAACACACATTCTATGTACGTGATCTGACCCAATAAAATAAATTATATATCTGCAAACACTTCCCACAAAGATTTTTCTCGGCCTATGAATGTCACTGTCTGCAAAATAAATATGCACAGTTCCCCGGCAGTCCAACTCGTGATTTTAGCTGGAGCCAACTGGATTACGACTTATGCCGCTCAGTCACCACCTCCATATGCAGATGACATATGCGGGCTCTCCAAGATATTAATTTTGATTGTCATTTTCTGTTCGTGCCAGATATTCGTTTGTTAACATACCCATGTGCCTACAGCCTGTGAGAGCAGCCTTTATAATCAAAAGCATGTCTCCCCTGCTTTTTATAACTAAATTGTAATAATGTACTGTTTGAACTGTGAGGTATCGATATAATCGGGCTGCATTGCGAATGGTGTCACATCTCCTGGCTCGTGGCACGAGATCATATAGAGGCTACGCCCAAGCTGCGGGAAGTGATGTGTTTTATTGTGAGGATGCAGTGAAGCTCTCGTCTCCGGGGTGACTTGTGTGTTCCATTACGCTGGGGCGGTGGATATTAAAGAGTGAAGAGTTCCTGTCGTGTGCTCCCATGTTTCATGTAACGAGATTACATTCTCCGCCAAATGCAGTGCCAAATTAATGTTTGGATGACACACTGAAGCGTGCGAGTGTAGCTTCTATATCACTGCAACCTCGTGCTAGTTTCGCATCGATATTTCGTGAATCTGAAATAAAGCATTGTTACAAAAATCAAGAGTAAATTCCTGCTGATCAAATATAAATCGAGGCATTGGTGCTCATTTCATGTTTACAGCCCTGCAGAGCCAGTGGTGGAAAATCTGCATTCCTCTGGTGGGGGCAGGTGTATCCATCGGACAACCACTATTGACTATCCCACAAAGTTGCTACTCATTTCAACAACCCCGGAGGGATGATGAGCTGAGTCAACCCCCAACCAGGATTTTAACATGCAACCAGATATCTACCATTGTAATTACCATGAAGTGAAGTGCGGTATTTATGTATGTGCTAATGCATCTATAATTTATTGGTAATGAGTGTAATGCTAAAGTTCTGTAAGATTGAGAATATAAAAAATATTATGTAGAGGCCAAAACCTTATTCGTTGGGTCTTTCGGTAAAGTCACATAGTTAGGTTCAAAGAAAAAATAACAAAAAACTACGACGTTTCGATCACAACACAAGCGATCGTCATCAGGAGGAAAAAAAGGGGGAAAGCTGCTGCGGCAGACTGTTTTAAAGGTTGAAAATAAATATAGCCCAAGGGTCTTAAACGAAGTGGACAGGGCTAGTGATGTTAATGTGAGAAATTAGCGTGTTAATGTAAGATCGGAGAGCGGCCTCCACGAGGGCGCTGTGGTGGCGATGTTAATGTGAGAGCTTAGCATGTTAATGGAAGATCGCACAGCAGCAACGTCGAGCTCGGCAAGCGAGGTGGCTGTGCTAGTGTGGTAAATTGAACCTGTTAATGTCAAATCAGAGAGCCGAAAATAACTAACATCGGAAGGTGGTAGGATGGGAACATCACAGCCAGTTATGACTTAAACTGGTTGATAACGTCCCTCCAATGATTGCTCAGTTTATAACCATCTTCTCGATTGAAGTTGTGTCTGTCTGCATATGTGGATGGCTTCATAAACTAATCTTTATTGATAGCCAGTGGGTTTGCAAAGTACCTTCGTCTTAGATAAATCATTTCGTGTGAGCCCACCGCATTAAAACAATGATCAGCCACGGCCGAGGTATTGGTCCTGCCATGTTTCAGATCTGCCTTATGTTCACGAACACGGTCCGAGACATGTCGCTTAGTTTCCCCAATGTAACTACTGCCGCAGACACAGCTTAGTTTGTAGATGCCGGAGTATTGCATGTCAGGGATCACATCCTTCACAGATGGGACCAGAACACACATTTTATGTACTGTGTTAAATCGAGCCTGGATTTTGTGTTTGCTCATGATTTTGGAGGTCTTTTTGGTGACCCCTGCTATGTATGGCAAGGTGATGGTTTTGATTGGGTTCTCAGATGGTTCTTTTCCAACGGTTGGGGTGACAGCTTTATGGATTGTGTAGTCTGAATATTCATTCATCTTGAGAACTTGGTGTACGTGTTTCGGTTCACTGGCTAGGTGATGATGGTCGGAAATGCATCGAGCTCTATGGTGTAGAGTTTTGATGAGGGAATTATTCTGGGAAGGATGGTGGTGGGAGTCGGGTTTTAGATATGCGTCCGTATGGGTGGCTTTCCTGTAGACAGTGTCCCATTGAGCCATTTGGTCTCCTTTCGATTAAAACATCCAAGGATGGTAGCTCCATCTCCATGGTGAATTTGATGGCTGGGTGTATGGAATTTGTGGTTGAGGAATTGGTTCAGAGCTGGTCGGCCATGTGGCCAGATGATGAACGTGTTATTTCCGTACCTCTTCCACAAGGACGGATGTAGAGTGGATGCCTGGATGGCATCTGTCTCAAAATTTTCCATGAAAACATTGGCTACAACTGGAGATAAGGGAGAACCCATTTGGGTACCTTCAACTTGTTTGTAGAAAGTTCCATTCCAGGTTAAGTAAGTGTTGGTGAGGCAGTGTCTAACCAGGGCCGGTACATCAGCATTCAGTCCTTGTTGGACCAAGTCTTCAATGTTTGCAATGGTGTCAGGCACAGGAACTTTGGTAAACAAAGAGGCTACATCGAAACTAACGAGCAAATCACCTGGAGATAGTGAGATGTCCTTAATTAATGATACCAAGTGAGCTAAGGACAGCTGAGGTGGTCTTACCAGTGAATGGTTGTAAGGTCTCAGACAAATCGGGCCAGTTTGTAGGTGGGTGAGTCAATGGTGGAGACGATAGGACGAAGGGGCGTACCCTCTTTATGGATTTTGGTAAGCGATATAATCTGGGTGGTTTAGCAGCAGAGGGTTTTAAGGAGAACTGCTTGGTTGGTTTGATTAAACATGTCGAATCGGTGATATTGTTGGTTTTCGTAACGAGACTGTTGGTGGGATCTATTTTCATTTTTGTATAGCTACCATCATTAAATAGGTCCTGAATTTTGTTGTATGTGGTTTTGTCCATAATGACTGTGGCATTGCGCTTGTCGGCTGAGAGGATGACGATGTCATCTCTCTTTTTTAATTGGGAAAGCTCAAAGCGCTCATCAATACTGATGTTGTTAATAGGTGTCTTGGCGTTTTTGAGGATTGCAGCGATTTCCGATATTGCCACGTCTGCAGTGATGTGTCCCAAACTTAGGGCTACGTCAACTGGGCAATGATATCATCAACTGGGATGTGTTTTGGGGTGACTGCGAAATTCAGCCCTTTAGCTAGAATCGGTTTTAGGCTGTCGGGAATTAGACTGTTACTCTGATTAATAACAATCTTGTCAATTTCTTTCTTTTCAACGTGTGGATCTGGCTTCTTCTTGGAAAGGAGGTTGAACTTGGAAATGAGGTTATCTTTGCATTTAGCTGACATTGAGGTGACTGAAGAGGCTGTTATGTTATCTACATGTTCCCAATCAGATGTTGCATTTTTTCCGTCAATGTTAAGTTTGATTTCAGGAGAGGCTTGTTTAAATTATCTAGTTAAAATCGGAGCAATCTTATTCTCTCTGAGATCAGGGCGAAGCCGGCCCTGAACAATATCCGTTTACCATTGGGAGAATTGACAGCAGCAGATGTCAATTCTCCCAATGCTAAATAGCGTTACAGGGGTCGCGTGACGTGAGGGTTCTGCCTTTGTCGTGAGGGTTGTAAGTTGACGCTGAGGAGGGGGGAGGAGGCGCCCCCCCCCCATGTGGAGAGACATCACCCGCTAATTATTAATGGAGGGGGTGCCTATTTGGAAGACATCTCTTCGTGATTAATGAGGGGGCTGTTCGATATGGAGTGACGTCACCTGCTCATGATTATTAATGAGGGGGGGGGGTGCTACATGTGGAGTGACGTCACCTGCTCATGATCAGGGGCGGTTTCTTCATTAGGGCGATTGGGCGACGCACCACCAATGTCATTCAACCACAGAGTCACGCTAGCCGTCACTGTGCCGCTGGATATAGTCCAATCAGCGTCATGCTACGTTCTGTGGAGTACCGCCTCTTTTTGGGCGATTTCCCTCCAGCTGAGAATCGCCCCGAGTGGTCCCATAGACTTACATTCAAAGATGTTTTTTTTCGAACGGGGGCGCTGCAATGCATTCTCTATGGCTTCTGGGAGGGCTCGCCCTAACGTGCTTACGTCATCATACGTGCTTACGTCATCATACGTAAGCACGTTTCATCCAACAATATAATTTGTCGCCACCTAGTGGAATCTTTAATAAAAGAAACTTGAGTGGTTTGTTTTAATAGTGAGTATAGAAACAAACAAGATGTATTGTAAGAGTCACTTTATTTTTCATTAATATTAAAGAAGTGTAGTTGCCTTTACATGCTTAAGCTGTTAATTTATCCATTGCATGGGTGGACCTTATCCTTATCAATCATCCAGACATTTGCCCCCCCTGAGAGATTTTGCAGGAGCCGCCACTGCTCATGATTATTAATGGCGGGGGGGGGGTCCATGTGGAGGACGTCACCTGTTCATGATTATTAATGAGGGGGGCTGGCCCACGTGGAGTGACGTCACGCGCGGGACAGACATTCTTGGCTCATTATAGTAGTAAAACAGGACCCTGCGGGGTGGGCTGGTAGGAATAATACTAATACCGGTACAGGGATATCGACCGCACACACACGCGCACACACACACGCACATACGCGCACACACGCACATACACGTACACACGCACACACACCCACACGCACACACACCGCACGCACACACACACACACACACGTACACACACATGCACGCACGCACACGTAATGAAGTTGTGTTGCTAAGCTTCCAGTTCGCCGTGAATAACGATCCGAAGCCCAATAGCGTCCATTCATCACGCCGCTCGAGTGGGCCGGACACGCACACACGCACGCACACACACGCACACAGTCACACATATACACACACGCACACACGCACACACAGACACGCACACACACGCGCATACACACGCACACACACGCACGCAAACACACACGCACACACACACACGCGCATACACACGCACACACACACGCACACACATACACATTACACACACGCACGCACGCGCACACACGCGCACACACACGCACCTCTCACCTGCAAGGCAGCGGTCGCCGCTTCTCCTCCCACATCTCTCGTCGCGGCAGCTGTAACGATGGTGTAAATTTGTTTTTATCATCAATTCCTCCTCCACCCCTCCCCGCCACTGTTCACCCACCAGAATAAATGAGTTCGCCCATAGTCAGTCGATCAAAAAGTTTCGCCGTGAGGCGCCGGAAGCGACGGCCATCTTGTTTAATTCACAGATCGCAGGGGGAGCAGGCGGCCATCTTGTCGGACAGGGTCATGCCAAGTGTTTGCAGTAGGGGGCGATGTTGATACACGGACGGACGGACACATTAATCTATTGGTGGTCTGGTCCACTTCGTTCCTACCAGTATAAATGAGCGTTTATACATCTGGGAGGACACCACAGCAACCACAGCACCCACAGAAGAGCCACGCGTGCGAGGAGGCAACACTCCCCCATACAGATGGAACAGGTGGCGTGTACCGCATTCTGGCAAGCCCAGGGTATGGCACCTTGATGCCCATGGAGTTTCATAAAATGTGTGATCCACGAACCCTCGTGAAGTACCAACATATTAGAAAGGTGATACGCTTTCCATAAAGTTATGCATAGTAACAAGATATTTTCTGAAAATGTAATTGAGAATGAAATGTAGATAATGGTAAAAATGGAAACCGTCTCTCAGCTTTCTAGTGATATGGTCATTCAAACGTCCAATGGGAATGAACTCCAAAGAAGTTAGAACTTAACAAAAAGGCCTCAAAATATTGTGTTAAAAAAATAAAGCCACGTCCACCCAAATGTAACACGCCCATCAACAGCAACGGATGATTTGGATAACTTACACAGGTGGTAGATGCAAGACAGCAAGCAGCACAATGGTTTTGGGCAGGACACGTCATGGCCGGAAGGGATGATGGCAGGTGGTCGGGAAGAACAGCAGCGGCAGCCAAATGGCGTGAACGCGTTTGCGAGGGCTTCTGTCCATGGAGCGGTGAAATCCGCAATCAGAGCCAGCGGGCGGGGCCTCTCGAGCGCGCGGGCGGGGCCTCTCGAGCGCGCGGGCGGGGCCTCTCGAGCGCGCGGGCGGGGCCTCTCGAGCGCGCGGGCGGGGCCTCTCGAGCGCGCGGGCGGGGCCTCTCGAGCGCGCGGGCGGGGCCTCTCGAGCGCGCGGGCGGGGCCTCTCGAGCGCGCGGGCGGGGCCTCTCGAGCGCGCGGGCGGGGCCTCTCGAGCGCGCGGGCGGGGCCTCTCGAGCGCGCGGGCGGGGCCTCTCGAGCGCGACCCCGGGGCCTCGTGTGCGAGGCCGCGTTTGCGATGCTGCTGCCGCCCTTCGCCGAGGAGTTCCTTTGCCGGGCCGCGGCCCGCGCGCTCTTCTACCCCACGCTGCTCTACACGGCGCTCGCGTGCCGCGTGCTGGGCCCGCGCCGCCGCCGCTGGTTCGACCGCGTGGATGCGACCGTGGTGCTGGGCGCGCTGCCCCTGCGCGGCTTGACCGAGCAGGCGAGGTCCCCCGCGTCCCTTTTTGGGCACCTTTCTGCTCGTGGCTGTCTGGCCGGGTGCCTCGGCAGTGGAGCCAGCGACTCGGCCCATTATCCCGCCGGGTTTGATGCAGTTAGTGCCAATGAGTAAACATTTGTGGGGAAGTTAGCAATGATCGGCTTGTGGACAGACTTGCTCCCGCCATAGGAATGCGAGATATGTATTACTGACTCGGTGGCTGTAAACGGGAGGTATCACGTCTTCAATGCATTTTTCGGAACAATAACTCACCATGCCTCGTGAGGGTGCCGTCGTTGCGGTTATAGCATGGGCCCGTGTCCCTCCCCTCACGCTCCCCGTGTCTCCCCTCACGCTCCCCGTGTCCCTCCCCTCACGCTCCCCGTGTCTCTCCGTGTCTCTGCTCACGCTCCCCGTGTCTCCCCTCACGCTCCTCGTGTCTCTCCGTGTCTCCCCTCACGCTCCCCGTGTCTCCCCTCACGCTCCCCGTGTCCCTCCCCTCACGCTCCCCGTGTCTCTCCGTGTCTCTGCTCACGCTCCCCGTGTCTCCCCTCACGCTCCTCGTGTCTCTCCGTGTCTCCCCTCACGCTCCCCGTGTCTCCCCTCACGCTCCCCGTGTCCCTCCCCTCACGCTCCCCGTGTCTCTCCGTGTCTCTGCTCACGCTCCCCGTGTCTCCCCTCACGCTCCTCGTGTCTCTCCGTGTCTCCCCTCACGCTCCCCGTGTCTCCCCTCACGCTCCCCGTGTCCCTCCCCTCACGCTCCCCGTGTCTCTCCGTGTCTCTGCTCACGCTCCCCGTGTCTCCCCTCACGCTCCTCGTGTCTCTCCGTGTCTCCCCTCACGCTCCCCGTGTCTCCCCTCACGCTCCTCGTGTCTTTCCGTGTCTCCCCTCACGCTCCCCGTGTCTCCCCGTGTCCCTCCCCTCACGCTCCCCGTGTCTCTCCGTGTCTCTGCTCACGCTGCTTGCGTCTCTCCGTGTCTCCCCTCACGTTCCCCGTGTCTCCCCTCACGCTCCCCGTGTCTCTCCGTGTCTCCCCTCACGCTCCCCGTGTCTCCCCTCACGCTCCCCGTGTCTCCCCGTGTTCCTCCCCTCACGCTCCCCGTGACTCCCCTCACGCTCCCCGTGTCTCCCCTCACGCTCCCCGTGTCTCTGCTCACGCTGCTTGCGTCTCTCCGTGTCTCCCCTCACGCTCCCCGTGTCTCCCCTCACGCTCCCCGTGTCTCTCCGTGTCTCTGCTCACGCTGCTTGCGTCTCTCCGTGTCTCCCCTCACGCTCCCCGTGTCTCCCCTCACGCTCCCCGTGTCTCTCCGTGTCTCTGCTCACGCTGCTTGCGTCTCTCCGTGTCTCCCCTCACGCTCCCCGTGTCTCCCCTCACGCTCCCCGTGTCTCCCCTCACGCTTCCCGTGTCTCCCCTCACGCTCCCCGTGTCTCCCCTCACGCTTCCCGTGTCTCCCCTCACGCTCCCCGTGTCTCCCCTCACGCTCCCCGTGTCTCCCCTCACGCTCCCCGTGTCTCCCCTCACGCTCCCCGTGTCTCCCCTCACGCTTCCCGTGTCTCCCCTCACGCTCCCCGTGTCTCCCCTCACACTCCCCGTGTCTCCCATCACGCTCCCCGTGTCTCTCCGTGTCTCTGCTCACGCTGCTTGCGTCTCTCCGTGTCTCCCCTCACGCTCCCCGTGTCTCCCCTCACGCTCCCCATGTCCCTCCCCGTGTCTCCCCGTGTCCCTCCCCTCACGCTCCCCGTGTCTCCGCTCACGCTGCCTGCGTCTCTGCTCACAGCTGGTGAAGCAGGAGAACGTGCGCGGCGTCATCACCATGAACGAGCCGTACGAAACGAGGTTCCTGTGCAACTCGCTCGAGGTCTCTAAGGACGACTCAAGCCCAACACCGGCACACCACATCCAGTAGACATTTCACCATCGATGTAGATGCCAGTCACGTGCCACCTACTCTGGTATTTTTGAATGATTACGTGCATGGTCACGAATAAAATTGTTGATGAATGACCGTCCCTTCCACGCAAGCAAGCAGCTCCTCCTCCTCCGGGCACCCGGGCCCTGTGTGTGCGCCTGCAGGAGTGGCGAGACGCCGGCGTGGAGCAGCTGACGCTGAGCACCGTGGACTTCACGGGGGTGCCCTCGCCACAGCAGCTGCACGCCGGCGTGGCCTTCGCCCTGAAATACGCGGCGCTCGGCCACTCGGTCTACGTGCACTGCAAGGCCGGGCGCTCGCGCAGCGCCACCATGGTGGCAGCTTACCTCATCCAGGCACGTGGCCCACCGCACCTCTTCTTAAGCTTTGGGATGTTTGGCCAACAACACTTACACTGTACGTGTTTTAGCTGTTGGTGGAAACCAGATCACCTGGAGGAAATCCCATGCAGCCATGCAGAACAGGGGCCGAATAAACAGATGCAACACAAAAAGGCGACCGTGTTTGGAATATAACCCAGGTCCTCCTCGCTCTTGAGGCATGTGTCACCACTGCACCCCCCACTCCTCGCATTCTCACGTGTTAATGGCTTAATAAAGTTACTGATGAGGTGCGTTGTAAAGTTAATTCCTCCTGCGACGTACACTCTTGAGTGCCGTGCGCCGAGGGGGCCGAGTTGACTTTGTTTAACCAGGAGAGAACTCGAGACTCGGATTGTCTTTGTTTGCAAGCGTGAGCTGGGGTGCCACAATGACGAGTAGTAGAGCGGTGAAGCGGCAGGTGATGTCCGTGCGGGCTGTGCGCAGGTGCATGGCTGGGATGTGCAGGAGGCCTGCAACCACCTCCGCTCTCTGCGGCAGCACGTTCTCATCCGGCCAACCCAGCGGGAGGCCCTGGCCCGGTTTGCGGCAGAGGTGCGAGCGGACGACCCTGCCAGCGCTCGGACCACCGCACCCCCCGGCTAGCCGGCAACCTGCTCTGGCCTTCCCCTCCCATTGGCTGAATCCTTTGTGGTAATGTATGTATGTCTTTTTAGGGAGGCATACCTGTCAACCCCTTATCAGTGCCTATCTTATTACAGACCAATTCAGACCTTATTGGTCACCCTGTGCCCTTATAAATCTCAACGCTCATCCTACAAAGTCCCATCACAAGGAAGAAACACAAATAGACTTTGTTTTGCACTTATTGAAATGGCTGTACGCCGTATGGACCTGAAAACAAAATTTCCCTGTTCAAGAATATGGGTAAACTGTATGGGTTGACAGGTATGGGGAGGTGACGCATTGTCCTTGTGTCACTGGTCCATAAATGCATTACCCATACGACCCAGGATGGCTAATGCGACCAATGGATTTTCTTGAAGTATTTTGTCTGTAGATAACAAATATAACAATCATAGTGCAGGGCAATCACGAATGAAGGCACTACTGTTTCACAGGCACAGTCTCACAGTAGGGGGCGATGTTGCCATATAATTTCCTGCTCGTTTTAAAGGATGTCGTGGGATCTTAATGTCCGCTGTGAGCAACGCAGATGGCACGTAAATGCACCCGCATAATAACCAAGTTGCGAACGCGCTACCACTGGGCCACATGACCGCCCCAAATCCGTATGACAGCGAGGACCAATGCTTGTACTTTCAGCCACCGTTGTACTGGTCCATGTACCATCCAAATGTCTGGACATACCACTGGCAATTGGCAAACATCCGCGTCCATATTGATCCACAAGGCATTCGCAAGCAACAGCAGTAGCACGTTTATTCCTTGGAAAAGAAGCAGTTCTAATTGAGAGGATTATGAGGTCGTGCAGCGTTTTATTTTGGGAAATTACAGGGAATGACGTCATTTCTGAAACTCATGTGCAGCAAGTGGTAGGACGGTGGTTGCACGACTCAGTGTTTCGAAACACGACACGGGGAAAAGGTGACAAACCATGCAGCTGGTGTGAATTCAGCTCCATTCCCTTTCAGGTCATGATTGATGCAACAGCATGATTCTGGTCAAGTCCGTGTCAGGAAACGGCACGTGTGAGGCCACCTTGCTGTATAAAACTGTTAATATTCTGTACAGAGAAGGTGGTAAAGTGTTGTTATTTGTGCTTGTGCACCACTGCTAATGCGGTGTCACCAAATACTTTATCTAAACAAGGGTTTCCGTGAAATAAAATGTACAATTTGTATCAAGAAAATAAATCTATGAATATTTAAAGATTTAATTGTTTGAGCAAGGTCGTGGTTTAGAGAGTGCAAATTGGTTAGGTGCTAATGCGTGTTCGAGCAGTGGCAGGGCGGGTAATTACGACACGGGAGCTGTCAGTCGAGCACAACACTTGGTGATTACGGTTGCCCGAGTGCCGCAGCCTCTGCCAGCTGCACAGTGTGCATGCTCAGCCAGAGCATCCAAACCAGTCGTGAGCTGATTTTCAGATTAATCAAAAATATCTCAGGATCAGGCCAAGGTGTGATACTTGAGACGATCTAAATAAAAACGTCGATTCGGATTATTCCGAAAGGAAAGTGACGATGCCGGTATCACTGCGTCACTTCCGCTGTTTTCCTGCTAAAACTGGTGGCACGTGGCATCAAGTGATATCACCATTGTGACACGTAAATACATATCTTAACATAATCCAGAACTATCCGATAACTTCCGAGAAAACTGTAAATCTGAAATATTTCAATACAAAACTCGTGCTGAATCTGAACCAGCGCTCGCAAGTGCATGGAACGGTGTAGCGGTGTGCAGAGCCGCCCCTTATCTTGTATGTCGCGACAACTGCCGCATCAGAAAACATCTTGGTGGTTCGTCCTCGGGGCAGCAGTGAGTTCATTGGGAGTAATACACAGGGGGTAGAGCACTGCCAATCTCTGCGTCGGGGTAATGAGCTGGGTGCATGTGTTAAAATGTAAATTATATTTTATTGTGAATCTCTCTACAATAAGCAGCAAGTGAAAAGTAGAAACTCTGTAAGCTGCCTTTGAAACACTCTAGCTGCCTTTGATTTTTCATTAAATAAAATATTTCACCCAGGTAATCTCTTACGATGAAACATCTCGTTGGCAAGGCATCCAGGGCCTTGGACCTGCCTTCCCTGCCTCCCGGCCCATACCCCGCAGAGCGAGGCATCCTGAAGAGCCTTCCCCTCCACACTCTCAACGTGCAGACAGATGCCACCTGCGATGTCGAGGCCACGTGGACATCTGGAATGGAGCGATTCGTCCCGTCACTCATCCCCCCCGGCCGCCAGAGCAGAGCAGGGACTGGGGCGGGGGGGGCTGAGCAGCTGAGTTTGCGAGGCCACTGTGCCTGTGCTCAGCTGCTGTGTTAATCATGAAAATCTTGTGCTAGGCAGGGACCTCACCGGTTGGGCCACACAACCGTTGGTTGCGTGTGGAGACCCCAACTGCACATGCTTGAGCCTATTTTGTATTTATGCCTCACTGAGTCTCAATACTTTCAGGAGCATTCTGACAAGTTTTTGAAGTAGGGGGTGATGTTGCTATGCACAATCTCAATGGGATAACTTGATGGTAATTTTTCAGCATTATACATTTGTCCAATAGTTACATTGTATGTTTTTTTGTGATGGGAGGAAACTGAATGCAGAGGAAACCCATGCAGAGCAAGGGGAGAACATTCAAACTCCACACAAAGACGAATTGGGAATCGAACCTATACGACATCCGTTGTCTGGTGCAGCACGTGCAGACCTAGGGGCAGCAGGGGTTGTCGGCGGAGATGGTGACATTGATGGCGTAGAGGTCGATGAGATCGGCCAAGAAGAGTTGGTCGGCCACGGGGTCGAGGCCCATGTGGCACACGTCCGACTCGGTGACTTCGCGGACACCGCTGACCGCCAGGCGCACCAGCGAGCCCAGCACGCGTGCATTCAGCTCCCGGAAGAATCTGCTCAGCACGACACCAAAGATTCCCCATGTTGCCTTAATAGATTGTTGGGTCAAGTACTGTTAGCGAGCAGCACCTATGAAGGTCGGCCTGACGCACAGGGAGGTGGGTGGCCAGCACCACGCCCGGCCGTCTTTGTTTTCCACACCGCACCAGGTATTCAATTAAGGCTTAGTCGATCTAAGGGAGGCCCCAGGACAGGTTGAAATTCGTTCAGATAATCGTAAACGGTGTTGGCCGTGAGTAGAAATCGAACTCGGGTCGCCAGGTTCATAGTACATAGTACAGTGCCGTCTTGTCCTCAAACATCTCCGTTTTCACACCTACGATTAGCGCGGTTGGCTACGTACGGTGCGAAAGAAGTTCAACATACATAGCACACCGAGCAAACCACTGCACCACCGCTCCGATAAAGAGAACGCCCACACTTGATGTGAATTGCTGTGCAGTGCAGCCACCCACGCTGAATGTAGCCTGTGACAGTCTCACAAGCACAAGGTTACCATGAAACTGCTCTTTAAAGACCCCCTTATGCAGCCATACGTTTTGCAACTGCAGTCGAGTTTCTTGTGCTTGTCTAGCCAGGTGAGACTCATTTGCAAGAGTGACCTGGGCTCACCACAATGACGAGCAACAGCATCAAACGGTGAAACGGTGCAGCAAATATAAATTACGAATGAAAACCACATTGTAGAAGAAATCCGAAATACTGCACAACCATATGTAAATGTTCCTTCATTTAAAGCCCCACAACAAAAGTCGGCTCGGACAAATGTCTGGTGTTAATGATGTGGGTGAAGGTGGGAGTGGCCCAGTTTGATGTTGGTAACACTCGGGGGTAAAGACCTCGGTTCTTGTGGGATATTTTTCTTTTCAGATTTAGCCACTGGGTGGCACCAGATCCGCGTGTCTGTGTAACCCGCAAATAAAACCTCCACTCGTTCACGTGCAATACAGACACGTGCCACAGCAGGGCACGGCGGGTTTCTCGAGGAGACGCATCAAGTGTGAAGGGATGAAGGATTCCACTTGGCTCTCGTGATGACACCGACGTACGTTAGAAGGAATCCGTTGTCGAGGTTCTGGCTTCCATCCCGGCCTGTCGAGACCACCTCCCTGGATGAACGCACGCGCACCCCACACAGCCAAGCGCACTTAAGGGTAAACAAACCGTGCCCTGCCATGAGGCCACCGTCTCGTGACGATGATGTATGCTGCTTGAATTTAGCCGCCGGCCAGGTGGCCCAGCTGTAGAGCGGGCAGCTCGCAATCGGAAAGTGGCAAGCTCAAATCCTGGTTGGGAGTCATTCAAATGAGTACTACCTTGTAATTGGTAATTAAGTCAGCATTGGTTGTCCCAAGGGTAGACTCCACGTGGCCTCTGTGCACGGAGCCTTGTAGTGACCGGCAGTGATGGTCGTGACAGTGAGGCTCGTGGTGGTGATGCTCGTGATGCGTGCTGTGGTGCGCGCACCTCTGCGTCACCAGCTGTTGGTAGCGGCTTTGGTCGGCACGTGTAGGCGCTAGCAGGCCCTGCAGGTGACTGTGGTGCGAGCGGAGGCTCTGCCGGTCAACGTACACGTCGTACAGTGCCGTCTTGTCTTCAAACACCTTCTCTGTCGTGCCTGTCGAGAGTAGCAGCCAAGCGTTTGCAAGCACAACTCACGATCCACCCAGGACACATCTGGTGCATTCAGAGTAATTATTTTATTTTACACATCGTTTATACAAATTGGCTCAAAATACTGTAGGAATTTTAATCTGCAATCTTTGCACAGATGCGCAGGAAACCACAAATGAGTGGGAACATATCCTAACAATTGCCCATGCTCTGGCACCCTATATAAGGATGTTTGAAAAACTCCATGAATCAGTGTAGCATGAAGTCAAAGTACCTGGAGAAAACCCACACGTGCGAGGGGGTGAACACTTGATCTCTAAATAGACCAGGCTCTGTTTGAAACCAAGCTCTTATGGGATGTTTGGCCATTTCCTTTAATGAGAGTTTGGCTTATTACGGGAGAAAACTGGCGAACCCGAAGAAAACACCTGGCACATTGGAGGGGGCGACACTCAAAGCTCCCCACAGATAAATTCAAGAATCCATTGCCGTCCTTCCATCTCTTGGCCACCTCGCAGCCAGCCCCGACCCTACAGCACCTGCTTTTCCCAAGCAGTCTTCCACTCAGCATTAACCAGGCTCAACCCTGCTCGTGGTTTCACTTCTGAATCTTTTATCCGACCAAGGGATGGCAACTGAGAGTGTAGCCGCGGGGACTAAACGAGCAGAGCTCGGGAAATACCCCCCATCCCCCCATGTGGACGCTGTTGTGCGCGTGCGTTCACTCACACGCGATGTAGGTGACCTCCGACTCCAGCGAACCGATGTCGGCCACGCTGACGTAGAAGAGCGGCTTGAGGGGCGGCACGGCGCCTAGCCCAGCCTGGCCGTGGCTCCCCAGGCAGCAGCAGCAGAGCACTGCGGAGCACACACCGCGACTTATGGAGCGCTCGCGGCTGCGACTTAGCCAGCGATTGTTGGCGTTCTTGTTCGCGTCGTTCTGAGCGGCGGTGCGGCCCAGCGGTAGCGCGTTCGGTGCTCGTTGTAGTGGTTCGAGGTTTGAAGCCGGCAGGCCGCCTTGATTATATTGCTGCGTTATACTGTGGGGATATTAACCATACAACATGCGCCGTCTGCCTCTCAGTGGATGTGATGCCATTAGAAATTAATAGGCCGCTGTGTGTCGGCGTCATGGTCCAAATTGCCAAATTCTCAAAATGACACTGCTAAATATTGGCATTACCCATGGCAACATTGCCCCTTCTGTGGAACTAAATGCAGCCTGTGTCTGTGAAACACAACAGCGCCTTACTGCTTGAAGCCTTGCGCTATGATAATGGGGTGAATTCCAAACGTGCTAAATAATAAAAAAAATTCAGCTGCACTTCAAACGGTACGTGTGTGTGCACCACGGAGCGAGCTCATGCCGGGACTCCCGAGGCATCCTGCATTTTGAATCCGAAAAAAATCTTAAAATCTGTGTCGTGTCACAGCTCGCGCACGCGCCTCCGCTAGAGGGAGCTCCAGGGTATTTGGTCTACTCTTCCACGTTTTTCAGATGATTTTTCATGCCGTTACTAGTAATGCAAAATAAATGGGTAGTAAGTGTTATTTCCTAATTGCTTATGCCTAAAAAGTATAGAAAATGGCTATTATTCCCCACAAACTTTGTTTTTGTGACCAGGACAGTGATATTTGGAAATTTACCTATTTTCAATGAGAAAACGGGCAAATGTGTGTATTTTCGTTCACATAAAGTATAAAAAAACAACATGAATACAAATTTACATGAATTTATACGAAAGTAATACAAAAATTACTACAAAAGATTTAGAAGTAGATTTTGGAGATTTTGCGATTATTCTGTAAATCACGTTCACGAATCCGACCCCAAATGTAGTCTCCCATCATTTTCTCGTTATACTGTCCTAGTGGAAGCGCTCGCTTTGCTCCTCCGAGTACGCTCCCATGTTCTCCTTGAATTCATCAAGATGAGCATCAAGGATATGGACTTTGAGGGACATCCTACATGTGCCGTTGTTCACCCTTCTCAACCAGCTCCACATAGTTTTTGACCTTGTGATTGCTCAGGAAGCCACGAACCACTGTGACAAAGCTGTTCCAAGCCGCTTTCTCCTTACTAGTGCGCTTCTTGTGGAATTCATTGCACTCCAGGATCTTCTTTATCTGTGGTCCGATGAAAACACTGGCTTTGATCTTTGCCTCAGACAGCGAAGAGAAGAAGTCTTGAAGGTACTTGAAGGCTGCCGACACCTTATCTACAGCTCTGACAAATTGTTTCATAAGGCGCAATTTCATGTGCAGTGGTGGCATCAGCACCTCCCGGGGGTCCACCAGTGGCTCCCACTTGACGTTGCTCCACCCCACAGAGAACTCGGTCCACTGTGGTCAGTCCTGTCTGTAGTAGTGCGCCTTGGTGTCCCTGCTGTCCCAAAGGTAAAGATAGCAGGGAAACTTGGTAAAACCGCCTTGGAGACCCATAATTTTGAAGTCTCCGATGACCTCGCAGCCATACTCATCATACTTCAAGGCGTCCAGCAAGGTCTTGATGCTGTTGTAATCCTCTTTGAGGTGCACCGAGTGAGCCAGGGGAAGAGACAGGTACTTGTTACCATTATGTAGCAGCACGGCTTTGAGGCTCCTGGATGAGCTGTCAATGAAGAGGCGCCACTCATTCAGGTTACAGGCGATTCCGATTGCCTCGAACAGACTGATCACATTGTGGCAGAAGCAGAGCCCATCTTGATGGGTGAAGAAGCTGCAAAAAGGTTGGTGATGCTTCCTCTGATCTGCGACTTGCACACTTTCATCCAACAAGTTCCACTGCTTGAGCTTATACGTCAAAAGCTCGGCATTGAGGTATTTTGGTTGGGGTAGTATGGGTTTCTCTCCTCAGCTCCACCTCTGAAATTGTCATCTGGATCTATAACGTCTTCCTTGCTCTCTGACTTGCTGCTCTCTTCTAAAGATGGCTGCTCTCCGGAGGAGTGGGTATGGGGAGCTCATGGCAGTGTGGCATGAGCTCCCCGTACCCACAGTATGGATGAAGGAAGGTCCGAATACGTGATTGCAGGTGCATTCTTGCCATTCCGACGTTTGGAAGGGTCCACCATGCAGAAGTAGCAGTTAATTGAGTGGTCAGTGGGTTCCCGCCAAATTCTTGGGATAGCGAACTTCATGGCTATCTTTTCCCCTCTGTACCATCCTACAAAATACATTTATTTCACCCATGACTAATGTGTAAGAGATTCTCGCACATTTATCATATATGATATATTTTTTCAATAACATTGAAAATTGTAAAACATTTTATAGTAAAAAATTGTAACAAATTTTATAACAATTCCGAGCAACAATTGTCCATCTTACCTTCCAGAGTTTTTTTGCATTGCTCGCAGGTGAAATGAGGTGCCCAGGGTTTGTCTTGATCCCCGAAAGACATGCCTAAATATGCCTTGTAGGCCTCGCACATCTTAGCAGATGCTTCCACAGAGTACTTTTTCGCTCGTCTTGATAAATTGGTCGCAGACAGAAAAAAGCGTCTGCCGGATGCTTGCAGCCTCTTGATGCCCTCTCAGCAAAATGCAGATATGTATCCACTTAGGCAGCTGGAACTAAACTGAACTGGTGGGCTTAAGGCCCCTGTAGTTATACTACTATTTATATTAATGGAAATTTCTAGAATATTCTAGAAGTTTATTCAGCACTGAATCTATCTGTAATGTTTTGGGAAATATGTAAATTTCAAAATATTACTGTCCTGGTCACAAAATCAAAGTTTGTGGGGAATAATAGCCATTTTCTGTACTTTTGAGGCATGAGCAATATGGAAATAACACTACCCAGGAACAAAAATAAACATTTGTTACACAGTGTAATCACTGTTAACACACCCCCAGTTGTAATGGGCAAGGCGTTTGTGGTGCGTTTGGGGAGGGTAGGCGCCGCCCACCGTGGAGGCACGCGCCGCCCACCGGGGGCGGCGAGTAGAGCAGCATCCTCTTGCGCAGGAGAACCAACTTCCAGAGGCAGAACACGCTCGGCCCGAAGCAGCTCACAAGCCGGGAGAGGCACCCTGCATGGTGGCCCTGCACGCAGTGCAAACACCACCACGCACAACACTCGTATCTCACTTGCGCCACTCGCCAGCACTCGCACCGACACTCACATTTGCACACTGTCCTGCACCCCAGCACTAACATCGGCACTCACAAGGGCAGGCTCAGGGCTGTAAAGAGGAGATGAGTGAGTGTAAACAGAAGGATATTTGAGGCAGGAGTGCTCAAGGGAGCTGGGCTAACTTGGCAGCTTGAAGAGAAATTGTCGGCATTTGAGTTCAGCTGCCTGAGAAGGATGCTGGGAGTTTAATGGTGAGACAGGATAAGCATTGGAGCAGGCTGAGTGGTGTAGATATGATCAGGCGGAAACGACCGCACTGAGTAGCATCATGTAGAGGTGATGTCATATACAGATAAAAACGGCTGCACTGGGTAGGACGCGCATGCAGGACTCGGGAAGAGGGCCAGTCTCCACTAGTTGGGCGACCAAGGGGAAGAGAAGAAATAAGGGCAGATGGTGGTGAGGGAGATGGCCAGGGAGGATCGTGGAGGTCAATGTGCTTCTCTACTGTGCAGTAGCAGCAGCAGCTGTGGGATGTGGCAGAGGGGAGAACGCAGTGGTAGGGTGGAGGTTGTGGTGGTGGTGGCATCATCAACGGTTTTGGCCATGGTGACGTCTCAAGCTTGAGTTGGTCTAAAGAAAGGGGCTGGCTGAGGTGTTCATGTTGGACCTGCAGTAGAGGACGATCCCAGGAGAGTGGCGTGCGGGTTGAGGGGAGCTGGCTTGAGGGGGGCTGGGTGGTGGGGAGCTCGGTGGTGAGGGGCAGCACTGCTCGGTATTGCTCATAGAACTCTGAGAGGGCTTCGTATTGCCCTGGCTCGTCAAGCTGCCTCCTGTTCCACACATCACGAACATTATCAGCATCACCATCAGCCATAATCAAGTACGGGCTTTATTTTAGAAAAATCAGTCACGGGCTTGCCGCACACAAATAGAGCATGTCTCTAGCAACACACACGTCGGCGTTTCCTGCTTCCCATATTCACCGAGAAATGAAGGTAGCTGCCGCAGCAGTAGTGAAGTGGTTCGTGCGGAGTGGACTTGCAAACCAGAGGTCTCCGGTTCACTTCCATCTTATGCCATGGCAGAAAGAATTGCGCAATTTGCTCGATTGCCACTCACCACTGTCCCCCCGGCAGCAGGGTGACTCAGTTCCTCACTGCAGGTTGCGTCCGAGTCCCCCCACCTCTTCCAAGACGTCTGGCCAGCGTGGAAGAGTAGACCAAAGAGTCTCTCATTGGGTTCTCTAGAACTCCCTCTAATGAAGACCCTCCTGTCAGCAGTGGCATGAGCATGCACTCAGGCGGCTGTGCCATTACCCGAACAAGCGGGGCAACTGCTGGGTTGTTTGCTCACCTGACTTGCTCCTGGAGGAAGGCCGAGTGCAAGGCGAGGGTGGCGTAGCTGGGGGACAGGGCCCCCACAGACTTGACACGGACGCCTCGCTCTGGGCCGCTGTCCACGCGCCGGCTGTGGAAGTGAGCCAACCCAAAGGCGCTGTCAGTTCGGAAATACCTGCGCACACCACAGACACACGGACATACAAAGCAATACAAAGATCCTCCTTGTAGGCTTTAACAGGATATTGAGGCATGTGCTGTTAGTGAGCGCCAATGAAGGCCGGCATGACACACGAGCAGGTGGGTGGCCAGGACCACGCCTAGCCACCTTTGTCTTCCCAGTGGTGTATTTACACACATCAGATACTAATTTAAGGCTACATCAACCTCGAAAAAGCCCAAATTCGGTTCAGATATTCGATATTGTCGGTAGCCGGGAATTGAACTTGGGTCGCAAGGTCGGTAAGCACAATGTGCTAACCGCTGCACTACCGCTCCCTCACTTACTGACATGCACAAAGACTCCCGGACACACACGGCTGTGAGCAATGCGCGCTCATTTACACCAGCGGGCCTCGACCCAAAGCCTTTCAGTGGGGACGTGCAGACTGGATACCGTGCAGGTGTAAATGTGATGTGCGTGACTTGGGAGTTAGAAGTGACTGTGAGGAGTGAGGGACCCGCACGTGAAGTCAGAAGTGATGTTGTGAGCTCCACTCGCGATGGCCTTGAACTCAACACCGACCAGGGCTGCATCGTGAGGCGCGGACCACTCCAGCCCGTTCCCTGTCGACACAAATCACTCTTCACACCCCGCACCACACTCCACCCACGAGTCCGTAACAAAGCCCCGTTCCGATCGATGTAATTCTATTCTTGCGTTTGGCGATATGGTTAGGAGCTCAAAGTCAAAGTCGAGGTCTGCCGCTGGCCACGGCGATAGGGCACAACAGGAGAGAGAGTTCGTGTCGTTTTGTTGTTCATCCTCCGTCAAAGGGGCACGGACAACAGTTTGTTTAGTACGCGGTCCATAGTTTGGGTTGCACGGCCACAATTATACTTTGGGTTGTCTTTAATGTATGTATATGTGTATCTATGACTCTCTATTTATAGGAATATCTGCGTATTTCTCTGGGGTTCTACGAGTTTACTCGATGGTCTATTATTTGGGTTGCATGGCCACAATTGCACTACTGTGGCTTGTCTTTAATTTTACAATTAAGAAGAAACGCGCATCGACGGGCTGACGTTCTGATGAGGTTGGCAGTGAGCGAGGAGGTATGGCAAAGCCAGGAAGGAGGCGTTTACAGTCTTCTGGACGTTCGCGTCACTCCGCTCTGTTCGCCAGATCGATACCTGCCCCCTTCCGCGCCACCTCGTGGCCCGAACCCAGCGGGTCTCAATCCGCAGGGCGACACCACCGACACGCGTGTGACCCCCCCCCCCCGCACCGCCCCCCGCACCTGTCCCCGCCGTGTGACCCCCCCCCGCACCTGTCCGCGCGTCAAACGTGGCCACGAAAGCGGCGGTGACGAGCGCCGCCTCCACCTCGCCCGGGCCAGGCAGCGTCTCCTCGCCCGCCCGCCTTACCGCCTCCCCCTCCCCCTCGTCCCCCTCCTCCTCCTCCGCAAGGAGCAAGGCGCCCTCGCTCTCTGTGCCCACGTCCATCTTCGTGATCACGGCTCCGGGAAGGAAGGGGAAGGGAGGGTAAGGAACTCCCTGGGATGTGGGCGTCGCGCCGAGTCGCGTTGCCAGAACAGAGGCGAAACCTCTTCACGGAGCGAGCCCCGGGGAAGTGCCGCGCCCAGAAATCGAATTCGTTCACTCGGCACGGGGCCCCGAGTCACCTCGCTCACTCCGGGCGACTCCGCTAATCGCCTTCACGGGACTCCTTCACTCCTTCCCTTCATTCATTCCCTTCACTCTCTCCCTTCACTCCTTCCCATCACTCCTTCACTTCTTCCCTTCGCTCCTTTTTTTTACGATCAGTGGAAACAAGAAGATGCTCGGTGTAGTCGGCACTTTGCTTCGTTCATCATTTCGTAAACATTTTTTTTATTTTTAAACTTTGCTTTATGTAAACCCCCACCTCTCGCTCACTCTCTCGCTCTCTCTCTCTCTCGCTCTCTCTCGTTCTGCACGCAGCCCTTCTCGCAGTCCGACGGCCTCCGACGGGTAGCTCATATCAGCATGCAGAGCTCCCCGTCATCTGCCACCGAGCACACGGCCTCCTCCATCGCCCACTGCTCCTTGAAGGCCGGCACGGCGTGGGTCAGCCGCGCATAGCGGAACTCCAGCCCACACACCCTGGCTCCGACCAGAGCGCGGAAGATGCCCAGGCTGCTGGCCGGACGTTTCCCCTCCAGAGCCACCTTCCTCGCCCTGTAAATGGCGAGCTTGGCATAGCCGACGAGCACGTTGACCAACCCCTCCCTTCACTCCCTCCCTTCACTCATTCCCTTCACTCATTCCCTTCACTCCTTCACTCATTCCCTTCACTCATTCCCTTCACTCTCGCTCACGTAACGAGCTCTGCAACGCGCGCGGTCCCCTGCCATCGACGCTCAGAGGAGGGTCTCGTGGTGTCCGTCACGGGGGGCTGGGTGGGGGGGGGGCTGTGATGAGAAGGAGGAGGCGTTCGCCGGGCAGACTTTTGGATGGGCTCTGGAAACGGAGAACGCTGAGTGTGAAGGGAGAAGGGTGTTTGAGTTGTGGCCCTGGCTACTCTGGGTGCAGGGGATTCACCGTCATGTACGGTGCAGTCGCCAATAACGGCCAACGCTGATTTACATTCTCATCTCGGCTTGTAACGCAGCGCACGGTATCCGCTCCTCGCTCTCTTAGAGGCGCAAGGAGGAGCAACCACAGATGAGCAGGAAGGCAGCAGCAGCAGCCACAATTACTACCCAATCTCTGCTGTCCTCTATATACGAAGGTGTTATCGGCCAATACATTACAGCAACGTTTACTTGTGCGAGGGAACCGGAGTACTCGGAGAAACCCCACGCATGCAAGGGGGAAACACTCGATCTCATGCAGACGGAGCCAGTGGAGACACAATATGTGCTGTACCGCCATCTCCTGGCGAGCGAGGTTACGGAGGAGCCCTCTTGATGCCCCCTGGAAGTGAGTTTCGCGACATCCGAGAGATCCTCCTCCTGTTGCACCACCAGCCCTATTCAGGACCTGACTAGCTAACCTGCACTGACCAGTGTGAAGTATGGATACACAACAATCCCGGTTAATGTGGCACATCGGGGCATCAGGGTGGATCAGTGGTGACACTCTTGCCTCACCGCCAGGAAGGACCTAAGTTCGATTCCAGACTCGGGCGCCGTCTGTATGGAGTTTGTATGTTCTCCCCCTGCTTTTCATGATTTTCCTCTGCGTTATCCGATTTCCTCCCGTTGCAACAAAACAGCACCTATGTATGTTGAACTTCTTTTGCACCGTACACAGCCAACCGTGCTAATCGGAGGTGCGACACCAGTTAAAATGTAAACTTGTATTTGGCCATAACGTCTCAGTGCTGGACCCTCCTAAATAAAGAGTTTTCGTGGGGACGTGAGTAGCCTTGAAACCCAGTCGCCAGTGCGCCGCTGTTGTTTGGCACTGGGTACGCAATGCCGCTGTTGCGTCATGACAGGTGTCGTGGAGTGAGGATCGTAGCATTGATAACTTTGTATGGCCCTGAGCCAGTCGTGGACATTCATCATTTCTATGTCGGGGTGATGCTATCCATAGGACGACCAGTGTTGACTTCCCCACAAATCATCCGGAATGTGTCCGATCCCGTCAAATCTCGCAAGCTCAGCAAAGTTGAGCCTGGATCGTGCTTAGATTGGTGAGTACCGTGCATAAAGCGGTTGTAGTGAGCGTTTCGGGCTGTAGAGGGCAGTGCAGTAAAATCCCGGGCCTTGCACCCCTCAACCCGCTCTTTCTGGCATGGTGAAGTATGGCCATATTACCCTCACGGTGCGGGGAGGCCATCATCCAGCAGTGGATTGACAAACGGACTGTCCATGTAGCTAATGGAGATCGTATGCAGAGGGCTTCGCGAATACAATGAGTGCGATCTGAATGTACGGATCAGAGATCTGAACCTCAACTCGGCAGCTTCAATATAAATTGATGGCATTCGAACCCAGGTGTATGAGATTTGAACGGTTGACTACGTACGGTGTGACAGAAGTTCAACATCCAGCAATGATGAAGTCCACAAGAGAACGTGACAAGGTGAGTGGTGTGGGTGTGATGAGGCAGGAACGTCTGCCCTGGGTGGGACGCGTGTGCAAGATGGGAGGACGGCACTGGAGAGGTCTCCACGAGCTGGGCGACCAAGCAGAAGGGAAGACCTACAGGGAAGATGGCGTGAGACTGTCGTGGCAGATATTGGCGGTCGCTGCGTGTCTTCCTGTGCCGCAGCAGCAGCCGTGGGTTCTGGCGGAGAGTGGAGAGCATTGGTGGCGAGGAGGTGCCGTGTCTGGCCACGGTGACGTCTCGACCTCGCTATCACAGTCCGAATGTGGCCACATCTCAAAACCATGTACAGGCGTCAGCATAGGATGTGCTGCCATACGAAGACGAGGGATACGTTGGAGGGTTTCATTTATGAGTTTTCTGCCACGAGTATTCCGTGCCGCTGGGTTCGCTTATTCCGTTGCTTTCAGTTTCCGATTGGGGATGCCCACGCTGATTGGGGCGACATATTTGGTGCTTATGGGGTGAACAACTGTCTTGCAGGCAGAATTATGGGATCGCTCACGCATTGGCCAGTCCCTCGCATATTCACCGTCCCCTACTTTGACACCTCGCACCAAACTTCCCCGTCCTTTGTCGAGCGTCATCTCGGTGCCCCCCCCCCCCGCTCCACTCACGAAGTCGCCCCCAAGACCAGGAGCGGCGGGGCGACGCGGCGGGGGGAAGCGCATGCGCGTCGCACGCCTCGCCGCGGATCCGCGGTGTCAGCTGGCGGCAGCAGCGCGCAGCTCCGTCACCAACCATGAGCGCGCCGCGAGAGAGAGGCGTAGCCAGCGAGGGGACGTGAGATCTCGCCGCCGCGCAGCCACGCAAGCCCAGCCGCCGCCTCGCTGGGCGAGCCGACTGCAGCGCGGCAAGGCGAGGCCCCGACAGCCATGGCTGAGGCGCGGGGCAGAGACTCGGCGTCGGCCGCGCCCGCCGATCGAGGAGAGGCGGACGCGGTGATGAGGGTGGCCGCCGCCGCGGCTGCGGGCGGTGCGAGCCCGGGGGAGGAGGCCGGGACGTCCCTGGAGAGCCGCTTCCCGCATCTCGCCATCCGCAAACAGATCTCGTATCGGTGAGACCCGGGAACTGTCCGCGCCGGTGGGTGCTGAACGAATTCACGGCGCGGCCTGAAGGTGCTGTTGTTCACCCGGGATGCTGATTTCGCAACCCTTCCCCTGCAATGCGCGGCAGCGCTTGCTACCACACGGGCTACCGACAGGGTTTACTATCACCAAGGGCGACTGGTAGGGTTTACTATGACACGGGCGACTGACAGGGCTTACTATGACACGGGTGACTACCATACGTGCTTGATTTGATACCGTCCTTGTGGGCCGCGTGTACAAACGAGGAGGCGCCAGCCACCCCCCCCCCCCGTGTTTGTGTGGAGCGGTTAGTCAGCGTTGCTGTGCTAAGAATTCCAGTTCGATTCCAGCTCACGGCCAATACCAGTGACGATTATCTGAACCAGTCTAGGGCCTCCCCTAGGTCGACTCAGCCTCAAATGAGTAGCTGGTGCGATGTTTAAACATAGCCACTAGGGAGACAAAGGTGGCCGGGCGTCCTGTGGCCACCCCCCCTCACCCCCCCCCAACACCCCGTGTGCTATGCCGGCCTTCAGAATACACGAGGGATCATTGTCTTGTGTGTGTGTCTGTGTGTGTGTCTGTGTGTATGTATTTGCGTGTCTATACGTGGGGAACGGCCGTGTATTATCACACTGCGCTATAAACTCGGCGACCAGAGTTCGATTCCCATTCACGACCAATAACTGGCGAATATTTGAAACGGTCGTGGGCCTCCCGAAGGTCGACTTAGCCTTAAATGAGTACCGGTGTGTGAACATCAGCATTGGGGAGACAAAGGCGGCGGGCTTGGTATTGGCCATCCACCGACTCGTGTGCCGTGCCGGCCGTTATAGGTGTTTGCTGACATAATTTGTCCCAACAGTCTGTTAACGGCTATACGGGGGACATTTGTCTTTGTGTATCTGTGTGACGTGGCGTCTTTCCTTCGTACAGTGCTCGTTACGCGCTTAATTAAGCTTCGTGCTCTCAGCGTCGGTTCTATTATTGGATGGAGCTGGGCTCTGGTTTTTGCCTTCACTGCGGATCATCGCTCTTCCCCACCCATCCACCTATAGCGAGACCCCGGGGGGTGCATCGCATCCTTGCCCGAGCGCCGGGCGTCAGTGCGCGTAATGTCATTAGGGGCGCTGACCGGATGGACAGCCTCGGCTCAGCGTTGCGAGTCTCTTGAGATTCTGCAGAGCCAATGAAGGCATCACAGCCCGCGCGGACGGTGCAGACCCAGGCGGAGCTGCGATGATGTGCACACGGGGGAACTGTGACGTGCATGTACAATTACACATGTGTGTATGTATTTATACACCGTGTGTTCGTGTGTTCGTGTGTGAGGTTAAACAGTCCCTGGAGGGGCCCCTTCCCTCTCGCCGTCAGGCGTCCCATGCTCATTGCTACCAAGCTGCTGCTGCATTCACACTCGCAGCAGCAGCAGCAGCAGCTTGTGCGCCTCGCTTCACTGGGCGCTGATGCATCTCCTTCATTGGGTGATGATGCATCTTCTAAACTGGGTCCCAATGCATCTCCTTCATTGGGTGTTGATGCATCTTCTTCATTGGGTGATGATGCATCTCCTTCATTGGGTGATGATGCACCTCCTTCATTGGGTGATGATGCATCTTCTAAACTGGGTCCCAATGCATCTCCTTCATTGGGTGCTGATGCATCTCCTTCATTGGGTGATGATGCATCTTCTAAACTGGGTCCCAATGCATCTCCTTCATTGGGTGTTGATGCATCTCCTTCATTGGGTGATGATGCACCTCCTTCATTGGGTGATGATGCACCTCCTTCATTGGGTGATGATGCACCTCCTTCATTGGGTGATGATGCACCTCCTTCATTGGGTGATGATGCACCTCCTTCATTGGGTGATGATGCATCTCCTTCATTGGGTGATGATGCATCTCCTTCATTGGGTGATGATGCATCTCCTTCATTGGGTGATGATGCACCTTCTTCATTGGGTGATGATGCACCTCCTTCATTGGGTGATGATGCACCTCCTTCATTGGGTGATGATGCACCTCCTTCATTGGGTGATAATGCACCTCCTTCATTGGGTGATGATGCATCTCCTTCATTGGGCGCTGATGCATCTCCTTCATTGGGTGATGATGCATCTCCTTCATTGGGTGATGATGCATCTCCTTCATTGGGTGATGATGCATCTCCTTCATTGGGTGCTGATGCATCTCCTTCATTGGGTGATGATGCATCTCCTTCATTGGGTGATGACGCACCTCCTTCATTGGGTGATGATGCACCTCCTTCATTGGGTGCTGATGCATCTCCTTCATTGGGTGCTGATGCATCTTCTAAACTGGGTCCCGATGCATCTCCTTCACTGGATGACGATGCATCTCCTTCACTGGGAGCTGATGCATCTTCACAATGACGTTTCACAATG
Organism: Lampetra planeri; assembly: GCF_965212315.1. NCBI lineage: Eukaryota > Metazoa > Chordata > Hyperoartia > Petromyzontiformes > Petromyzontidae > Lampetra > Lampetra planeri. The sequence continues at coordinate 14,163,397 of NC_136122.1, read as the reverse complement.
GTTTCACAGTCGATCCTTCCCTCACACAGGGTGTCTCTGGGGTATCCAATACCGTGGACTGTGGATTCCCACGCGCATTTGCCAATAAAATGTATCCCATACTTAATGCTCCGGCTATAAATACATTCGGCCCTTGTGCTGTCCTCCATTGGCTGCGCTGCAGGTGGCGCGGAGGGCTCGCGTACACGTGGAGATGTTGGAGTGGGTGGTTACGCAGCCGGGGGGTGCTGGGGGGTGCGAGGGGATGGTGTCGAGTGGTGGGGGGCTCTTCAGCACTTAGGAGAATAAAATCAATAGGGACAGCGGCTGCGGTGATGTTTCCATCACGGAGAGCAGCTGACGCTGCTGCGACGAGGGAAGGGGGGCGACACGAGGAGGGGTGGGTGGCTCAAATCGTTTGCTTTGCTCGAGCGGTAACTGCATGACAAGAAACTGCTTTGCCGCACATATACAAATATCCCGATGTACGTAATGTGTTGGACCTGTCGTGGTGTGATGGTCAGCGCACTGTACTTGCAATGCATGGGTCACCGGTTCGCTTCCATCTCGCCTCTGTCCATACCACAGTGGATTCACTTGGCAGGTTGCGCGGTGGGGTAAAGTGTGGGTGCCCCCAACACGCCAGTCAGTGCGGAAGAGATACCAAGTACCCTCTAGAGCTGCTCCGAGTGGAGGCCCTTCTGCCAGCAGTGGCGTGAGCGAGCACTTTCAGCGTTGCGCCTGTACCTTGCATTGCCTTCTTTGCCGTGCAGTTTGAACGTTCGCTCGCTCGCAGAAATCGGTGGATTCGCGACTCCATTTTAATGCAATCGACCACTGGTTCCTGACTTTCTGAGCCGGTAATTGATTATGTAAACGGTTACCGGTTTGCGAGTTACCGGTTTACGGGTTATCGTTTTACAAACCGATTACAGGGTGCAGTGCGGAGTAGCCGGGGACCTCGTCACAGCAGACAGCACATAATCTAAATTTACATCCCATGTGATGGAGCTTTGCGCAGAACATTGCATTGATATTCTGTATACATCTTGTGTGCTGGATGTGAGAAATGATTAAATATTCACCTTCGATATGATATTACAACGTCGCTGTATCAGTGTCACTGTGAAATAGCGCACTGTCACGAAGTCGTGCACAGTGTCTGTACACAGAAATCGAACGATCGAGACATCAAAACCGTTGATGATGCCACCACCACCACCTCCCCTCCACCACCGCGTTCTGCCATCCGCCAGATGGCGCAGCTACTGCTGCTACACAGTAGAGAGTCGCAGCGATCTCCACGATCTGCCCTGACCGTCTCCCCCACCACTCTCTGGCCTTAGGTCTTCTCGTCCCCTTGGTTGCCTAACTCGTGGAGACCACTCCAATGCCGGAATCGGCAACCGGCCCCCCTCCCCGGTGCCACCCAGCGCAGCCGTGTTCGTCTGGATATGACGTCACCTCTACATGATGCTACTCAGTGCAGTGCGCTAATTACGAAACGCACACAAAGTGTCAACGGATATTTAAAGTTATTTTTACAATGTTTCACCTGGATGATCCCTTCTATTCTGGCGTATGATGGAAATATGTTCACGAGCTAAATGCCAATGTTGACAACGTCTGCTGGCCACGAGAGGGCTTCAAGGAGGCAGAATTTGTGTAGTTTTGCTGATCCTCCTCAACCGAAGGAGGGCAGACTACAGTGGGTTGCATGGCCACTTGCTTTTAATGTTCCATTAACAAAGGGGATGTGTGCAGCATCAGCCTGTTGATGTTCTGATGCGGGTGATGGTCACGCCCTCAACCGCATCAGCTTGTTGATCGCGATATGGTGCAGAGGCATCGTGACAGGGGCTGTGGACTCGGGCGTGCGCATTGCCTCCTGCTTTCGGGAGAATCACAGGCGGACGACAGCGACGTGGGCGAGCGGCTGAGGGACGAGGCGAGCGCCGCCTCCGTAGGATGGCTTCTTGTCCCCTCGGTGATGTTGACCACTCGTGCCATTTGGTGACACCGCATTGGCAGTGGTGGACAAGCACACATTCCAACAGCAACAACTCAACACATTTCGTGTCAATAAAAACATGACATACAGAAGAAAACAAATGTAATAGGCAAAACTTTGGAAAATGGCCCTTCTTCACAGCAGGCCTAAGTCTGGGTGGATCACAGCTGGAGACTACTCTGTTCACTGTCACCCACGGTCCCACGGGTGCATGTGTGTGCGTATCCAGAGCATTCTCACACGTGCTGCAGTCACCCAACCCCCAACGATAATAATTAACACCCCAACAATACTTCAGTAGCAATCATAAGTGGAGACACAGCAACACCTGTTTTTTTTCATCGGAGGAATAACGTCTCACGCAGGAATTAACAGGAAGGTATCCCACGGGAAGAGAGAGAGAGAGAGAGTGGAATGTGCAGAGTGGGGGTAGTTCGATTTTCTCGTCCCCTCATGACTCAGACGCATACACAGCATGAAGTGTTCTACAGTGGCAGGTTTGTGCCTCATCACGCACACCCAGTCATGGCGTGGATTTCTGTTCAAGGTCACCGCCTCATCTTCTTCACGTAGTCGCACATTCGCCCAGAGAGTGACAGCACGAACGACCCCCCGGGAGATCCACTTGGGCCTCCGCCTTATCGGCCTCCTCTTGCCCGCCTGACACGCACCCTCGTGGGTTCCCTGCTTCCAGACACCTACAGGCTGTAATATTCGTAGGGATGTATTCCTTTATTATACCATCCGGAGATATGTTCACTCGCTGCAATCGTAATTCTGAGCATAACGCGGCAAGACAGCGGCGTTCCACGTTCCTGCGCTTATTCAGCGAGTTTGACAAGACAGCCACAAAACGGTCGACATGTCTTGGGATGTTCCTCCTGCGCAAGACGAATCCAGCGTCCGTCACCTAGGCACAACGTGAGGCACTGATATTGGAGAAGGGGCCTCGTGTGTCAATACACCGCACGACGTGCCTCTCTAGAGCCGGCATTACCCAGTGACATCCCGCGATGTCACTACGTCACCCCCCCCCCCCTTCCTAGCACTCAGCCATCCCGCCTGTTAACTCCCCCTTTAGCAACGAACAAAGTGAATAAAGTGAACAAAACCCCAATGTGTGGCTCCACAAATAAATACCCCAACCTACCTATACAATATGTACACTATCTACAAATATACAGTAACTAATGGGGAAAGGGGACGAAAGTACAGCACAACAATAGGCAACAAAGGAAGAGAGATAAAAAAAATAAACCGCAGTAAAACGAGAACGCTCGGGAGTCCCTCCATCACCAGCATTTCCCACCCTCACCGTGTAACAACACCCACAAGCACAATAAAGGCGAGGTTCAGCCAATAACCGATACGGCTTGCCGAGTGCGACAACCAACTGACGGTGTGGGAGCGTGTGTGTATGGGAATCAAGAAAACCGAAGAGTCTTTGATCGAGTCCTTGTGGCCGGGCCCCCAGGGGAGGTGGGCTCCCTCTCCCTGGAGGTCACGGGGGGAATTTGCAAATGTCCCATCGAAGCCGGCTTTACACGAAGAGCAGTTGGCCGGGTGGACGGGCTCTCCTCTCCCGAATTCAGCGGATACGGCACAGGTGGGGGCTTGGGGGATGTTAGACGCGCGGCACCTGAGGACGGGATCAAATGACTCCGCTGAGGACCAACCTCAGCGGGTACACACCTCAGCTCGCCGGACACATCTCATACTCGGCCCCTGCGTAGTGGAGGTGGAATGAATTCACACAGTGAACTTATGGCGCACATTTGACGGCGGATCGTAGATCGCCGCCATTTGGTCAAAGGCTTGACGTAGCGTGGCCCTCTCCAACGGCGGGATGGTGAGAAACGCCGCTGAGGCGTCGTCGTCAAGTACGGCGGGCAGCGCTCTCAGCGCCTCTGTCCACCCCACCAAGTCGATGTTCATCTTGAACCGCCGCTTGAAGGTCACCCAGTCACCTCCGGTGGCTGTGAATTCTTTAACGAAGGGTAGTCATCGCCGGAGAGAAGGAATGTCCACTGGCGAACTTGACGCAGCCACAGATTTGGCGGGCTCCTCGCTCCGCTCCTCCATCAAAATGGCGGCCGCATGTGTGGGCTGCGCCACAGAGGTTCCCTGTTGGCAAGAAAATGGTGGTGGGATTTTCTGTCCCGCTCAGCTCCGTTGTTCTCTCCTCCACCACTGGCTCCTCACGGTGGAACGATGGATGCCGCGGCTTGGAGGAGTTTTGTGAGGCAGGAGTGTGCTGTACGGCGCTCCCTACCCGACGGCGGTGAGCTGTCGTGTGGTCGGTTGACGCGCTGCTCCACCGATGGTGCCTCACTTCCTTTCTCCGGGGTCGCCATCCCCGGAGCTGTTGAGGGATGAGTTCGTCTTCCTCATCGTCTGACATCCTGGTGCATAGTCTGCTTCACGTAAACATAACGTTTGGCCACTTCCAACACCAGTTGTAGTGAGTTGTAGTGAGTTCAACTGAGTCGTAGACATACTCTTTGGAGGCAACACATTTATTAACACCAACACACGGGGTCACTGCCCCTTAAAAGAATATAAACCGATGGTGGTGACCACCAGGCTAAGTACACTAATTACACCGTAACTTGCTACAACCGACCAGACCACAGCTTGGGTCCCGGTCCACGTGTTGGAGACTCTGTAGGATGCAGAAGAAGGTTTCTTCAGGATGAACAACAGCGCCAGTCCCTCTGGGGGACCCGGCTTATATCCTCTGTGGCGTGGCTGGCTCTGCCCTTGGCCACGACCACCTTGCAGAATCCTCGAGCAGGATCTCGACCCTGACACGTGACCACCCCTAGCCTTCACTTGGGGCCCCTGTGTAGACTTAACCGGTCACGTGTCCTCTGGGGTCAACCAGAGTGCCACGGCCCTTAGTAACCCCATTCCCATGGCCGGCACTCCCACACCCTATCCTGTAGGGGCCAGCACTGCACGCCAAGCGTGGTGCCATCCAGCGCTATCAATCAGCGCTCACGGAGCCCCTCTAGGGCCGGTACTGCACCCACATCCTTGAGGTGTCCGCGATGTCGTTACACCGCACGCCGTGCCTCTCTCGGGCCGACATTACCCAGTGACATCCCGCGATGCCACTACACGACCGCACCCGGAACTCCACATCCACAATACCTCTCGCTATGGATTGTGGCTACTAGGCACGTGCCTAGTCCAGTCGACCAGCGACCCTGGAAATACTCGGTGAGAAATGAAGCCGTGGCGCAGATGTATCGGCTCACACACTGCCGTTGGAACGCTTTGACGCGCAGTGGCTGAGGAATATTCTCTCGCTCCGTGGGTGTCCTCCACTACTGGTCCCCAGTGACGGCTGCTGAATGCAGCTGGCGAGTGCGTGGGGACTGGTGAGCGTAGTTGCCCCGGAGTGCGTGCAAATGTGTTGTATGGCTGAGCGTGTGCGTGTGGCTGTGTGTGTTGATTTGAAGTGAATGTGTGTAAGCGCGAGTGTGCGTTAGTGTAGGGGTGGGTAAGTGCGGTGTGTGAGAGTATATGTGAGAACCTGTTTCAATATTCACCATTACCTTCTCTAGCCATGTGTATGTACGCGAGTATATGAGTGTAATATGAGTCTGTGTGTGTGTATGTTAAAGCCAAAGGTCCCCCCGTATAGCGTTCACACAATGTAGGAGCAAGTGCCTTGATCGATCACCTTTGAAGCCCGCCACGGCACACGAGGCGGCACCACGCGCTGCGCTACGAGCCCAGCGACCCAAGTTCGATTCCCGCTCACGGCCAACACCGGTGACGATTATTATCTGAACCGGTCATGGGTCACCCCTATGCGTACCTGGTGTAGTGTGTAATTATCATCACTGGGGAGACAAAAGCGACGGGGCGTGGTGTTTGCCACCCACCCCTAACTTGCCGTGCCGGCATTCATAGGTTCTCGTTAACAGCACTTGCCCTAACAGTCTGTTAAAGGCTATACGGGGTATCTTTGTCTTTGTGTGCGAATATGGATATGTGTGGGTGTGTGGTGTGTGGATGTGTGGTGTGTGTGGTGTGTGGAGGGTGGATGTGAGGGTGTCTGGTGTGTGGATGTGTGGTGTGTAATGTGTGGTGTGTGGTGTGTGGGTGTGTGGATGTGTGGGTGTGTGGTGTGTGGGTGTGCGGGTGTGTGGATGTGTGGGTGTGTGGTGTGTGGATGTGTGGATGTGTGGGTGTGTGGATGTGTGGGTGTGTGGTGTGTGGATGTGTGGATGTGTGGGTGTGTGGGTGTGTGGTGTGTGGTGTGTGGATGTGTGGTGTGTGGATGTGTGGTGTGTGGATGTGTGGGTGTGTGGGTGTGTGGGTGTGTGGATGTGTGGGTGTGTGGTGTGTGGAGTGTGGATGTGAGGGTGTCTGGTGTGTGGATGTGTGGTGTGTGGGTGTGTGGGTGTGTGGTGTGTGGATGTGTGGGTGTGTGGTGTGTGGATGTGTGGATGTGTGGGTGTGTGGATGTGTGGGTGTGTGGTGTGTGGATGTGTGGGTGTGTGGTGTGTGGATGTGTGGGTGTGTGGTGTGTGGATGTGTGGATGTGTGGGTGTGTGGATGTGTGGATGTGTGGGTGTGTGGTGTGTGGATGTGTGGGTGTGTGGTGTGTGGATGTGTGGGTGTGTGGATGTGTGGGTGTGTGGTGTGTGGGTGTGTGGAGTGTGGATGTGAGGGTGTGTGGTGTGTGGTGTGCGGGTGTGTGGTGTGTGGATGTGTGGTGTGTGATATGTGGTGTGTGGTGTGTGGGTGTGTGGTGTGCGGGTGTGTGGTGTGTGGTGTGTATGTGAGCGCCAGTTTCGCGAGACTCGTACTCTCACTACCGAGAGAATTGATTGTCGAAAGTTTCAAACGGGCTCTGTGTGGACCGGTGGTGGTGGTGGTGGTGAGGGGGTGATGGCCAATAACGGTCGTGAAACACATGGAGCGCATTGCCTTGCGGAAGTGCAATGCGTTGCTCAGCTGTTAGATGCTGCAGCCCAGAGGTTGCTCTGCATGTTTCACCCGCAAGGGACGCAGGGCACACGCGCGTGTCCTTTTCCCAAACGCCGAGGACAGGCCCAAAGTCGCAACATATCAAGCAATCAGCCACAGGCAGCACGATCAAAGCTGTCATCGATCAAAGTGAACACGTTGCTCGAATTAAGAGAGGTTATTTATTATAAGAGCTTGGGGAACAGAGACAATGGGAGGAGGAGGTAATGTCGAAGTGGAGCGGTGCGAGGGAAGGAGCAGAGAGAGAGAAGTGTTTTGTCCTTCAGTGTGGGTGGGTGAGGGAGTGAATGTGAACACTGTGGATGAGACAGACCAGTCAGTCTCGTAGACCTTCTCAACATGTGTGAAGGAATCGATGGCAGTAGCGATCGAGGGGTGATATGGAGGCAACTGACCGCGGGTGAGCGAGTGGCTGGAGTGAATTTGGTGACTGCTGCATCATCCATCTGTGAACTCGATCCTGTGCAGTGAGGCAGGAACTGGGTACTTCACCCCAGATGTGACAGCAGCACGATTTTCACTTCGACCAAATCGATCCGAACCGTTTCTCTTCTTCCTGACGATTTCTGTCACGCTCTGGCCGCGACGCGCGTCGCGAACTGCGTCGTGACCTCCCTCGCTCGCGCTTCGTTCCTCTCCCATCGCCGTTGATGTCTTTGAGGTGCTAATGAGACGCGATGCAAATTCGGATCGAGAGGGGAGCGGCGACGCGAGATCTGCGACTTCAAATGGGTCTCACGCACGAAGCGGGTATAATGAAGGCGACACGGAGTCTCGCTCTCGTGAAAACAATGATCCATTCATTATCGCGCACTTCATTTACTTACCCAAGCAGCCGCAGTCTCATGATTCGTACGCTGGACTTGCTACGTACAGGTCGACGGTTCGATCTCACCTACCGGCGGGACAGTGAAGCGATGGGTCAAAGTTTATCACTCCTCCCCAGCCTCCCACGCCGCTGCCCGCCCAGCAGTCTACATGGGCGCAGCATAGTCGGTGTGTGATGGGGGAGAGTGTGGGCACGGCCACTCACAAACTCTCGCTTCTTGCAACGAATGGGTGAGAGTGTGAGCAGGTGTAGGTGGAAGGATGTGTATCTATAAATGTGGGTGAGTGTGCACAGGTGTATGTGCAAGTAGCTGTGAAAAGGTGTGAGGAGGTGCGCCTCCTCCAATCGCCCTCGTCACTCCTCGTCCTTCTGCCGTCGTGCTGCTCCCTCCCCCGAGCCGCCTCCCCTCGCTTTCGACTCTCTCCGCGGCCACCTCCCCCTCTCGCGCGTCGGTGACGAGGGACCCGGAGCGGTGGAACAAAGAGGCGGTCTCCTGCGCCCCCGAGTTCACTCCAGCAGCAGGTCGAGCGGCGGTGAGCGCCCGCGCGAGAACGAGCGGCGGCGTTGAGTCCACGGCTCCTCGCGAGCGATGGAAAAGTTCAAGAGACATTTCAAGGGCCCGAGCAGATGGGGGGGTCCGCCGAGTGTCGTGGGCGGCGGCACGGAGAGTCGCGCCGCGCCCCTCGTGAGCAGCAGAGCGCGGCGCCGCTCCAGCGCGGGTCTCCCCTCCGCGTCTCTCTCCGCGCGGCGCAAATCTCTCGCGGGGGTCGCGCCCCCCTCCTCCTCCTCCCCTTCTTCCTCCTCCTCCACGCAGCGCCGCCCGGGCCCGACCCTCGCGGCGGCAGCTGAGGCGGCGATGCCCGCGCCGAGTCCCCTGGCCCGCCGGCGTGGGGTCGTGGTACCCCCCGCGCACCCCCTCTCGGAGCCGCCCAGAGCGCGGCGCCGCGTATCCGCGCAGCAGCAGCAGACCCCGAGCCCGCGGAACGCGGCGAGGCAACCGAGCGCGGCGGAGCCGGCGCCGTGCAGGAGGAGCAGCGTCTCGAAGGCGAAGCGCGGAGCCGCGAACCCACGCGGAGCCGTGAGCCGCGCGCTTTGGGTGCTGGCTCAGCGCGGGGCCCTGCTCCCCAACCGGGGCCAGGGGAGCCGCGCCTGGAGATCGTACGGCACGGACCGCGTCGACGTTGCCTGGGGAAGCTCCGCGCCGCGGGTCGACTGGATGCAGCTGCTCCTGCCGCCGGGCCTCGGCTTCCCCGAGCGCGTTCGGAGGGGACTGGAGCAGGGGTCCGGGGCGGGGTTCCTGCCTGCACTCCCGGCGGGCAGCGAGGACAGGGCCGACCTCGTTATCGTCGTCGAGGAAACCGCGAGCGGAGGGGGGGACAACCACGCCACTTCGATGAAGCCGAGCGGGGGAACGGAGTCGGCGGGGGGTCCCTGTGGAGAGGAGTCTCGCGTCGAGGCCCCCGCGCCCCCTCGCGAAGCTCCCCGCGGCTGTGGCGGGGCGGCGCGCAGACCCCGCCGCTACCTGAGGCCACCTCCGTGCCTCCGCCGGCACTCGTCCCTACAGGGGCCCGAGAGCCCTTGCGGGGCCCATGCCGGGGCGCGCCGCGGCCCCGTGGGGAACACCGCGGGGGTTGGCTGCGCGAAGCGCGGAGATGTAGGTCTTGTTGTTGGCTGCGCGAAGCGCGGGACCAGCGCTGCTGGGAGCTCCGGCAGGGCCACCTGGAGGAGCCACGCAGCGGAAACTCTGCGGGGGGGGTGCGTGGGGAGGGGCGGGAGACGCGGCGAATCTCCGTGACGGCAGAGTTGGATGGGAAGCCAGTGCGGTAGTTTCTGTGTGTGTGCGGTAGTGTCTGTGTGTGGGTGTGGTAGTGTCTATGTGTGTGTGTGTGTGGTATTGTCTATGTGTGTGTGTGCGCGGTAGTGTCTATGTGTGTGTATGTGTGGTAGTGTCTGTGTGTGTGTGTGGTAGTTTCTATGTGTGTGTGTGTGTGTGCGGTAGTGTCTGTGTGTGTGTGCGGTAGTGTCTGTGTGTGTGTGTGGTAGTGTCTATGTGTGTGGTATTGTCTATGTGTGTGTGTGCGATAGTGTCTATGTGTGTGTGTGTGGTAGTGTCTGTGTGTGTGTGTGGTAGTGTCTATGTGTGTGTGTGTGTGCGGTAGTGTCTGTGTGTGTGTTAGTGTCTATGTGTGTGTGTGTGGTAGTGTCTATGTGTGTGTGTGTGCGGTAGTGTCTATGTGTGTGTGTGTGTGGTAGTGTCTGTGTGTGTGTGGTAGTGTCTATGTGTGTGTGTGTGCGGTAGTGTCTGTGTGTGTGTTAGTGTCTATGTGTGTGTGCGTGGTAGTGTCTATGTGTGTGTGTGTGCGGTAGTGTCTATGTGTGTGTGTGTGGTAGTGTCTGTGTGTGTGTGGTAGTGTCTAAGTGTGTGTGTGTGCGGTAGTGTCTGTGTGTGTGTGTGGTAGTGTCTATGTGTGTGTGTGGTAGTGTCTCTGTGTGTGTGCGGTAGTGTCTATGTGTGTGTGTGTGTGGTAGTGTCTGTGTGTGTGTGTGGTAGTGTCTATGTGTGTGTGTGTGGTATTGTCTATGTGTGTGTGTGTGGTAGTGTCTATGTGTGTGTGTGGTAGTGTCTATGTGTGTGTGTGCGTGCGGTAGTGTCTATGTGTGTGTGTGCGGTAGTGTCTATGTGTGTGTGTGTGTGGTAGTGTCTATGTGTGTGCGTGCGGTAGTGTCCATGTGTGTGTGTGTGGTAGTGTCTATGTGTGTGTGCGGTAGTGTCTATGTGAGCGGAAGTGTAGCGGTTAGCGTGTCTATGTGTGCACTTAGCGCGCTGCACTACAAATCCGGCGACCCGAGTTCAATTCCCGCTTACGACCATTAAGTGACAGCGAATATTTTAATCGGTCCTGCGCCTTCCCTGGAATGAGCACCTCGTGTGGTGCGTAAACATCAAAGGCAGCACGACCCACTCCGTCGTGCTGGATGCTTGCTAACAGCACACTCGCCCCACCAGTTTGTTAATGAAGGTATCTTTGTTTTTCTGCACTTTCAGAAGGATGTGTGGCTTAAGAGATGTGTAAAACAAGTATTGTTTGCGTACGAAAACCAATATGGAAGGGATGGTGTATATGCTGCTGTGTGAATAGTCTCCACTGCCACGCTCAGTGTGCGAGGGCCGAGGGGAGAGTGAGTGTCGCTGATAGTGTTACCGAGTGAGAGCGAGTGTCGCAAGCCCATGTCCTGGCTCACCGTGCCCCCAGGAAGGCCATCTCCCGCTCAGGGCTGCAGCATCTCCTGGCTCAGGACGAGGCGCTCGGGGCCTTCATCAACGGCGGAGAGCGGATCCCGGCGCGCGGGACCGTGGACTGGAGCGTGCGTGACCCCATTCTCTTGCACTCTCCTCCACTCTCGTGCACTCTCCCTACTCTCATGCACTCTCGCTTCTCTCCTGCACTCTCGTTCATCTCCTCTCCTGCACGCTGCCTACTCTCCTACACTCCGCACTGCACCGTCGTGCACTTTCCCTGCACTCTCTTTACCCTGCGCACACCCGTGCAATCTCCCCACGCGCGTGCGCCCCGTGTGTCCGTGGGGGCGCAGGAGGCGGCGGTGCCCGGGGACCACGTGTGGTTCGACTCGGGGGACTCGGGGGACGGCTGCTGCTACCTGGGCGAGGACGGCTGCGTCGTGCGCACGGTGGTGCGTGCCTCTCCACGTGTCCCCTCGTGTCCCTACGTGTCCCCCACCTGTCCCCCACGTGTCCCCACGTGCCTCTCCACGTGTCCCCTCGTGTCCCCACGTGTCCCCCACCTGTCCCCCACGTGTCCCCACGTGTCCCCTCGTGTCCCCTCGTGTCCCGTCGTGTCCCGACGTGTCCCCACGTGTCCCGTCGTGTCCCCCCGTGTCCCCACGTGTCCCCTCGTGTCCCCACGTGTCCCCTTGTGTCCCCTCGTGTTCCGTCGTGTCCCCCCGTGTCCCCACGTGTCCCCCCGTGTCCCCACGTGTCCCCCCGTGTCCCCACGTGTCCCCCCGTGTCCCCACGTGTCCCCACGAATCCTCACGTATTTCCTCGTGTCCCACGTATCCCGTCGTGTCCTCTCGTGTCCACACGTCACGGTTCGTCTCCTCTGCCCTGCTCTGCAGAAGTCGATGTCGCGGAAGAAGTGCGCGTCGTGTCGCATCGTGGTGCACGTGGCGTGCATCCCTCAACTCGAGCAGGTACCGCTCTCACGGGACTCCCACAGGCCTCACGGCACTCTCACTCCTCTCTTGGGATTCTCGTGGGACTCTCACGGCACTCTCACTCCTCTCTTGGGATTCTCATGGGATTCCCACAGTTCCGTACGCCTCTCTTCTCTCCACAGATCAATTTTCGCTGCAAGCCAACATTTCGCGAAGCAGGGACCAGGAGTGCGAGGGAGGTGAATCGCACAGTACCAAACGCACAGACCCTATTACACAGACCCTATTACACATAACCCATCACAGTCCCCATCCCACAGACCTCATAACAGTACGCATCGCACTGACCCCATGGCACAGACCCCGTCACACAAACTCCATTACACAGACCCCATTACAGTCCCCATCAAACAGACCCATCAGGCAACACACAAACACATGCGTACGTGGACAAGCGGGTAATATAAAACACGCACAAACAGGCACACACAGGAGCAATTATACGCACGCACACATACACACACGTGCACCCACGCACTCGCGCGAGATGAAAGGGTGGAATCCACGCCGCCTTGATCCTCTGAGAGCCACGCTGCGGGAGAACACGGATTCTACAGACCGTGCGTGTGCCCGCGTGTGTTGCCGTGCCCGCGTGTGTGCCCGCGTGTGTTGCCGTGCGCATGCCCATGTGGGTTCCCATGCCCGCGTGTGTGCTGCCTGGCCATGGCCACGTGGATTCTCGTGTGTGTTCCGTGTGACCGTACGTGCGCAGGCCTCGGCTGTGCGGCACCACTGGGTTCACCGTCACAGGCAGGAGGGCCGTTGTCGCCAGTGTGGCAAGGTGAGCGACCAATGCAAGGCATGGGCCTCGTTAAGGGAGGCCGTGCGGCGTCTGAGTAATAATTCACTTCCCTCTCTTACGTGTATGCATGTTGAACTTATTTGCAGGTGCGGGGAGCAGCCAGAACAGCCAGAACCCCAAATCTGACTCGAACTCTGAAACCTTAACCCTGGCCCTAAAACTGATGATGACCCTAACATTGTTCCTAATGTAATAAGGGACTCGATCCTGGTTCTGTCTCCGTCGTCCTTTATTCGGGTTCTTACACTTTTCCCGCACGGCCCTCGCTCAGAGCTCTCCCCTTGGCAGCTCCGTAGCTGCCCTCGCTCCTGTAGCCTCCACACCTCTGCAGCACCGCTGCAGACCCCCTGTGCAGTCCTCCGGCTGCCCTCACTGCAGCTCCATCGCTGCCCTCACTGCAGCTCCACCGCTGCCCGTCGTTCCTCCGTGCTTGGTCACCGCTGGCCGACGGTGCCAAGTCTTACCCTCCGTGTATGTGGCGATCTCGCCACTCCTCGACCTCCGCCTGAGTGGCCTCACTCTAACTCTGTCTCCCACGTGACCTAACTCCTCCCCCCATGACGTCATATCCGCGAAGCCGTTTACGCCCGCATTACACTAATACTGATCCAGACCCGAATATTAACCCTGGCCATAAACCAGAACGTCGACCCTGTATTATGTTGAACTTCTTTCGCACTGTACATAGCCAACCGTGATAATCGGATGTGCAAGATCCTGACCCTGCCCATAAAACTGACGTCTGTGCCCCCCGTGCCCCCATGCTCCCCATCTCAGGGTTTCCAGCAGAAGTTTACCTTCCACAGCAAGGAGATCGTGGCGATCAGCTGCTCGTGGTGCAAGCAGGCCGTGCGTTGTGCCTCCACTCGCGCGCCCACACTCGGGCGCTCACGTCGCCCGCACAATCGAACTTGGCCCTTTGCCACCGGTCACTCTGGGCGGGGGCTTCTCTTGTTCCCACCTCTTGGGTCGAGAGCGTCGCCTCTCCTCCCCGTGTGGTCACAGGCGCTGGGTTATCGCCCAGGCAGATCGTGTGGCATAGCTAATCGGATAACAAAACTGATGACTGACGAGCTAGATTGTTGAGCGACTCATTTGATAAGTGGCTGAAATGATGACTGAGTGACTAATTGGCCATCTGCCTGAATTTACGGCTAAGTGAGTTTATGGCTGAGTGACTAACTGGCCGGCTGGCTGACTTGACGGCTGGCGGCCGACCCTACCCCCACAGTACCACAACAAGGTGTCGTGCTTCATGCTGCAGCAAATCGAGGAGCCGTGCTCGCTCGGGGTCCACGCCGCAGTCATCGTGCCTCCCACGTGGATCATTCGGGTCAAGCGGCCGCAGGTGCGTCACGGGTCATCGTGAGGGGGCTACGGGCCGTCACAGTCCATCGCGGCCCATCGTGGCCCGTCACGGCCCACCTCGGTCTATCACAGCCCAGCACAGTGATTGCGGTGATGGTAGTGGTTGCGATGATGGCGAAGGTGGTGATGGTGGCACCGTGCGGTGCGCAGGCCTCTCTCAAGTCGAGTCGGAGGAAGAAGCGGTCTTCCCTCAAGCGTAAATCCAGCAAGAAGGGCTCAGAGGCAAGAACCGCGACCCATACCGCACGACGCTGCATGGCCACCTCGGCTGACCCCACGACGCTCGAGGAGCGGAGGTCACCGCCTTGACCTTGCTCCGTGCGTCCGTTGGCTCCGCGCGTCCGCGTGCAGGAATGCAAATGGCGGCCGTTCGCCGTCAAAGCGGCGGCGTCGCCGCTCGTAAAGCCGCTCGTGGTCTTCATCAACCCCAAGAGCGGCGGGAACCAGGTGGGACCAGCTCCCACGCTGCTCTCAGATGTCCAATTAAGACCGTTCACCTGCGAACCATTCTCACCATGTCTTTTATCAGCGCACCATCATGTATATGGGGGACAGTGCAGTATCCAACTGTTATTCACTCCATCTCTCCGGGCAATGTACTGTGAAGGAGGGTCATTTCCCGAAACGCCACCTGGTTTACATATACACTATTGTGTATACTCTTTGGGTCTTTCGGTAAAGTCACGTAGATAGAAAATTAATAAAAAAAATCACTACATTTCGATCGCAACACAAGCAATCGTCTTCAGGTGAAAAAATACAGCAGGAGAACTGCTGAGGCACTTGTCACTTTACCGAAAGACCCAAAGAATATCAATTCCTGCAGTCACGAATGCTTCAAGTCAACTATTATGTATATTTCCCTTTTAAGGCCCAAGTGGAAATGGCAATGCCGGCCAGAAGGTTACGAGTTCAAAGCTTGTTTCGGGGTTGACTCAGCCCACCATCTATTTGTGGGAAAGTCACCAGAGGTTGTCCCATGTAGAGACTCACTCCCGCCATAGGTTCCGGGCTGTAAACAGGAGCCATGAGCACCGACACCCCGACGCCGATTCGACCAGCAGCAGCAGGAGAAGCTCGCTTCGAGATTTGTTGTTGGCCGCGCTCACGGCCCGCTCTCCGCCCCCCGCAGGGTAACAAGATCATGCAGAGCCTCATGTGGCTCCTCAACCCGCGCCAGGTGTTTGATCTGGGGGCGGGCGGCCCGCAGGAGGCGTGAGTACAGAGCGAGCACGGCGCACATCAAAGCTCCACACCGCAACGGGTCACGCTACGTGGAGCTGGGTGGTGGTTCGCGGAGTGGTGGCGTGTGGTGTGGTTTTGTGGTGCTGACACGTGGTATGATGATACGTGGGGCTGTGTGGCGTGCGGCTGTGGGACATGGCTGCGTGCTGTTGTGCTGGGTTGGCTGTGAGTAAAGTGGCAGCGTGCAGCTTGTGCGGCTGTGGTGTGAAGCGTTGCTCTGTAGTGCGGTAGATTGCAGTCTGGCGCAGCGTGGTGCGACGTGGTTGCGTGTGACCAGTGCGTTGTTGTGCGGTGTGGTGCCATGTGCTGCAGTGCGGTGCTGTAATGTGTAAGGTGATCAAATGCTGCGTGTCGAATTCGACTCGACAGTGCGGTGTGGTGCGTTTCCGTTCAGGTTGGAGCTCTACAGGAAGGTGCCCAACCTCCGCGTGCTGGCGTGCGGCGGGGACGGCACGGTGAGACGCGCGTCTCTACGTGCGCCGAAGTGCACGCGGCTCGGTGTTTGTTTCTACATGTGGATCTGCGTGAATCTCTACGTGTGTCTCATCGTGCGACTACATCTCCCTCTCCTTGTCTCCAATTCTGTCTCCACACGTGTCTCCAGGTGGGATGGATCCTGTCTGTGTTGGACCAGCTGCAGATCGTGCCACCTCCTCCTGTCGCCATCCTCCCCCTGGGCACGGGGAATGACCTGGCGCGCACTCTGAACTGGGGAGGGGTGCGTCCGAGTGTCCGCGAGTCCGAATGTCCACGCACCCGAATGTCCACGCGTCCGAGTGTCCGTTCCTTTGGTAAATGTTCTGAACGCCGTGCGTGCCCCGCGCGCCAGGGTTACACGGACGAGCCGATCTCCAAGGTTCTGTCCCACGTGGAGGAGGGGGCCACGGTGCAGCTCGACCGCTGGAATCTGGACGTGAGGCCCAACCCGGACGTGGGGCGAGACGAGCAGGAGCAGGGCACCTCCAAGGTGGTGGAGCCACGTGAACCTCATGGAGCATGCAGCAGGAGCACCACATTATTACATAGAAATGCATCGCCTCTTGTAAGCCCTCAACTCTCTGCCGACTCTTGGAATTCCCAGCCTTGGGAGGGATTTCCCCGATTAAGAGCAGGTGCATCAAATCGGGCTGGAGTTGATTACATAACAAGCAGGACTACCTGACTGGTGGGAGATAGCCATGGTTAATTAACTCAGCCGACGTTACCGATGGCTGCTGCTGATGGTGATACTGTTTGCAAACTTGTGTTCTTGTACTATGTATGTTGAACTTTTTTCGCACCATACGTAGCCAACTGTGCCAATCGGAGGTGCGGGAGAAAGACAACAAACTAAACGCAAAAAGCAGTTTTCAAGAAATGAGTTTCCTTAACAACAGAGTGCACAAAGAGCCCTGCTTTAAAGTTCACCGAGCGGTGCTGAATAAACCCTTGCGCCGAGCCACGTGAAGGCTGCTGCAGGAGGCTGGCGCACGCCTGTGCATCGCTGGACAAACTCGTTCCCAGCAGCGCCTCCTTGAGCTCCCCTTCTCTGCCGCCCCCTAACCCGAACCAGCTGCCCCTGGACGTCTTCAACAACTACTTCAGCCTCGGCTTCGACGCGCGGGTTACCCTGGAGTTCCACGAGTCCCGAGGTGAGGAGAGCCCCCACACCCCCGTCGCCCGGCGTCTCCCCTCCGCATCTGGGTCCACGCCGCGTCGTGTCTTTTCGGAGCTCACCGCGTGCTTCCCGTGCGTTTCCGTTACAGAGGCCAACCCAGAGAAGTTCAACAGCCGCTTCCGAAACAAGATGTTCTACGCCGGGGTGAGGGGGCTTTGAGAGCGCGCGGACGGGAGATTGCAGAGAGCCGGCTGGGGCTCGGTGGACACTGGGATGCTCTCTGTGCTGCGGTCTGTGCTGGTGTGCGTGCTGTGGTCTGTGCTGTCTAGGCCGCCTTCTCTGACTTTTTGCAGAGGAGTTCCCGGGATCTTGCAAAGCACGTGCGTGTCATGGTGAGTATGCACCGTGGTGAGTGTCGCATTGGTGTCACGGTGAGTGTGTATCGTGGTGAGTGTCACGGTGAGTGTGTATCGTGGTGAGTGTCACGGTGAGTATGCACCGTGGTGAGTGTCATGGTGAGTATGCACCGTGGTGAGTGTCATGGTGAGTGTGTATCGTGGTGAGTGTCATGGTGAGTGTGTATCGTGGTGAGTGTCATGGTGAGTGTGCACCGTGGTGAGTGTCATGGTGAGTGTGTATCGTGGTGAGTGTCATGGTGAGTGTGTACCGTGGTGAGTGTCATGGTGAGTGTGTATCGTGGTGAGTGTCATGGTGAGTGTGTATCGTGGTGAGTGTCATGGTGAGTGTGTACCGTGGTGAGTGTCATGGTGAGTGTGTATCGTGGTGAGTGTCATGGTGAGTGTGTATCGTGGTGAGTGTCATGGTGAGTGTGCACCGTGGTGAGTGCCATGGTGAGTGTGTATCGTGGTGAGTGTCATGGTGAGTGTGCACCGTGGTGAGTGTCATGGTGAGTGTGTATCGTGGTGAGTGTCATGGTGAGTGTGTATCGTGGTGAGTGTCATGATGAGTGTGCACCGTGGTGAGTGTCATGGTGAGTGTGTACCGTGGTGAGTGTCACGGTGAGTGTGTATCGACGTCAGTGTGTGTACCGTGGTGAGTGTCATGGTGAGTATGCACCGTGGTGAGTGTCATGGTGAGTGTGTTTTGTTATCGCCGTCTTCCCCCAGTCCGCCGTTCACTTTCGAGGCCCTTGCAGTCTTGCACTGACGACCCCCCGCCCCGCCCCCCTCTGCGCGCAGTGCGACGGCGTGGACCTCACGCCCAAGATCCAGGAGCTGAAGCTGCAGTGCCTCGTGTTCCTCAACATCCCCCGGTGAGACGCGCGCCACTCGCCCGCTCGCTCCCTCGCCCCACGACCTCTGGGTATCCGCGTGTCTCTGCGTGCAGTGCCTCTCCACCCCGAGTGTTAGCGTGCCATGGACGTGCTTCGTACGAGAGTAATCACGTCTCGGAGTTGAAGACATTGGCATTGAAAACGACAGCTCGGATGCGATTGTTGAGCCAGGCATGTTGATGGTTTCACGATGGACGAAGACCATCACTGTTAAATGTGACGGGAGGAGCCGCGGTGCTTGCAGCCCCGTGTGGCATTGCCGTCGATGGTTGTTGTGTCGACGTTGTTCGTCGATTGTGATCGCCCCGCCAGGTACTGCGCAGGCACCGTGCCCTGGGGTAACCCGGCCGACCACCACGACTTTGAGCCGCAGCGCCACGACGACGGCTACATCGAGGTCATCGGCTTCACCATGGCGTCCCTGGTAGGACCAGGCAGTTAATTTCGATTTGTTTGCACTGACGCTGACCGTACAAAACTTAACGGTAAAAACGGTGACTGGGGGATGCGTCCCTTGGGCAGAGCGTTAGATCTCCCCGAACGGTGCTCGATGATCGGACCAAGATGGACGCGCGCTAAATGAACTAACATGAACTCGCACTGCATCGGTAGTCGTGAATATCTGCCACCATGACACGATCTGACCCCCCCCCCCCCACCTAACACTCACTGAGGCAGCGCCTCACACCGTCAGCGGCTGTTACACGATGCGCTCTGGGCTAATGACTCGTTCAGTAGAACGTACCACGGGTTTTCTGAATGTGTAGAAAAGGAGATGCGTTGGCGTTTAATTGAGCGGCCAAGGTGGTGGTAGTGGTCAACGCACTGGACTCGCGATCCAGAGGTTGCCGGTTCGATTCCATCTCCCGGTGCGGCAGTTGAAACAATGGGGGCGAGTTTCTTAAATCTCCGCCTCCTCTGTTCACCCCGCTGTGTAAATATTTCTACCGCAGTTAGTTGAACGGCAGGTCATGTGTGGTGGGGTAAAGTATGGGTATGCCCGCCTGCAATAGCGTGAGCTAGCACTTGCAGGGCTGCGCCTGCATCTCACTTTACCATCTTTGCCGTGCTGTTTGTACATTCGCACAAGTCTGTGAATTCGCGACTCCACCTTTCAATGCAATCGACCACCGGTCCCAGTGCCGCGTCTGTCGTGGTTGCGGCGGCAGGCGGCGCTGCAGGTGGGAGGCCACGGCGAGCGCCTTCACCAGTGCCGCGAAGCCGTCCTGGCCACGCTGCGCACCACGCCCGTGCAGGTGGACGGGGAGCCGTGCCGCCTCGCGCCCTCCATCATCCGCATCTCCCTGCGCAACCAGGCGCTCATGGTGCAGAAGTCCAAGCGGAGGGCGTCCGTGCCTCTGCTCACCGAGTGAGCCGGCGCTCACCTCACGTGCACCTCGCAGAGACCTAGCATGCACCTGCCAGACACCTAACACAGCTGACATGCACATGGCACACACCTAACACGGCTGACATGCACCTGGATCTCGAACTATATCTCATACACATCACATTCGCGTGCTCATTCGCGTGCCCTGTGGTGGACCCACGCTGTAGAGACACAATCACTCTGCATGACCCAGGTGTCCCAATCCCAAAAGTTCTCCTCCGTTTGTCATGGGATGAGCTGAGTGAGGGTTGCAGTGATGTCCCTGTGTACATGTGTGTGTGTCCATGTGTCTGTGTCCATGTTTGTCTCTCTTTCACTGTATTTGTATATCTGTGTCCTTGCGTGTCCATGTGTCTTGTAACTCTGTGTATTGTGTGTCCGTGTTGTACATTTTTCAACATGTTCGTGTAGTGAGCCTTTGTTTGTCCATGTTTCTCTGTGTCCATAATTATGTCTCTCTTTCACGGTGTGTATGTCCACGTGTGTATTTGTGTGTCCATGTGTCTGCTTGTTTCTTTGTTTATGGGCCACCTTCATGACTGTGGCTCGTGCAGCTGCATGAGCCAATCGACTCTCCATGGGCAATGTGGTAGTTGTGGAGAGAGTTGAGGAGTTCTCATTCCTGTGCAGTGTGCGCATGGCCGTGTCAAGTTTGGTGAGAGGTCTAACTTTGAATCAGTTGATCAGCATTATATTTTCATCAGCTGCTAAGTAAAGTGTGGAAGCTGGCTGGCCTGGCGCTCCACAGTTATCCCCTTCCTTCTCTATGTTTAGAAGGTTACGTTGGCTGGGTCATGTAGCCCGCATACCCAGCCACCGCATGCCCAATAATCTTCTGTTTGGCCTAATAGAGGGGCTAAACGGGCTGGAAAAGAGATGGACTAATGCAGAACATGAGGAAGTGGAGCTGAGTGAACTTGCCGAAGACTGGTACCAGCGAGGTCAAGATCACCCTCATCTCGTGAAGGACGCTGCTGGGCAGTTGGGGGCAGTCACCCTCCAGCAACAACGGAGACGGAGGAACGACGCTCACAACCACGAGCTGAGCGTCGGGTGGCTAAAGCGCAGCAAGTTGGCACAGTAGGGGGCACAGGTGGTGTATCAGCCAGTCGTCTGTCAGTCGACCCGTGGCACCTGGGTCTACCTCGTGGCCTCCTGCCAGCGGGCGTTCGACACTTCACGTGGCCTCAACGTGCACATAGCCTGGCACAAGCGTCGTGGTGACGTCACCACCACTTAGTGGCGAATGGCGGTTGTTGTTGTTGTGTGAGGAGCGTAGTGTAGCAGTTAGAGCATTGCGCTACGAACCCGGTGACCTGAGTTCATTTCCCGCTCACGGCAAACACCAGTGATGCTGATCTGAACCAGTCCTCGACTTTCCCTTGGTTGACCCAGCCTCAAATGTGTACCGAGTACAATGTGTAAATATTACAGGGGATCTTTGTCTTTGTTAATGCTTGTGTCTGTGTATATTGTGCCCATATGTCCGTGTTTCTTTGCGTGTCTGTGTCAGTGCATTTGCCCGGGTCCGTGTTGGTCACTGATGTCTGTGATTATGTCCGTGTGTCTGCGCGTGTGTTCATGTGTCTGTGATCATGTCCGTGTGTCTGCGCGTGTGTCCATGTGTCTGCGCGTGTGTCCGTGTGTCTGCGCGTGTGTATGTGTGTCTGCGCGTGTGTCCGTGTGTCTGCGCGTGCATCAGCGTGCAAAAGCTGCCCGTGTGTGTGCCCCGGCGCGTCTCGGCGCCCCCCGCTAGCTCGCCCGTGTAAGTAGCCCCCCACTGAAGCCCTCTGTGATGTCACCACCAGCACTGCCTGCTCCATACACTCCCACGCACACGGGCCGCCCCAGGGCGCGGGGGCTGGGGCTGTGCTTTTATGGGGGGGGGGGGGAAATTTCTCCATCCCCGGACTGAACTTCACTCATCATCCCCGGGCTCCGAGGGGGTGTGGTGGAAATTTATGAACTCAAAAACCCGCGTTGACCCTGGTTTGTGCTTGAGGGGGCGATGATTTCTGCGTTTCATCCTAATGGAGTCATTTGCGGTGTAATTTAGAGAATTCAGACTGTGACCGGTACACATTGGCCTACTCTTTCGAATGACGTGACGGGATCTTCAACGTGCAAAGCGGATTGTGCCGAGTTGCATGGTTAATACATGTACATTTCGTCCGTGAACCCCTGCGACAAGCAGTGACCTGCCGGTCCACATCGCTGCGCAGATTTGCCTTCGGAGATTCGATGACATCACCCAAAGCTCCACACAGATAGATACAATAAGGCAGAGCTGTGAAGCCTCTCGAGGTGTGGCTGCGTCGAGACGCGGCCGGCCCTGCCCATGGCCTCGACGGGCGCCCGCCCAGCGCCGTCTTCACCCGGCTCCTCCTCCTCCGAGCTCCTGCGACTCACGCGACCACCGAGGCATCATCGATGGTCGCCTCTTATTGACAGCCGAGAACCAGTGGTGGAAACCCCGCATTCTTATGGTGGGAGTGAGGATATCCATAAGACAACCACTGTTGGCTTTCCCACAAAATGGTACTTATTTATCGATCCCAGGAGGATGATGGGCCGAGTCAACCCCCAGCCAGGATTTTAACTCTCAATGAATGATCGCGAGCCGCTCATTCTACCACTGAGCCGCCTGGCCCGATGTCCAAGTTCTAACCAGGCTCAACCCTGCTTAGATTCTGAGATCTGATAACATTTGGACGAGTTCAGGGTGATCATGGGACCCCAACCATTGCCCCATAAACACCACAATCACGCGTGTGGCAAACACGTCGACACACGCATGGCGTATGCACGAGCACGTGGACACGTGTGCCCCTTGCATGTGCATGGTGCTTGCATGTGTTTGTGTACAGCGCCGTGTGTACAGTGCGTGCCACGCATGTCCACGGAACGCACGAGCTCCGTGTGCCACAGCCAAGGCATGCGCGCATCGTGGACTGCAGTGACCTCTCGTCTGCCAGTGACAGGAGCGCTGGCACTTGATGCCGGCATGCGCGGGTGATGCGTGCCACTGCATTCGTGTCGATGCTCGTCACTGTCCGTCAACGCGTCCTCTTGCTCTTTTGCCAGTGTGCCACTCTCCTGCATCTGTATCGGCGTGGGGTGCCAGTGTCACGGTGTCACTATCCATGTGGGGTCCCACTCTCACTATCTCCTGTGGTGTGCGAGTGTCATGGTGTCACTATCTCCTGTGGTGTGCGAGTGTCATGGTGTCACTATCTCCTGTGGTGTGCGAGTGTCATGGTGTCACTATCTCCTGTGGTGTGCCAGTGTCACGGTGTCACTATCCATGTGGGGTCCCACTCTCACTATCTCCTGTGGGGTGCCAGTGTCACGGTGTCACTATCTCCTGTGGGGTCCCACTCTCACTATCTCCTGTGGTGTGCCAGTGTCATGGTGTCACTATCTCCTGTGGTGTGCGAGTGTCATGGTGTCACTATCTCCTGTGGTGTGCCAGTGTCATGGTGTCACTATCTCCTGTGGTGTGCCAGTGTCACGGTGTCACTATCTCCTGTGGGGTGCCAGTGTCACGGTGTCACTATCTCTTGTGGGGTGCCAGTGTCACGGTGTCACTATCTCCTGTGGTGTGCCAGTGTCACGGTGCCACTATCCTCCATGGTGTGCCAGCGTAGCACGTGCCATTTGCGCTATCTCCCGTGGCATGTTGGTGTGTGTGTCCCTGTGTCCCGTGGCGTGTCGGTGTGTCACTACTCCCTGTGTGTTACAACCAGCTTCTTCTCTGATCTTTGTGTTTAGTTGATTGTCCTTCCCCCGCACCTCCGATTAGCACGGTTGGCTACGTACGGTGCGAAAGAAGTTTAACGTACATACATATTCTACTGGAGCGAGGATGGAACGCTCCGCGCGTCTTCTGAGTGCGGGTGGCGGCGTGGGTGGCAGTGAGGGCGAGCGGTGCTGTGCATGTGTGCTCGTGGTTGTTCCGCTGTAGTTGCGTGGCGACCCCCCCGGAGAGGCTGCGGATTCGCATCAGTCGCATCCGTCTCCATGACTACGAGGAGCTGCGCTACCACAAGGACCGCCTGCGCGAGGCCTGTAGGTATCACCGTCTCAACACGCATCGGTGGAGTCACACCTGTACTCATGCCTCGCTCACACCTCCCACACACCTCGCTCACACCTCGCTCAAACCCACGCACCCCACACCTCGCTCGCTCACTCTTCACTCACACCTCCCACACACCTCGCTCACACCCACACACCCACTAACCCCCACACCTCGCTCACACCCACTAACCCCCACACCTCGCTCACACCCACACAGCTGCATGCCCGCGCGTCCCCGCGTGGAAATGAATCCCTGCTCTTGTCCCGTATGCGATGCGTCTCACACTCAGCGGTGCCTGTGGGAGTCATCGTGGTGCCAGGAGACTGTGACCTGGACACCTGCCGCGAGCACATCGAGCGTCTGCAAGAGGTCAGCTCCTGCTCCTCCCTCCCCTCCTGATGGGATTTGTACAAAATTAATTATATTTTATGCGGAGGGGCAGATATGGCATGGAGGTGTCGTAGTGTCCGCGTGTTTAACTTGTTATGGGGTGATGTGGTGGTGTTGCGAATGGCCCTGTGATGGTGGCGAGGGTTGACGATTGACACCGATCCCCACACAGGACCTCCCGGCTGCGGATGCGGCGCTGCCACGGCTCCCCGAGCACGTGCGTGACTCCCACGCACTTCACGAGCGTCACGGACCTCGACGCCGTGTGTCCCCATGCACATGACGCCGTGTGTCTCCATGCACATGACGCCGTGTGTCTCCATGCACATGACGCCGTGTCCCCATGCACATGACGCCGTGTCCCCATGCACATGACGCCGTGTCCCCATGCACATGACGCCGTGTCCCCATGCACATGACGCCGTGTCCCCATGCACATGACGCCGTGTCCCCATGCACATGACGCCGTGTCCCCATGCACATGACGCCGTGTCCCCGTGCACATGACGCATTGTGTCCCCGTGCACATGACGCATTGTGTCCCCGTGCACATGACGCAGTGTGTCGTGTGTTTAAATCGTGCCACTGTGAATCTGAAGCGTGGTCCACGTGTCACGAGTCTCATGAATGCCTCGCGCGTGTCTCACGAGATGCACCCGACACCGAGTGGAGTGTCGGGCGGCTAACATACAGCGAGGAGCACATTGGTGCACCGGCCATCCATCTCAGCCGGCCCATGGCACGTGACCTCCTGTCAGCAGCGAACTCAAAACGCACCTAGTCTGGCACAGGCGCTGGCGGTCAGGTCGCTGTTGGTGACGAATGGAGGCTGTTGTTGTTGCGTTCACGCAGGAGGGGGAAGGCAGGACGAGGATTCTCTCCTCGCAGAAACTCTCCCCCAAGTGGTGCTTCCTGGACTGTGAGGACAGCATTGGCTCACACTCACTCACTCACACTCTCTTACTCACACTCACACTCTCTCACACTCACACTCTCTCACTGTTACTCCTGCACTCTTTCACTCTCACACACTCACTCTCATTCACTCTCATCACTCTCATGCACACTCGCTCTCTCACTCACGCTCAAACACTCACACACTCACACTCTCTCTCACTCACACTCTCTCTCACTCTCTCACTCACACTCTCTCTTACTCACACTCTCACTCTCTCACACTCACACTATCTCACGTCACTCATGCACTCTTTCACTCTCATGCACACTCACGCTCAAACACTCACACACTCCCTCTCACATAAAGACAATGACCCCCCGTATTGCCTTAACAGGCTGTTGGGACAAGTGCTGTTAGCGAGCACCTATGAAGGCTGGCACGGCACACGAGGGGGGGGGGGGTGGCCAGCACCACGCCTGACCGCCTTTGTCTCCCCAGGGCTGATATTTACAAACCGCACCAGGGTACTCATTTAAGGCTAAGTTGACCTAGAGGAATCCCAGGACCAGTTCAAATATTCGCCACTGTTTTTGGAAATGAGCGGATTTGCAGTGTGGTGAGCTAACCATGCACCACTGCTCTCCACACTCGCACACACGCATTCTCACGCCTCTTCATCTCACACACATTGACTCTATCACTCTCCCACTCACTCTCACTCGCTCGCTCACTCCCACCACGGGGCGGTGATTGCGTGGACCCATGCAGTATCAAAACAGACGAGTGCCCCAAACTCCCTATGAGCGTTTTGCGGTTCGAATCCCGCAGGCCGCCCCGGTTAATATTGTGGTGTGTTAACATAAAACTCTGCACGTCAGTTGACGTCAAAGACCCTGTGATGCCATTAGAAGAGGAATAAGCTATTGTTTGCCGTTGTCATGGCACAAATCTGCCACATTTCTAAAATTACGCCGCAAACGACTCGAGTGGGAAGCGCAGCAACCCTGAATGAACACTCGAAATAAACACCGACCAGAGAGGGTACTGCCTGTCCGCCACAGTTGACTGTGCGGTGTGTGGCTCTGTTGGTGTGTCTGCGCGTGTGTGTTACCATCAGCTCCACCAACATTAAGCACCGACCTGGGTATGTTGTGCCATCAGACACTCCACCCCCACAGCTCCCAATTGGTGATGGGCAGTTTCCATACATGGGCAGGGTGCTCATTACCGACTCTGGTTTGACAGCAGAGGTCTCACTCCGAATCAGTCGAGCGGCATTATATTTTTAAATTCTTTATATTAAGTTCACTTGCTTGCTTGCTTGGGTGCTTACGACCGTGCAAATCTTTCGGTCGTTTTTTAACCCACTTCCCGTGATCCAATCGAGCTGACGTTTTGCACACAGACTCGTTGTGCGTGACAATTTATTTTCGTGAAAAACTTTTTCCATAACTTTACACTTTTTAGGGAAAAAAAGTATATTTAATTACCAATTGCTTAATGGTGGCAGGCAATCATCTGACCCATAGGTGGCAGCTATCTCAAGCCAGAGGACGAGATGACTCTAGCCGCGACGCATGTAAAGGATTTATAGTGAAAAACTTTGTTTTTACGGGTTAATTTTTATCGGTTGCGTAACGCTGAAGCTACCTGGTCTGTTGCTCCACACGAAGGTTTGAGTCTTCTCGGCCACGGTCATGCCCTCCCTTCTGTATGCTTGCAAAACGTGGATCCCCCCCTAATGTAACATCTTCGCCAGTTAGAAACATTTAGGCAGGCCTGCTTACGATCCATCCTGGGTTTAACCAGACTGGATTGTGTGAGGAGCTCACAAATCCTTGAAAGATCTGGACAAAGTCATGTTGGTGAGCTCCTCCGGCAGGCAAGGCTGTGTTGGCTGGGTCATGTAGCCAGCATGCCCAGCCACCACATGCCGAAACAACTTTTGTTTGACCGGATAGACGGGGCTAAACGGGCATGGCACAGGCTTGAAAAGAGATGGACTTGGCGATGATGGTACCAGCAGTGTCAAGATCGGCCTCTATAGAGGAGGCTCGTGAAGGATGCTACTGGGCAGTTGGAGGCAGTCGCCCTCCAGCAACAACGGAGGGCAGAGGAGCGACGCTCACAACAACGAGCGGAGCGCCGGGTGACTAAAGCACAGCAAGTTGGCACAGTAGGGGGCACAGGTGGTGCATCAGCCAGTCATCTTAGTCAATCGACCCGTGGCACCTGGGTCTGCCCCGTGACCTCGTGCCAGCGGGCGTTCGACACTTCACGTGGCCTTAACATACACATAGCCTGGCACAAGCGCCGTGGTGACGTCACCGCCACTTAGCGGCGAATGGCGGTTGTTGTTGTGTGTGTCGGGGTTCGTGCGTGTGTGTGTGCCTGTGCGTGTGTACAGCCACATCAGCAGATCGATTCTTCCGCATCGACCGCATGCAGGTACGACGCGTGCGTCCTGCGTAAGTGGACCTCACACCCATCGTCACACTCACACGGAGTTCGAGTCACAGACTTTTAAAGGATGGACGAACAACGGCTTTGTTATTGAGCAGGCAGAAAGACGCCGCCTTCTTCAGCGTGTGGCACTTCCTCAGCTTTGGTTCAGCCAAGCCTGACTGCTGACGAGTTACCACATGTTGAAACGGTCCAGAGTGTTTTTGTGTTGAACCAATGCTGATGAAATGATGCACTCCCAGAAAGCCGTGTGACTGATGAGTTGTGTAAACATTTGTGGTTTTGTTTAGTGTGATGGGACAGATCTTGGAGAGAGGAGGATGATTGCCAGCAGTGTGTTGCATTCCTCATGGCTGATGATGTTGATGATGGTGATGATGGCGATGATGTTGATGGTGTTGATTTCCGCGTGCGTCCTCGCGACTGCAGGAGCAGCTGCACTTCCTGTCGGACATGTCGGCCGAGGAGCTGTTCGTGCTGGACCCGGAGACCCCGCGCCCGGCGTCCGTGTCCAGCGGAGCCGCGCCGGGCATGCCCGACCTCGTGGAGCCCTCTCCCGGGTAGAGCCCTCACCTCGCTGCCTCCCATTTCGCGTCCCTCGCGCCTCACCTCCTCCTCCTCACCCCTCTTCTGTGCCCTCTGTCGTGCGTGGCCAGGGTGCCGAGCCCCATGTCGGACAGCGAGCTCCTGCGCAGGGCGGCGCCCCCGTGCCGCCCTGCGCTGCTCTTCCCCGCGACCCCGAGCGGATCGCACTTCCCCCTGCGGCGCCGGTACCAGCGCAGCGCCACTCTACTCGTCTGTCTCGACGCATCCCAATCACCTCTTTTGTCAACATTCATATCCATGATCTCTCCCCCACCAATCTATACCTCCGGTAATTTGCATCTGCGCTCACCTTCATCGCTATCTCTATCTATCTCCATGCGTCTCTAGTCCTGGGTTGGTGTTCAGAGCGAGGGGCTGGTTAATTGGGGCAGGAGGCCGTGGAGAGGCAGGGGCGCTCCTGCGCGTAGCTGTGCACGCGGCTTCATTTCTCGCCGCGTTCCGGGCCGCTGGTAGCCCGGGGTAGTTGGCGCGCAACTTGTCGGAGTAGTGGTCGTCAGAGGGATATGTACTGGATGTGATGTGCCGGATACCGGAAACATGTATTGTTATTTCCAGCACTAGGCATTGCCCCACCCCCCCCCTGCATCTCCACAGGGCAGTTGGGTTCCACGTGCCCGGCGCACGCCGCAGGCTGTCCAGCGACGGCTGCTGCGTGACGGACCGACTGTCCCGGCAACACAGCGCCCCCCCCGCGCCCATGAAGGCGCTCACCAGGTGCTGCCACCGCTCACCACACACACACACTCACCACAAACCACATACACTCACCACACACACTCACCACCACCATCGCTATCACACACACCCGGGACTAATGCGTCTTTCATCTCTGCCAGGTTGGCCATGTCGACTGCTACGAAAGGTAACGCGCCCCTCACTCACACACAAGACAACGATCCCCCGTGTAGCTTTGACTGACTATTGGGGCAAGGGCTGTTTGTGAGTAGCGCCTTTGAAGGCCGGTCAACAACACGAGGGGGTGGTGTGGCCAGAAGTTGCGCTCGGCAACTTCGTTAAGAAAGCTCAACACACACGCGGATACGAGGAGGAACCTCGCGATAGCAGAGATGTGGTGCAGGCATCCGTGAGTGTCAAACCACACAGGGGTGTGTGCACAGAACACTCGGACTCTGCGCAATATGCAGCAGGAGTTCTTCAAAAACTCCACTGTGGTCTTCTTGTCCTAGGGCACCATCAAATAAATGTGATCAAATTTGACCGACTGACAGGGACAACAGTGAGACAGAGACGCACAGCTGTGTACTCCTCATGCACGGTTACTAGAGGCAGATTGTGCAGCAGTGAGCATTGGTGACTCTACTGTACTGATGAGTCGTAATAAGGAGGAAACCGGACTCCACTTAAATTTCGATTTAAAGCTTTCGTGACTGCAGGGATTCATCTTCTTGGTTCTTTCGGTAAAGTCACGTAGAAGGGAAATAATAAAATAATAAAAATAAAAAATAATAAAATAATTATCACGACGTTTCGGCCACAACGCAAGCAGCCGTCCTCAGGTGAAGAACAGGTCTGTCGGAAAGACAGCGTCTGACGCTGTCTGTTCTTCACCTGAGGACAGACCTGTTCTTCACCTGAGGACGGCTGCTTGCGTTGTGGCCGAAACGTCGTGATAATTATTTTATGATGTTTTATTTTTATTATTTTATTATTTCCCTTCTACGTGACTTTACCGAAAGAACCAAGAAGACGGACTCCACTTGTCTGTTTCATTGCCGTCTGTCCCTTTGTCACGTTGCTGGGATAAGTTTCCCTGGCGCGTGAATTTGCTCTCCGGGCTGAATGTCTCCTCTCTCCTCCTCTCCCGCAGCTCTGTTGGACGCCGCACGGCAGGGGTCGCTCGAGAAGGTGAGCGCCGTGGCGCCGTCACCGCACCCCGCACACCGCACCCCGCACCCCGCACACCGCACACCGCACCCCGCACAACGCACCCCGCACACCGCACCCGCACACCGCACCCCGCACACCGCACCCCGCACCCCGCACACCGCACCCCGCACACCGCACCCCGCACATTGCACCCGCACACCGCACCCCGCACACCGCACCCCGCACACCGCACCCCGCACCCCGCACACCGCACCCCGCACACCGCACCCCGCACACCGCACCCCGCACACCGCACACCGCACCCCGCACACCGCACCCCGCACACCGCACCCCGCACACCGCACACCGCACCCCGCACCCCGCACACCGCACCCCGCACACCGCACCCCGCACACCGCACCCCGCACACCGCACACCGCACCCCGCACACCGCACCCCGCACCCCGCACCCCGCACCCCACACACCGCACCCCGCACACCGCACCCCGCACACCGCACCCCGCACACCGCACACCGCACCCCGCACACCGCACCCCGCACCCCGCAAACCGCACCCCGCACACCGCACCCCGCACACCGCACCCCGCACAACGCACCCCGCACACCGCACCCCGCACACCGCACCCCGCACCCCGCACACCGCACCCCGCACACCGCACCCCGCACACCGCCCCCCGCACACCGCACCCCGCACACCGCACCCCGCACCCCGCACCCCGCACACCGCACCTCGCACACCGCACCCCGCACACCGCACCCCGCACCCGCACACTGCACACCGCACACCGCACACCGCACCCCGCACACCGCACACCGCACCCCGCACACCGCACCCCGCACACCGCACACCGCACCCCGCACACCGCACCCCGCACCCGCACATCGCACCCCGCAACCCCGCACCCCGCACACCGCACCCCGCAACCCCGCACACCGCACACCGCACCCCGCACACCGCACCCCGCACACCGCACCCCGCACACCGCACCCCGCACCCCGCACACCGCACCCCGCACACCGCACCCCGCACACCGCACCCTGCACACCGCACCCCGCACCCCGCACCCCGCACACCGCACCCCGCACACCGCACCCCGCACACCGCACCCCGCACACCGCACACCGCACCCCGCACACCGCACCCCGCACACCGCACCCCGCACACCGCACCCCGCACACCGCACCCCGCACACCGCACCCCGCACACCGCACCCCGCACACCGCACCCCGCACACCGCACCCCGCACACCGCACCCCGCACCCCGCACACCGCACACCGCACCCCGCACACCGCACCCCGCACACCGCACCCCGCACACCGCACCCGCACACCGCACCCCGCACACCGCACCCCGCACACCGCACCCCGCACACCGCACCCCGCACATCGCACCCCGCACCCCGCACCCCGCACCCCGCACACCGCACCCCGCACACCGCACCCCGCACCCCGCACACCGCACACCGCACCCCGCACCCCGCACACCGCACCCCGCACACCGCACCCCGCACACCGCACCCCGCACACCGCACCCCGCACACCGCACCCCGCACACCGCACCCCGAACCCCGCACCCCACCGCACCCCACCGCATCCCGCACCCCGCACACCGCACCCCAAATCCCGCGCCCCGGACCCCACCGCACCCCATCGCACCCCGCATCCCGCACACCGCACCCCGAACCCCGCACCCTGCACCCTACCGCACCCCACCGCTCTCCGCACTCCGCACACCGCACACCGCACCCTGAACCCCGCACCCCACCGCCCCCCACAGGACCCCGCACACCACACCCCCTCGCAGCCCTGCGCCACGCGAATGGGGCGCGCAGTGGGTGGGGCACGGTCATAAATTTGAGGAAGAGCCCAAGACTCGGAGACCCCAACAATAACGATGATGACGACTTGCACGCGTGATGCACCCGGGGAGGGAACGGGAGGGAACGGAAGGGAGTTAGCAAGGGAGCGAGCGAAAAGGAGCGACTCTCCCACTCGACAGCACACTCGACGTACCCACTCGCCCACCCAATCACTCGCCTACCTGCTCACCTCCCCTCTCTCACGCACTCACCCACCCACCCACTTGCTCGCTCGCCCACCCACCCACTTGCTCACTCACCCATTCACCCACTTACTCATTCACCCATTCACCCACTTACTCATTCACGCACCCACTTACTTACCCGCACACTCACCTACTCGTGAAAGCATGGCGTAGTGGAGGAACGTGTTGAGGAGAGAAAGCGGAGAGGGGGAATAAGCGGAGTTCCCTGGGAAGTAAGTTGCAGAGCGTGCGGGCGGCGTAGCGGCCTAAGTCCTTGACCAGGCAGCGCAGATTGGCAGAGCGGTCAAGGGAGTGGGCTGGGCGGTGTCCGCCGTGGGCAGGAGGCTGAGCGACACTGTCGTCTCTTTTTTGTTTCCAATCGCATTCGGCTGTTTTCCCTTCAAAAACCATAATCTCTATCATGACACATGTTGGTACGCTTCTATAAACAATTTCGTTTATTAAAGCTACCGCCGTAACATTTCTATTTCACATTTTTGTGATCCAGAGATAATATTCTTCGAGAAGATAATTTATAGCATTTGCAACCCCGCGTGGTACCGATTAGACATGTTTTCAGCCAATGGCCCAAAGACTACCCGCTGTCTCCTCCTCCTTCTCCTCCCGTGCGTCCCGCCAGCTGATCGATGCCCACTCGCGGGGGGCCGACCTCCTGGCCCGTGACTCGGAGGGGCGCAGCGCGCTCCACCACGCGGCCGCTGGGGGCCACCGCGACCTCGTCAAGCACATCCTTGAGACCGGTCCGTTCTGCCAAGGGTCACCGTGGCCGTGTTTTGCTTTGCTCGTGCTGAGCACGGCTTTTGGAAAAATCTAACAAAGGCCAAAGTTATTTCCGCCACTCAAATGAACATTGAGGAGGTGATCATCTTCTGTTCAATTCCCTTAGGCAGTTCGGGAAATTCCTCATTCCTTTGGTGGGGAGTGAGTCTCTTCATGGGACAGTCAGCATTGTTGACTGCTTTTGGAAAGCTGAACATGGTAATGAAAAATGAAGTAGCGGTGAGCCTTGAGGTGACGGTGTTTAATCCGTAGGTGCCACGTGGTTCAGAGACGCGACAATTTACCGGAAATGTCCAACAACTGAAGTGTGCAGAGAAGCACGGAGAGATGCACGCTGAGAATTACATTGAAGGGTGTGACGGGAGTGTGGTGGTAGTATGTGTGTGTGGGGTGGTGGTAGTGTGTGTGTGGGGTGGCAGTAGTGTGTGTGGGGTGGTGGTGGTGTGTGTGTGGGGTGGTGGTGTGGTATAGTCGTGTGGTGGTAGTGTGTGTGTGGGGTGGTGGTGGTGTGTGTGTGGGGTGGTGGTGTGGTATAGTCGTGTGGTGATAGTGTGTGTGGGGTGGTGGTGGTGTGTGTGTGGGGTGGTGGTGTGGTATAGTCGTGTGATGGTGTGTGTGTGTGGTGGTGTGGTATAGTCGTGTGGTGGGAGGATCATGGTGTGCTCGCAGCGTTCGTGCTGTGGTGGTATGGTGGGAGTCTGCGTGATGCGGTGAAATTGGGGCGTGCTGTTTTTGATGCGCTGCTGTATTTCCAACAGGGCCCCTAGAGCTATTGGATGAAGCGGAGGCTGACACGTGCGTATACACAGACACACGCACGCGTAATGTTGTGATATTGCAATGGTGTTATGGTCTCATTTGATGTGCTGATGCTGTGATGCGTAATGTTGCTATGATGTACTTCAATGTTGTGATGCGTGATGGCGTGATGAGTTTCCAGTGATGACGATGATGAAGATGACGATGTGTCGCGCAGAGGGAACACCGCTCTGCACGGTGCCGCTGCTGGGGGGCACCGCACCGTCTGTTACTTCCTGGTAGAGGCCGGAGCCTCGCTGCTCAAAACCAACTCCAAGGTTCAATCCAGTACCCCACCCCGACATACCCACTCTGCTCACCCCCCCAACATACCCCCTCCCTCCCCACCCCCAGCATTCCCCATCCCTCTCTCCCCACCCCGACATACCCCCTCCCTCTCTCCCCACTCCCAGCATTCCCCTTCTCCTGGGACGGTGTGCCTCTGGGAGCTCTCTCCATGTTCATCGCCAATTCAACACTGAGGTAGCCCAATGGAAACAGAAACGGCACATCATCGTTAATCATAGAGTGATGCATAGGTTAACCGATTCTTATGCTCGCGGTCTGTGCGTGGGATCTAGTGGGCGAATCGGTGGTCTTGTCGGGTGTCGATGCTGTTCATTTAATTGTCACGTGACCCCTGCAGCCGCTACAGATGCTATTCATCCACCACGATGGGAAATTAAATGATCGATTATTGCAGCAGAATGTCATCCCGACTGCAACGACGAATCACCAAGGAAGAGAGGGTGAATCATTCCATCCCTATTCATCATCGGCATCCTCAGCAGAAATTATCATGTATTTATTATCTCCTTTTCCTAGGGAAACCGTATCGAGTCTGAGTACTCTTCACGTGAGAAGAACTCGGAGATATCCCGCCCACGCGAGGGGGTTACACTAAACCTCCTCACAGATAGATCCAACACATTGCTGACACAGTCCAAGCCGACAACACCTGACCTGGCGTCCCGACGCAGTCTCCCATCCAAGTATTAACCATGGGACCTTTTTTGGCAGTATCAAAGTATGAAAAATAAGAGTAGCGTTTACCCTCTCTGGCAATACAACAGGTGTCAATGTGTTCAAACACCAAATAAATCCCTTTCGCAAGGACACAAGTCTGCATTAAGCACACGTGCTTGCGGTAAGCATGCACTGGTCGCCTTTTGGTGTTTTCTGGTCTAACATTGGTGCAATTAGGCCATGAGGAAAGCTGCCTCTGGCGTAGGTCAATCCGTCTCAAAGACAATGCATATTTGATCAGAGCATGTTTTCTCTGCATGTTCACCGCAAGTCCGTGTGGTCAATGAGAACTTGATCAAGATATTTGGTGTTTGAACATCTTAGCACCCCCTGTTTTATTCTTCAAGTATTAACTGGGTCGAACTCTGCTCAGCTTCATATATCAAATAAGTTCGGACACATTCAGAGTTGGCTTTGTGTAAGCACTGACCCTGAGCAGGATGCGTGACCTTGTGAGGCTGCAGCCGCTGGTAGTTGCTTGCAACTCGGCCGTCTTGCAACTGAATCGCCCATGTGGTCGTCTCTCCAACCACCGCTTGCTCACAGTAGTGCTCGACTCTGCTGTCATCTGGTGGTATCTGGTTGTAGAGTACAGACAGACTCAGCTTGGATGCATTCATCTGCTCTGCGATTTGTCGCCCGAATTTACATCGCGTGGGCATTTAGACGAAGAAGTCGCAGGAGATTATGGTTGCACAATACAAAGAAGGATTTGGG
The DNA here is from genome assembly GCF_965212315.1 of Lampetra planeri. Taxonomy (NCBI): domain Eukaryota; kingdom Metazoa; phylum Chordata; class Hyperoartia; order Petromyzontiformes; family Petromyzontidae; genus Lampetra; species Lampetra planeri. The sequence goes on along the minus strand of NC_136122.1, from coordinate 14,127,969 downwards.
TTCGCCGACCAATCGCTTGAATTTGCTGGCACTCGTGCCGGTGCCGCTGCAGGGGGACCTGGCGGGAGATGTGGCGCGTGAAGCCGGGGAGCTGGAGCTCGCCGCCTTCCTCGAAAATCGGCAGCACCAGCAGATGATCACGCGCGACGACCAGGAGACGGCCGTGTGAGGACCACCGTCCACCATCACCAACGCCACAATCACCGCCACCACTATCACCGCCACTTTGACTATCACCTTGACCACCAAACTTTCCGTCATCACCTCGCGGCCCCAGCAGCCGACATTAGCGCAACCGTCACCATCGTGAGCGCCACCAGCAATGATAGCACCAGCTCCACCAGTTCCACAAACTCCACAAGCAATAACCCAGCTCCAACAGTGACGCCACCGATTTCACCAGTGCCACCCGCTCAGCACGGTGGCCCCGCGCTGCTGCTCGCTGGACTTGCCCGGTGTTGGGTCCCGCGCCGAGCCCCGCGGGCGAGTTCTTCCGTGGAGCTGAGATTACTTCTTCTGCAGTCGCCGCGGCAGTGAAACTCCCGCCCGCCCGCTCATCTCACGTTGATTTATCATCCCCGCCGCTTCTTCTCCCTGACTCCCCCCGCCCCTCCCCTCCCCCGGCCGTGTCGCCGTGTCTTGTACATTCGTGAACCCCGATCTCGATCCCTCCTGGGTCTGACCATGAAACGACGATGATCTCTACTGAGTGCGTCCAGGTGACCAGCCTGGTGGCGCTCTCGTTGCCTCACCCTGTCCCCCCCTCCCTCCCTCCCACCACCCCCGACTCTTACCGCCAACAGCGCTCACCTCCCCCGTGCTTCCTGGCGCACCGCGCCACGTGCCGTGACTGCATGACTCCGTGACCTTGCGTGACCCCCCCCCCCCCCAGTGCCGCGTGTGTGTACATACCGAGGGAATGATGGTCGTGCTCGTTTTGCATATTGTGCGTGTGAAACATCTTCTTGAGATTTTAAACTCGACATTTTATATATTTCTGGCCGGTGATGATGGAGGCTGGCGTCGCGTGGAGTGCGTTTCTACGGTGGGCGGCGCGCGTCCGTGGCCGCGCGCCGCGCGTTTCTAATAAAGCGACGCCGTGTTTACAGCTCCGCCGCGCTCGCCGCCCGCGTGTCCTGACTCCAGCCTCAAGAACACCGACGCAAAGCCACCTTCAGCACGACTCTATCATCAGTAGTAGCAATAACAATGTCGCCTTGTAACACTGCGTCACCGCCGCACATATTTCGCTCGCTCTCGTAGAGAGGATAACTCGGAGGGACGCGGATGAACCACGGACAGACGGTCTGCGGTCCTCTATATATGAAGGTGTTACCAACCAATTAATGAGTGTTTACTTGTGGGAGAAAACTGGAGCACTCGGAGAAACCCCACACGTGCGAGAAAGAAACTGTCCTGTACAAATGGAACAGGTGAAGTCCACATGTTGGCGGGTCCACCTCCTCTACACCCACGGGAAGGGAGTTTTGCAACGTGTGTGCTCCACCAACCTCACTTGTACCTCCACAATGCGGGATTACAGGCCGCCACGTGCATAACCACCACCACTGCCCAGCTAGGAACTCGAGTACATGGCGCATCTGTTGCGGTGTTGCGGGTCTAAGTGGGGGAGTGGGATTGGGCGAGGAGAGGAAGGAGTTTGAGTCATGGATCTGCTCTCGATTAGAAACTTACAGAAGACGAGAAATTATCGTGACCCTGAGGCCCCTCGCGATGTTGGTTTGTGTTGCTTCCTCAATTCAGAGGGGCCATCTCGCTTCACCTGTCCGCCAGATCTTGTGTCACTGTCCCCTACATCTCTCTCCACTTGCCCCCCACATCTTGTGTCACTGTCCCCTACATCTCTCTCCACTTGCCCCCCCCCCCACATCTTGCGTCACTGCCCCCCTCACCTCGCTTCACCTGCCCCGCGCTATCCCGGTCGCGAGGCGCCGGGCTTGCGCTCGGCTCCCGCAGCGGCAGCGCATCAGCTGCAGGGACGTGCGCTTGAACTCGCGGATGCAGAGCGCGTAGCACGCGGGGTTCACGGCGCTGTTGACGTAGCAGAGCCAGTAGCCCAGCTCCCAGGCGGCGTGGGGCACGCAGTCCGTACAGAACACGGCGAGCAGCACCATCACGTTGTAGGGCGTCCACGTGACGATGAACGCGAGCAGCACGGCGGCCACGGTGCGGGTCAGCTTCCTCTCGCGCCGCGCCCGGGCGCCGCCAAAGCTCCCACTCCGCCGCGCGGCGCCTGCACCGCCTCCCCCACCCACTCGGAGCCGCGGGCCGCCACTCGCCGCCTCTCCGCTCGCCTCTCCGATCTCGCTCGACAAACGACGGCGGCGCGCGCGGCGGCACCGCGCGGGGGGGACGCGAGGCGCCGCTCCCGGGCTGCTCCCGCCGTCGACGTCTTCGTCTCCGGAACCTGGGCTGAGTTCGCGGAGGGAACTTCCCTGACGAGATCTGCAATCCATCTGTGCGGCGCCGTCGTGCCCAGCCGCTCGTAGCTCCAGCCGCGCGCTCGGCGCTGCTCCCTCCGCGTCGCGTTCACTCGCGGCGCTCTCAGCGCTGCGAGAGCGGCCACCTCCAGGCCATTGGAACAGCACCTTGGCCGAGGCCATGAGTCTCACTGGGCCCTGCGGCCGCTGCTGAGGCCGCTCGCCCGGCTGCACACGGCACCTGCTGGCGCGCACGATGTAGAGATAGAGGATGCACATGACGGCTACGGGCAGGTAGAAGGCGGCGATGGCTGTGCCCAAAGTGGCCGCGGGGTTGGAGAAGAATTGGATGTAGCAGGCGTCTTCGGGCACGGTGCGCACGCCCTCGACGAACTGCCAGAGCACGATGGCCGGGGCCCACAGCAGCAGGGATAGCAGCCAGGCGGCCGCGATCGCGATTGCGGCGGCGCGGGCCGTGCGGCGAGCCGGGTAGGTGTGCGGCCGCGACACGCACAGGAAGCGGTCGCAGCTGATGATGAGCAGGTTCATGACGGACGCGTTGCTCGCCACGTAGTCGATCGAGAGCCACAGGTCGCACAGCGCAGCGCCCAGCGGCCACGCGCCCCGCCACACGTACACCGCGTACACGTTCATGGAAAAGGCGCCGATGATGAGATCTGCGCACGCCAGGCTGAAGATGAAGTAGCTGTTGACCGTCTGCAGCCGGCGGTTGACGCAGATGGAGATGATGACGAGCGCGTTTCCCAGCACCGTGAGCAGGCTGAGCGCGCCCGTGCCCACGAAGATGAGCGCCGAGCGTGGAGCGGCCGAGAAGGTCGCGTTCTCCGTGAGCAGAGGCGGTAGGGACACGGTCTCCATCCCAGAGTGGCCACTCACTCCCGCGCACGCGCGGCGCAGCGAGTGGTGCAGGCGCGCATTGGAGTCCCCTCTCAACCAGCCAGTGGGTACAGGCGCGGGCAGAGGGCGTCGGCAGAGCAGCGCTGCTTCTGCTGCTGCTGATTATGATGATAACTATAATCTTACGTTTAATCTGGTTAGCTGTCCGGAAAAGCCTCACTGGTTATCAAGACTCCTTTCAGCAGGGTCCTACTGCATTAAGTTGTTGGCTAATTCCATTAAAAAGAGGTCCGCTTCGCGTGCGAGGAAATCGGAGGACAACCGAAGAACCCCGACGCAAATATGAGGAGGGTAACACGGAAATCCGCACATATACACTCAATAATCTATGTCTCTCCTGAAATATCTTGCCGCCTCGTAGCCAAATCTTACAACACGTGCTATCCGCAGGCAGTCGCTGGCCTAAGAACGAACCACACTCGAGCCCACTTGGCTTCGGAGATCTCCAGACCGCGGCGCGCCTTCTGGGTGATCCGGTGATGGCAGGGCTCTGTCGGGCTGCTGCCGAGTGCGGGAAAACTGCGCGTGGGCGCAGTGTGGCGGGCGCGTGGCTGGTTTATGCTTTTCATGGTGCGGACTTTGGGCCTCATTGCAATAGTGAGAAACTTAGATATTTGGGGTTTAGCCAATTATGCAACTGCTTGCATAACACGGCCCTCGCACAGCCTGCCTAGCTCTCGGTGGCAACACTCGGGAATGTTGTAGCTGGAGAATCGGGTCCCGCGCCACCCGGAGCAACGGAGTCACCTTGACGCCGTGAAGATCGGGTCACTGGTTTCCATCGAGGAGGGTGAGACATTATTCGGCTTATTCGAGTCGATGTTCCCCTGTTGAAATTTAAAGGCGTTGGTCATTTTCCAACTTTCCAAACCAGAACAGTTGTTTCCTGTAACAGGCACTTTACTATAATATTTCACCTGCAAAATCCCTTGAGATGAAACATTTCGTTAGCGAGGATGTCCATGTCGATATCCTCCAGAGATCAGTCGAGCGGATACCCTATCGCCAGGAGTGGTGTGGCGCAAATCTTTACCTGTTTGAAAGTTATTAAACTATCTTCAGAATACCGGTGATGCGTGTCTCCTTCACGTGTCCCTCGTCAGACTGAGCGAGCTGCATTTGCTCTTGTGAGAACTCCACGAGGTTTGAGAGTGGAGGACGGCACGGGGCGCGTGTGAGATCACCGATTAATCCGCAGGACACAAAGCGTCACGTGGCTGAGCTTTGCCCCTTTGGGCTGCAGCGCAGCCGCGGCATTTGGCTCGGGATTCCGAGCGGGAGAAGTGGCAGAGGATCAAAGATGAGGGCGCTCCACACTGACGCGGGTTCACGGTTCATCCATGCACGCCACGTGAACCTCTCACACCACATGGACCTCACCACACCGCGTGAACCACACACATCACGTGAACCTCTCACGCCACAATAACCCCATACACCAGGTGAACCTCTCATATCACATGAACATCAACACACCTCATGAACCCCACACACCACGTAAACTCAAAACACCGCAAGTTTCAAGCGTATTTTGTTGAACCAGGTGAGAACACAAGACGCGTTTTATTTGCAACAGTGGCCAGGGTCACCAAAACGGTCAAAGAAAATAAGGTTATATATTGACTTCAAGCTTTCGTGACTGCAGGAATTAATATTCTGTGGGTCTTTCGGTAAAGTCACGTAGATATGTTCGAAGAAAATTACCAAAAAATAACAAAAAACCGCGACGTTTCGATCACCACACAAGCGATCGTCACCAGGAGGAAAAAAGAGGGGGAAAGCTGCTGAGGCAGGCTGTTTTAAACCTTTAAAACAGTCTGCCTCAGCAGCTTTCCAGACTGTTTTAAAGGGTTAAAACAGTCACGTTTAAAACAGTCAGGTTTAAAACAGTCAGGTTTAAAACAGTATGTTTTAAAGGTTTAAAACAGTCTGGAAAAGCTGCTGGAAAGCTGCTGAGGCAGACTGTTTTAAAGGTTTAAAACAGTCTGCCTCAGCAGCGTTCCCCCTCTTTTTCCCTCCTGATGACGATCGCTTGTGTTGTGATCGAAACGTCGTAGTTTTTTGTTATTTTTTTGGTAATTTTCTTTGAGCCTATCTACGCGACTTTACCGAAAGACCCACAGAATGAGGTTATATATTGCACAATATATATGACGTCAAGAAAATCAGAACAAAAACAACCAAATAAAAACCAGGCAAAAAAACGGATGAATGTAAAACAGTGCACATGTTTATACAGCCTTGAGCCAGTGGTGGAGATTGCACATTCTCAGGGCAGGTATGAGTGTATCCATAAGACAACCAGTGTCAAATGTGAACCCCCAGCACCACATGATCCTCACGCATCACATTAACCAGACACCGGCAGCTTGCTGTGCCCGTGTCAATCCACTCCGCGGACGCCCTTGCACACGCGGTGGTGTTCCATCTCAAGGGATTATCTAAGTTGAACGGCTCGATACATGGATGGCGAGACATTAGCAAGACCGTCTCCGACATCTCCAGCCACATGAGCCTCTTGGGTGACGCGCCACGGGAACTTCCAGCGCCACGCGAGGCGGCCGCCAGAGGGCGCCGTCGAGGCGCCGAGCGCGGCCACCAACAGGGCCCGGAAGGGGCGCGAGGTCGCCCCTCCCCCCGCCCCTCCCCCTCCTCCCCCCCGCCCCTCCCCCCTGCGACGTAAACAACGCGCTGCGTGGCGCCATGGCGCGGCCCCGCCGAGAGGATTGAGGCCTCTTCCCGCGAGAGCCGTCGCCTGTGACCCCGTCTCCTCCTCGTCCTCCTCCTCCTGGTGAGACGAGATGAACCCCCGACGAGGGCAGCAGAGGTTCCCCACGGCGCTGCCCCCCAAAGCCTGTGGGGCCTGGCCCGGGGACCAGGGTCCTCTGGAGATCCTTGGTCCTGTGAGGAGCAGCTGGGAATGCAGCTCTCACCAAGGAGACGTGTAGTAGACGCATTTGTTGTGACTCCTGTGGAGGACGTGGAGGGCGGTCTGCGTGTGTGTGGGATCTGGTGAGTGTGAGAGCTGATCTGTAGAGTGTGATTGGTGAGTGTCGGGTCCGGTGAACGGAGCATGTGGTCTGGAGTGTCCTCTGGTGAGAGTTGGATCTGTAGAGAGTGGGGCATGATGAGTATGGGACCTGGTGAGTGAGAGCTGGGGAGTGTGGGGTTAGGCTGCAAGGAGTGCTATCTGGGGAGTGTGGGACATGGGATTCGGGTTGAGCTTTGGGGTCCGATTTGTGTGGACAACGTGCGATGTTATGAAGGAGGATCTGGTCCGTTGTGTTCTGTTCCCGTTGTATCCCATCGACTCGTGTTACTCAAGTGGCAAACTAAGAATCGATTTGTCTTAATCTGCGTTATGTACCCGCTTTGAGGGGAGCGAGGCCGACGGCCTGTGCTGGTCGAGAAGCCTCGCTGTTGCCTGAGAGGCCTGCGGGGGAGGGAGCGCGCAGCGGGGCCGAGCCGCATGGACGTGCGGCGCCGTCTTGTGCGCGGGGCAAGTGATGTCGCTGCCTTTGATTTGCTGTTTTAGGCGCCGACTTATGCTCGACATCATGGATTCACCGAAGGAGTTGAACCTTCAAGACAAAAAGGATTTGGACAAGTTTTTAAAATTCTTCGCACTCAAGGTGGGTGACATCTGTAGCCGATACGCACGCGGCTCGTCCACAGTGACTTAGCTGGATGTGAATGATGCTCTGAGATGTGATGAAAAGTGGAATTATACTGCACCTAAAGGGGCTAAGGCCGCTAAGTGATTGTGTGAGAGTGCATGTTATGAGTTTTTAATGATGAGGTGACTTAATAATAAACAAGGGATTTAAGTTATTCTAAAGGGATTCAAATAAATGTTAAATTGCTGTGTAAGTGACGGCGAGTTAGGGATATTTTGGAGGGATGAAAGTGTCTCTGCATATGCTCTGTTGACTGCCATAGCTGTGACAGGCGTTTCACTATCGTGGACGCCAAGACTTGAGACCGTCCTGTCTCATCCACACTGTTCAACTACCACACTGCAGATCACAGCATTCAACATATTGCAGATCACAACACTCATCACACTGCAGGTCACAACACTCACCACACTGCAGATCACAACACTCATCAAACTGCAGATCACAACACTCATCACACTGCAGATCACAACACTCATCACACTGCAGATCACAACACTCATCAAACTGCAGATCACAACACTCATCACACTGCAGATCACAACACTCATCACACTGCAGATCACAACACTCATCACACTGCAGATCACAACACTCACCACACTGCAGATCACAACACTCATCAAACTGCAGATCACAACACTCATCACACTGCAGATCACAACACTCATCACACTGCAGATCACAACACTCATCAAACTGCAGATCACAACACTCATCAAACTGCAGATCACAACACTCATCACACTGCAGATCACAACACTCATCACACTGCAGATCACAACACTCACCACACTGCAGATCACAACACTCACCACACTGCAGATCACAACACTCACCACACTGCAGATCACAACACTCACCACACTGCAGATCACAACACTCACCACACTGCAGATCACAACACTCATCACACTGTAGATCACAACACTCATCAAACTGCAGATCACAACACTCATCACACTGCAGATCACAACACTCATCAAACTGCAGATCACAACACTCATCAAACTGCAGATCACAACACTCATCACACTGCAGATCACAACACTCATCACACTGCAGATCACAACACTCACCACACTGCAGATCACAACACTCACCACACTGCAGATCACAACACTCACCACACTGTAGATCACAACACTCATCACACTGCAGATCACAACACTCATCACACTGCAGATCACAACACTCACCACACTGCAGATCACAACACTCACCACACTGCAGATCACAACACTCATCACACTGCAGATCACAACACTCACCACACTGTAGATCACAACACTCACCACACTGCAGATCACAACACTCATCACACTGCAGATCACAACACTCACCACACTGCAGATCACAACACTCACCACACTGCAGATCACAACACTCACCACACTGCAGATCACAACACTCATCACACTGTAGATCACAACACTCACCACACTGCAGATCACAACACTCACCACACTGCAGATCACAACACTCATCACACTGCAGATCACAACACTCACCACACTGCAGATCACAACACTCACCACACTGCAGATCACAACACTCACCACACTGCAGGTCACAACACTCATCACACTGCAGATCACAACATTCACCACACTGCAGATCACAACACTCATCACACTGCAGGTCACAACACTCACCACACTGCAGATCACAACACTCATCACACTGCAGGTCACAACACTCATCACACTGCAGGTCACAACACTCACCACACTGCAGATCACAACACTCATCACACTGCAGATCACAACACTCATCACACTGCAGGTCACAACACTCATCACACTGCAGGTCACAACACTCATCACACTGCAGATCACAACATTCACCACACTGTAGATCACAACACTCATCACACTGCAGGTCACAACATTCACCACACTGCAGGTCACAACACTCACCACACTGCAGATCACAACACTCATCACACTGCAGGTCACAACACTCACCACACTGCAGATCACAACACTCATCACACTGCAGGTCACAACACTCACCACACTGCAGATCACAACACTCACCACACTGCAGATCACAACACTCACCACACTGCAGATCACAACACTCACCACACTGCAGATCACAACACTCACCACACTGCAGATCACAACATTCACCACACTGCAGATCACAACACTCACCACACTGCAGATCACAACACTCACCACACTGCAGATCACAACACTCATCACACTGCAGATCACAACATTCACCACACTGCAGATCACAACACTCACCACACTGTAGATCACAACACTCACCACACTGCAGATCACAACACTCACCACACTGCAGATCACAACACTCACCACACTGCAGATCACAACACTCACCACACTGCAGATCACAACATTCACCACACTGCAGGTCACAACATTCACCACACTGCAGATCACAACACTCACCACACTGCAGGTCACAACATTCACCACACTGCAGGTCACAACACTCATCACACTGCAGATCACAACACTCATCACACTGTAGATCACAACACTCACCACACTGCAGATCACAACACTCACTCACGACACCTCAGATCACCAACACTTGAGATCACAATATTTCACTTTCTCTTTATTCCCTCAGACTGTTCCAGCTTGGAATTCCCTCCCATAGTCACTTTAGTCAAGCTTTTATAATAACGTTTTCAATTCAATAAAGTGTTACAGTCTTATCACAACTGTGATGGTGCTGATTGTTGCTGGCTGCTTGAAGTATTGGGCTTTTTCTCAGTAACTTTGTTGAATAAATAAACCCCCATTTGCTCTGCCACTTGTTGTGCATGCTGCAGTCTGTACAGGTGATTGTCCAGGCCCGGCTAGGCGAGCGCATCATCACCAAGTCCAGCGCCTCGTCATCTGGCTCCGACTGGGTGAGGGCATCCGTTCACCCCCCGCAACGCCCCGTGTCTGTGCTCCCTTACACACACAGCATTCTGTGCCCTGCTATCCTCATAATACTTTGACATATTTGACTAAAATGGTGGAAATCGTCAGGTTTTCTGTACAGCAGGGGTAATTGGCCTATGGCCCACGACTTCATTCGTGCGGCACTTGACCACACAGGAACTATTACTTTGAAGTGGCCATGAAACAATATTTATCTGTCACTAACAGGCCAGGCTTTTGGCTGGCCATCAAACAAAGACTGTCACTGCGTCACGCGCTTTCAGATGCATTTTGTGGCCATCTAGAATGTTCTTCCTTTCCGATATTAGGAAGCTACTGGAGCTATGTACTATTACATCTAGATTGAAAACTCATTTCTTTAGAACAGTTTTTTGTGTTTGGTTGTCCTACCCCTGTAACTTCCAATACGCACGGTTTGCTACGTATGGTGCGAAAGAAGTTCAACATGCATGCATACAGGCCAGGTGGCTCAGTGACATGGCGAGAGGCTCGCAATCGTAAGTTTGTGAGTTAAGATCCTGGTTGGGGTTTGTCTCAGCCCATCATCCCTCCTAAGTCAATAAAAAAATACTTTTTTGTGGGGAAGTCAACAGTGGTTGTTATGTGTGTGCTAATCGGTGTGATAGACTCACCCCTGTCATAGGGATGGCATTTGAGCAATAAATCACTTTGACGTGACAAGTTTCTTGGCCGCACCAATCGAGTACTAGAGGGGATTAATTTTGATTTGACAACCGTAGTGTATTTATCATTTGATTGTGCTTAGTTGCTGATGTTACTGCAATGGCCTCTTGCAGTGAGAGACATGACTGAGGTTTGTGTTAACGTGTGGTCTGCTACTAAAGGTAGTCGAGTCCTTTTTCGTCTACGGTGAGGACAAGGTTCCCTACCTATGCTGTAGAGCAACATGTGCCGCTCATAATTGTGAGTGTCATTTCGCTCTGTTTAGTTTAACCTGGTGATCAGAGACATTCCGGAAGTGAGTCAGGAAGCGAAGAGGGCCATGGGGAACCAGCTACCTGGAGTTGGCATGCCCATGTGCGTGGAGGTCTCCCTGAAAACATGCGAGGTGAGGTGTCATCGAATGTAAAAAAAACATTTAAAAAGTTTCCTGATTTTCCGCACATATACCAATGTCTGAGCATTAAAGTTTTAGCTTTTTAACTGAGAATGTTAGCAAACTGGACTTGTAATCCAGAGGTCGCCAGTTTGAGCTAATTCAATCTTTTGAAATGGCAGTAGAAACAATGGAGCTAGTTTCTCAAATCCTCAATGCCACTATCCACTCAGCAGTATAACAATTAAGTGAATTGGTAGGTTGGGAAATTGTGGGCATTCCCACCTCCTTCAACACGTCTAATTAGTGAGGAAGAATAGACTAAATATCCTCTAGAACTCCTTGTTAGTGGTTTCCCTTCTGCCAGCATTGGTGTAACCAAGCAATTGGAGAGCTGCACCTTTAATATGAGGAACATGATCATGCAGCCATAACCAGACATACGGGCTTACACTTAACCAACAAATTACACCTGATTTAAGAAAAAAAATTACAGAAAAAAATCATGGCTTTGAAGTCAGAAAAATGGGCATGTGGAAGTCTGCGTCCTAATTATATGAATCCTGTACATTCCCATTGCTGTGCACATGACAATTTCTGACTCCTTTGATCTAGTCATAAGAGTAGTTACTTGAACACTAAAGAAATTACAACTGGAAAAACACATTTTTTATTAAGGATTTTGTTATCTGAACATATTTCAAGGTTTTCTGAGGTTGTATTCATGAATGCCGTATTTGTAATGAAATAAGAAAGAATCTCTGTAGCCACCTGTTGAGAAAAATAACGCTTACAGAGCTGCCCTGAGTGTGATTAAGCAGTTAGTGTTTCTGAAAAGAAACACGACCCTGCTAATATGGTTGCGCTGTGGCTTGTGTTGCAGGGTGATTCCATGGGACTAGAAGTTTGGAGCTTGGAAATGAATGAGAAGTATGTAGTAGGAGTTTCACAACCTATGTCCTAATGGATAGCAATAATCACAGTGCAGGTTACCCATAAAATACATGCCTTATTCGCTCAGTGGAAAAACATACTGCTTAACACAACATAAAACATGCCTTTCATGGTAATTCACCACGTGATCCATCATCTCATTACGATTTACGGCGTACATTTTTGTTAAATAAAATCTCTTGTTTAAACAAGAGCCTGCTTTGTGGGATATGCATCTAACCATATAGCGAATACCTTTCCTTTAACAAGAAGTGCACTGATCGTGGTTGTGGTGTGCTGTGTGTGTGGTGGTGTGCGGGTCAGGTGTGATCACGAGGTGAAGGTCTCCTACACTGTGTATAACCGTCTCTCTCTGCTTCTCAAGTCACTGCTGGCCGTCACACGCGTCACGCCGGCCTACAAGCTCTCGCGCAAGCAGGGCCATGACTACGTCATCTTGTACAGGCATGCCGTGATCACCGCCACACCCTGTCTCCCATGCCGCATCTCAACGACATCGGCTATTATTGTCATTTGTAAAGCGCCTTTACATCGGGCGGGAGGGTGGCGCAGTAGTAACATTTGTGCCTCAGTAAGAAGGTCCTGAGATCCCCGAGTCGGGCGACTTTCTGTGCGGATTTTGTGTGTCCTGTTCTGCATGGGTTTCCTCCCATAACTAAAAAACACACAATGTTACTGATATTGGCCAAACGTCCCAATGGCCAAAAATTATCTGCAAATTACTCAGCTGAGATTACACACGGCAACATTGCCCCCACTGTGAAAACCTGGCAGAACCCTCTTAAAAAAGAGTTGACACTCGGTAAAGCTTTCTTGGATAAAAAGCTTAATAATAATTATTATCATTATAATTAATGATAGAATTATAAAAAAAGAGCCTTTGCAACATTTCTCAGAGCTGCACACAAGAATGCTGAATATTCTCTTGGTGTACTTGTGCGGTTTTTTCACAGAATCTATTTCGATGAAGTCCAGTTGGGGTGCCTAGGTGAAGGTAAGCATTTAAATGACAATCCGTGACATGAACAGAAAAAGCCAAGGCAAATGCAACTGGGTTGCTCAAGGGGGATAAAAGTGTGCTCGAATGCTGAGCTCACATCTGAGATACTCGTTTCGAAGCCATGCAACAAGGTTATCTGCTGTAGTGAGATCATGGTCTCATCCTTGTAACCAATGACTATACATGGGATGGTGCACTGCTTTATGAATTATTGTTGATGCTGCATTGACAGTCGTGCACAAGTATAAATAAAAAAAACAACTCGTAAGTAACAGTACCCTGGTAGGAAAAACATTTATATATAATTAGGTAACTTTTTGGTCATTGACCCTTCTCAAAAGCAGAGATCCAAAAGTAAACGGAGCAAGAGTTTCAGAAATGATGCTGATAGCACAATTTTAACATAATGACAAGAAATGTTTTAAATAAACATTTTCATCCCAGCCATCGGTTTACAGGCATGTCTGTACATGTGTGTGTGCCCAGGTTTTCAGACTCTGCGTGTGGGCATGGTGGGAACACCAGAGGGCACCATTACCCTGGGCTGTGCCTACCGCACCAACCTCACTTTCATTGCCAACAGGTGAACCTACTGCTTGTTAACATCCCGCATACACTTTTAATGTTCGTGCTGGTGTTGAGCCAAGTGTGTGTGTGTGTATTTTTGTCACAGGCAGTTGGAACAGAACAAGCCCTTGATGGGTATCATTATTGATCACTTCTCCGACAACCCCCGGCACAGCTCATCTGCCGCCCAGCCCTGCATGCACAGGTATTATCAAACAAAAAGTTAATTCCTGTTGCAGTGAGCAATGAAGCGGTGCTCGGCTCCCGTTTACCACACTTAACCAGTGGCGAAAATTCCACATTCCTCTGGGAAGGGATGGCTTTAGCCAAAGGATTATCACCGTGACTTCCCCACAAGCCGTACTCATATTATTGACCCCTTATGGATCATGAGCTCAGTTAACCTCTAAAACTTCTAAAGAGGTGTACTGAGGATTTGAAGTCGCAGCATTCCAATTGAGGTCCGTTTTCTCTCTCTCTGAGCCACCTGGTCAGACACTGGCACTGTGCAGCACATCATCGTATTGGGCGCTTCACCGGCCGGTAGTGAAGACTGAGTGGATAGTAACGTGCACCTCTGTTGTGTTGTAGGCGAGCAGGCGGTGGGGAAGAGACATGTGGCTCTACCGATGACTTCCAGGACATGTGCGCATCCTCCTTCTCCACGTCGCCTCCGTCGCAGGTCGGTGTTGAAGTTTCTGTCAGTGAATGACAATGATGATGTTTCGTGCCTGCCCAGTTCCACTGGGTTCATACCAACGTGTTAATGTGCACAGTGTTATTTGAGCGGCAGGCCAGCGCAGTGGTTGAGAACTGTGCCTCCTCGTAAGAAGGATTTGGGTTTTATTCCCGACGTGGGCGCCTTCCGATGTCTGTTTCCCCCTTTGCTGAATGGCTTTCATAATGATTGTAACATCGTGCAACATTATGCATCTCAAAACACTGCTGAATGTCATAATCTAAAATCTTTATCCTGGAGAAATCCAATGAGCCATGAGGCTCTTTTTCACAGATGTCAACTCGTCACAGATGTCCACTCGTCACAGATGTCCACTCGTCACAGATGTCCAGTTGTAACTTGCACAGAGGCGCGTGGGAAGCCACAGCCAAAGCTGCAAGGCAGCTCGAATCGGCTCCAGAAATTGTCCTGTACTGGGATGTTTGGCCAACTCCTCCAGGTTTTCTGGTTTCCTCCCACAGATAAAAATGCACAATTTCGTTAGTGCTGGCCAAACCTCACAATACATAACTCTCTCGAAAAACAGTCTTCAGACTCCCTGTGGCTTTCCAAAGAAAATAAGTTATGTGTGTTAGTTGTATTATATGACTGAATTGTTACATTTCCAAGGTGCATTGTGGATACCATGATGAGGGAGATGGAGGTGGCCCATCATCACTACCGTCCACGTGTACGCACACGCCGCCTAGGCCAAGGTACAATTCCCTAACATCGCTAGCCGCACACAAAGCCTTGTGGTTTGTCTAGCACGCTGCGTTTGCAAAGCTCATTTTGTGTGGCAGCGTGCAGTGTTTATCTGGGTTTGTGTGTCGGTCACAGAGGTTTGACGAGTTCAAGTTTATTTTGTTTAAGCAAGTGATAACTCGAGATATCAGGATGAGTCTCGTTTGCCGGAGTGACCTGGGGCAACAAAATGACAAAGGAAAAATATATATATAAAATACACCAATGAATAAAAATGGAATAAGTGCAAAAACAACCAAATACAATTGATAGCAAAGCAACGACTTTACCACCCGGCCAGATGTATGGGGCATTAACAGAGAATAAATAAGAACTATGTTATTGCAGTGGTTTGATTGCGTTGATGGGTATCTCATTGTGCTTGGTCGCGTGATCGCAGTGGAGCGGGGAGGAGTGGGGTGCAGGACCTGCTGCTCTTCCCTGTGTGTCGCAAGCCAGGGGCTTTCGTCAGTAAACCACCTACGCAGGTGAGCACCCGCTGTGCCCGACAGCCTGACCCTCACAGTAGACCCCCCCCCCGAGCCTGCTGCCTGTTGTGAATGCACCCTGCATGATACAGGCACAGTGATATGTGTGAGAATACCTGGGTAAGTGGTAGCGCAGTGGTTAGCGCACTGCGCTTTCAACCCGAGTTTGATTCCCGCTCTGCGACAAAACATCTAACCTGCTCCTGGGTCTCTCCTAGGCTAGCTCAGCTTTAAACGAGTACTTGGTATGGTGTCTAAACATGAAAATTGGGGAGACAAAGGCAGCCAGTTATGGTGCTAACTATACCACCTCTATCATCTGCCATGTTGGCCTTTATAGGTGCTCTCTAACAGTACTTGCCCCAACAGTCTGTCAAGGATATAGGGGGATCTTTGGCTTTGTGTTGGGAAGAGCCTTTATAAGATGCACTTCCTGTGGAATGTAGAGCTACAGGTAAAAATCGAAGCAGCCCAATCCATATGTGTTCACTCACGACCCATGTTTATTTTCACAGAAACACATTATGGGTAAGTGCTGTTTTGTGTTAGTGTAGTTTATAACTATCTTTTGAAGTGTTTTCAGACACAAATAGGGCATTGTATTTACACCAGCCAACCGCACTTTGAAGATTGTAAAGTGTTTCCTGTGAGAATATCTCTGAGCTCCTCGGCCTGAGTGATCACAACTGCACTGATGCTAAGTGGCACCCTCTGTGTTGGAGACCTAATGCTGCTTGTGACACTGGCGAGCTTCGTGATGCGTCTGTAGTGGCCTGCACAGACGCCGAGGCCCGCTCATCAGGGAGCCGCCCGCTTGAGGACCACCTTTGAACAGCTGGAAGTGCTTGAGAGCAGCTCCATTAGAGTGCAGCGCCTGTTATTTCCTGATCCCGCTTATTGCACAGGATAGAGCTTTGTGTGTGTAAACATTTATCAACTTAATGGGCAACTCTGTTTAATCAGTCCCAATATAAACCCTCGAGTTGTTTGTTCCTTTGAGTTGCCTGTTGTTTTGTGTCTGCCATAGAAGTTTATGACATCCAGCACTTGGGAGCTTAATTATAACCATGAGGACCCACCCTGGCCCTGACGCCCCTAGCCCTGTCACGTATTGGTGAACCTTTGTTTTTGTAACAAAGTCAAAAAAGCCAAAGTGATTTCTTGTTCAACGAGCATCGAGGCTGTGCGCATCTCCTGTTCACGGCCATTGGTGGAAATGACACTTTTTTATTGCAGGGGGCAAATCTATCCATTGGACAACTGTTAATTTCCCTCCAAAGTGGTACTGGTTTTATCAATCCTATAGGGTTGATGGAGTGATTAAACCCCCAAACAGGATTTGAACTTGCAACGTTCCAATTACGAACCGCTCGATATGCTACCGAGCCATCTGTTTTTACAGTACAGTTTGTTAATTCACACAAACGCTGTCTATCCATAGCATTGGGATGGCAGGGAAATGCAGCGGCAACACATTTGCCTCGCAGCCTAGCGATAGCGGTGACATGGTCAAGCGACAGTGTGTTTACCGCTTGTTGGAGAGGTTTACTATTCAAATCCAGTGGCCACCCTAGTTATTACTGCGGGTGTAACAATTGTGACATACTACTTGCTATGTGCTTTGCATTGGATGCAATAATAGGAAATTGCATACTAGAGTCATGGTCCATCTTTGCCAGACTTGAAAAAATGACCTGCAGTTTACTCAATTGGGATTGCACATAGCAACATCGCCCCCGACTGCAAAAACTTCACGGGACCCTCCTGAAACAGTCTTGAGATTGAACGATGCTTGCTTTGGTCACTGATAAAGAACATGCCCTATGAACCCAAGTTGTATTATCGTCGGTGGTTGGACAATAACGCATGTTTCTTGTTTGGAACAACTTGCAGGTGTCCCCGGCACTTGACCTCCCGTTTGCGTCGTTTGTGCGAGAAGCCACGGCAGAAGAGGGTCCCCCCAGCTCTCCGCTCCCCGGGTCCCCTGAGCACAGTGGTCCCCTGGAGTCCCTGCACGGCTCCTTGGGGTCCCCCCACGGATCCCAAATCCTGCATGACGACTTCATCATTGTTGACCTGGTGCAGTTTACGCTTTTCCTGTTCTTTTATTTATTTTTGCTTGGAGTTATAGGGGCCTAGCGGCAGCGCGTTTGTCGCTCGTCACAGATGTTCGCAGTTGAAATCCGGCAACCCGCCCTGTATTAACCACAACATAGTACGCGCTGTCTGCTTCACAGTGGGGTTTGAAGATCCCGTGACTTCATTCACATAATTCACGTCAAAATAGGCCAATGTGCTGGCGTTGTGGTCCAAATTTGCCAAACTTGGAAAATTACTTGAAGAAATTGTTGCCCCCTTCTGCGAAAACTTGGCAGGATCCTCCTGAAAGTCTCGCATGTATGTTGAACGTCTTTAACGCTGTACGTAGCAAACCGTGCTTTCTTGGGTAAACAAGTGTAAACAATCATTGATGGTAGCTTTTGCAACTGCACAGCGGCCTCTGGACTTATGGTGTTGCTTTAATGACTTTAACACAAAAAAAATTAACCCGTAAAAACAAAGTTTTTTCCACTCTAAATCCTTTATATGCGTGGCGGCTAGAGTCCTCTCGTCCTCTGGCTTGAGATGGCTGCCACCTATGGGTCAGATGATTGTCTGCCAGCATTAAGCAATTGGTAATTAAATATTTAAAATTTTCCCTAAACAGTGTAAAATTTTGGAAAAAATGTTCACGAAAATTAATTGTCACGCACAACGAGTCTGTGTGGAAAATGTCAGCTCGATTGGATCACGGGAAGTGGGTTAAAAAACGACCAAAAGATGTGCACGGTCGTAAGCAAGCAAGCACGCAAGCACGCAAGCAAGCAAGCGAACTTAATATAAAGGATTTAATAATTATACGTCGTTGTGGCGATTATAAATTATTAAGCAGACAATATACCTCCTAGTGTGTGTTTTATAATATTTATATTTGCATCGAACTGGGTCCTATATCGAACAGAGGGGGTCCTGACTATAAACATCCCGCAGTTACACAGCATTGGTTCAAGAAAAAAATACTGCTGATGAGACACTGAAAGTTGAAACTGGTCCAGAGTTTTGTGGTGTTTTGCCAATGCTATTGAATTATGATTTCTCATACTGATGGCATGTGTAAAAAAGATATCACTTAATCTTTGTTTACGTGGCAGACTGATATGGGGAGCAGGTTATATTGTATGCTTATTCATTTTCATAACTGGATACTCGTGGTGCGAGTGGACGAGAACCACCTGACAGAGGTGCGTGTTTGTGCTACAGAAGCCAGCGTTCTCCAAAGACGACCTCCTGCCGATGGACCTTGGATCCTTCTATCGCGAATTTCAGAACCCCCCACCCCTCAGCAGCTTCTGCATTGAGAGCATCACCCAGTCAATGGCGGAGGATTTTGTGAGTAGGCTGCTCTGCTGTACACAGCTCATGGTGTGACATTGGACTCCTGAGCGCTGTCACATGGGTCACTGCTTGCGAATGAACAGAATATTGTATCATTATTGTACTTATTTACCCAGGAAAGCTTCACTGAGACTCGAGACTCTTTTTCAGGAGGGTCCTGCCAAGTTTTCGCAGCAGAGGGCGATGTTTCTGAGTGTGGTCCCAATTGAACCTAGAAGAAATTCATGCAGCCCATACAGACAGGGACTCGAGTTCGAGACGTGCTGTGGAGAGCAATAGTTTAGCGTTAGCACATCATGCTACAAACCCGGCAAGACCAGATCAATTCCCTGTCACGACCAACATTGATGATGGATATCTAGACTGGTTCTGGGCCTCCCATAGCTTGACTCAGCCTTAAATACTTGGTGCAGTGTATAAACATCAGCACGAAGATTGGTGTTGGCCAAACTACACCCTCAAGCGCTGCGCCGACCTTCATGGGTGCTCGCTAAGATAACTTTCCCCAGTAGTCGATTAAGGCTATAGGGGGATCTTTATCTTTGTTTTGTGTGCTCTGTGTGTGCATTGTGGTACAGGACTCTCTACCGGAGAAGCTGGCTGAATATGAGCGCAGCATGGAGGAGTTTGATTCTTTTGTAGAGACGCTACAATGAAGGCCGGCGTCTACCCACTCTGCCAGCTTCCACTCTATACAGACTTCCTCCGCCCTCCTCCACCGCTGCCTCGTCACTCAGACCCCGGCGCACACTTAGAGCCGACACTCACCCTTGTCCGTAGCCAAAGCAACGCTTCCCCTCCACTTAGCTCTCATTTACCATTTGACCCCGCTACCTCTGTTAGCTGGGTGCAGTACACTAAGCCCAACGTTAGCTCTAACCCCCAACTTCCTCTTCACTCCTTACTGTGACCCCTGCCACCAATTCGGCAGCGGTGTGCAGCAGCAGCAGTGAAACTTGTGCCTCATTGCAAGAAGGATCTGGGTTCGATTTCCGACTCGGCCACTTTTCTGAGTGGAGTTTGTATGTTCTACCCATGATCTGAATGGGTTTCCAGGTTCTCCAGTTTCCTTCCATAGCTAAGAAACACTAAAAATGTGTGTTGGCCAAACATCCCAATGCAGAAAAATTATATGGAAATTGCATCGTAACGTCACCCCCTACAGTAAAGAATTGCCAGGAAAAAGTGTATTGAGACTCAGTCTTCTGGGTGACAAGCATAATGAAAACATAATCTAATTTTTGAGCCAGACAAGTCACCCTCACCTTACCCAAGGGGGTGACCCTGAGCCCCCAAATAGATCTGCTCGATCACCACCTCTCCCCATTCCACCATCCTCTCGGCACATCCCCACAGGTCCCTGAATGGTGTGGCTGGCCCACGCCACGCTGCCACACCTGTGCAACGCATCCCAAAGTTTCGCTCGTGCGAAGTTCATCTGCCAACATGTAGAACACACAAGCAGCCAGCACAGAGACTGCTCTCTCGGCCGACGCAAAAACCACATGGGGATTAGAGGTCACGGCTGCCCTGGTCTCACGCGCGCAGGAGACGGGCACACTCCCCGTGCCGCTCTCGTTCCGCGGCACGCACCCCACGCAGGATCTCCGCGCGCGTGCGGCACTCGCGACGTGGGTCGGAGTGAACGAGTGGTGCGACATTCACGCCGAGCTTTTCGTTTTGTGCCTGGTCAGGCCAATGGTGAAGCCCGCGGTTTGTAGACGGTTGTCCGGTGAGGCGCGGTTGATGCGACGACGTGCTGCAGAGCGCAGCCCTCGGCGTGTCCTCTGACACCGTTGCTTCGTTTCCATGATCGCTTGGAACCAGGTTCTGCTGGGCCAGTATCGGCCGGGGTCATTCTCCTCACGCTCCGTGAGCCATGGGGCTTCACAGTCTCGGTCTCTCCCACTGTTACCATCCACCCTGTCCCTCTTAGCCTTGGTGAAGGCGAGGGAGTGAGTTATCTTAAATATGTATATATTTTAACAAAGCTAAACGTAGTCGGTCGTCACGTTATTCTAATTGTTGGTTAATCCATTTGATGACGTTTAACAGCACACGTGTGCTCTACTTGGGATCGGCCTGGCTTTTGAGAAGCGAGCCCTAGAGAGCTGCGATTGCAGCGGCCTCGCCGGCTCTGGTACCGGTAGCCAGCACAGTTCCCACTGGCCACGGAAACGAAGCGAATGTAACGAGGTCGTAACCCTCGGGAGGGCTGGGGGGTTTGTGGTTTTCTGCTGACATAGTCCGGAAAGGATCATATTTTTAAAATAACGTCCGGTTTACTCCAGGCATGTAATGTTTAAACAAGAGATGACATGTTTTTGAAAGTTATCCAGCCAATATGCACTTTTGAGGATATTTATTTCCCGTTATTTTAATTCCAATTTGGTTATGATCCAAGAACAAGTTGGGGAGAGGCCCCTCAGAGAGCATCGCTTTATCGTTTCCTTTGGGCGTCACTCGTGGCCTGTGCACGTTTGTACAATAAACGCCATCGACCTGATAACAATGCCGCTGCCGCATCAGACTTCCTCCTGTCTTCTGTTTGACATGGCAATGGGAACACTGGTGGTCAGTCATCTCCTGTCACGCTTCTATAGCTACACCATGGTTACTGTTCTATTAAACCTTGCTCGTCAGTTTATCGACCCCTGTTGAGGACTCGGTCTGCAAGACTGACTGTTTCGTCTCATCCACATTCAAACCACACTGCAGGTCGCCACACCACACTGCAGGTCCCAACACCACACCCGCTCACTCGCCCTCACCACACTGCAAGACACAACACCACACCCGCTCACTCGCCCTCACCACACTGCAAGACACAACACCACACCCGCTCACTCGCCCTCACCACACTGCAAGCCACAACACCACACCCGCTCACTCGCCCTCACCACACTGCAAGCCACAACACCACACCCGCTCACTCGCCCTCACCACACTGCAGGCCACAACACCACACCCGCTCATTCACCCTCACCACACTGCAAGCCACAACACCACACCCGCTCACTCGCCCTCACCACACTGCAGGCCACAACACCACACCCGCTCACTCGCCCTCACCACACTGCAAGCCACAACACTACACCCGCTCATTCACCCTCACCACACTGCAAGCCACAACACCACACCCGCTCACTCGCCCTCACCACACTGCAAGCCACAACACCACACCCGCTCACTCGCACCCACCACACTGTAGGCCACAACACCACACCCGCTCACTCGCACCCACCACACTGTAGGCCACAACACCACACCCGCTCACTCGCCCTCACCACACTGCAGGCCACAACACCACACCCGCTCACTCGCACCCACCACACTGTAGGCCACGACACCACACCCGCTCACTCGCCCTCACCACACTGCAAGCCACAACACCACACCCGCTCACTCGCCCTCACCACACTTCAGGCCACAACACCACACCCGCTCACTCGCCCTCACCACACTGCAAGCCACAACACCACACCCGCTCACTCGCCCTCACCACACTTCAGGCCACAACACCACACCCGCTCACTCGCCCTCACCACACTTCAGGCCACAACACCACACCCGCTCACTCGCCCTCACCACACTGCAGGCCACAACACCACACCCGCTCACTCGCCCTCACCACACTTCAGGCCACAACACCACACCCGCTCACTCGCCCTCACCACACTGCAGGCCACAACACCACACCCGCTCACTCGCCCTCACCACACTGCAGGCCACAACACCACACCCGCTCACTCGCCCTCACCACACTTCAGGCCACAACACCACACCCGCTCACTCGCCCTCACCACACTGCAGGCCACAACACCACACCCGCTCACTCGCACCCACCACACTGCAAGCCACAACACCCGCTCACTCGCCCTCACCACACTGCAGGCCACAACACCACACTGCAGGTCACAACACCACATCCGCTCACTCGCACCCACCACACTTCAAGCCACAACACCACACCCGCTCATTCACCCTCACCACACTGGAGGTCACAACTTTTGTTTCTGCGTCCCTCGCACTGTTCCGCTTTGGGATCCCATCCCATTGTCTTTTTTCTCCAAGCTCATAACAAAAAACCTTGCTCAATTCAAGAAAGGTGTTGCACACGCGTATCTATTACAAGTGTTTATTTGGTGCTGTTTGTTGCTGGCTACTTGACACGTTGGGCCTGTGTTAACAAAGAGGGCAAGTCCAGTCGGGCGAGGTGGGGGTCCCAATGCGCTCTAGAATGGGGGTCCGATTGATCCCCGGCGGGCGTTGGAGCGGACACGTGCGAGGGCTGCTCAACACGGCGGCCGCGTAATGAGGCAGGAGACGCGTTTCCCTCGGGCAGCACAGCGGAGTCCCTTCACAGCCCCCCGCCCCCACGGGCACACGCAGCGAAGAGCTGTGGAGGTAGCGCCGTGCAGCTGGAGCCGGCCCCTGCAGGAGGATGTGGAATGTTCCTCGTAATTACGCCGCGGTCCTCGGAGCAGCAGCCGGCTTCCTGTGCTGGCAGGGGCCGCAGGCGGCGTCTGCGGGGCCCGCGGGCCTCTCCACGCCGTGGAGCCATCGCTGGCTTCGCATGGAGGGGGCCGCACTTTCCCCTCGGGCCGGTGGCCCAACCTGCCCGTTGCACAACTTTAGATATTTAGCACACCACCATTATAATTGCATTCACATCATTTTAGATTGTAATCAACGCAGCTAGCTCGTGACTAAATCTGCTGATTGCTGACATTGGTAACGGCATCATGCAATGCATACCAATTTACATTTATTAAATGTTATTGGTACATGCTGGTCCGCTGAGCTTGTAGGTTTTGCTCGTGGCCCACGGGTCCAGAAAGATTGTGAACGACAGCTCTGGGTGCGGGTGAAGCGCCCCGTGCCGGAGCTATTGCTGATGGACGCACCAGCCGAATATCCGCTTCGCCAGTCGTGGCCTGCTCCGCTCATTCAGCCGGTAGAACTGGCTCCGTGGGAGAGGGAGGGGGTCGTTGTCAGGGCACAGTGGCTGCCAGTGTGTGGAGAGGAGATGTTGGGTGGGGGGGGATCCACGCGGGGTGTTTGTTTTCCAAGGCCTGAGCGGCCTGCGCACGGGGCCGCGATGGGGGGAGGGGAGGCCGCCCCTTCACTCGTGTTTGTTTATCCACCATTCGCTGCAGCACTGTGCAAAGGCGAACGCAACTGCGCATTACGCATGAAAAGCCAAACATTGTATGGCTGACGGTGCGGTCATCTCTCTGCAGGGCAGGGCTGCCCAGAGGGGGGAGGCAGGGTAAAAAGGGGGGGGGGGGGTAGTTTCCGCTGGGCTTCAGAAAATAGGGCCCCACAGCGGCCTGTGCTTTTGTGAATGAGGGGGGCCCACGTGGCCTTTTTCCGAGTGCCTCCCGGAACCCCTGAGCGCCTCCGTCTCGAGTGGCGTTCGCAAGAAGGGGGGCGGTGGCGTCGCCTCAACCCCCGCGCCTCTGAATCCACGGGCTTGAGTTGGACCTCAAAGGCCGCGCCAACACCGCGTGCGAAAGCAGTTCCACATACATATGTAGAGAGCGACTTCCGACACACGTCTAGTAGAAGGCTTCTTGTTTTTTAATGCACACAGGGCGATAGACTTCGTCACGCGGCTCCCCATCTCCATCCTGCGTCGCTACGCTGGCTGGCTGACGAGCGTAGCGGTGGCGGCGACGGAGCTGGTCTCGGGCACGAGCAGGAGGAGGCGAAGAAATGCCGACGGCAGCGACACAACGAACAGCCCCGAAGCTCTGGCTCGGTGCTCCTTATATCTGCCGGGCGTGGCCAAGCTCCACCTCTAGCCACGCCCCCATTCTAGAACCTTCGAGACCCTTCGGGATTGTCCCCGGAGCTTCTCGACTGGCTCCGCCTTCGACCTTTACCTCCTTGTAATCAGCCATTATTCCATTATTCCATGCAGCTATAACCGTAATTACCGTGACCGGCCGGCAGGTGTCACCCTGTCATTACACATACAAGGAGGCCTCAGTTGTAATGACGGTGAGAGCACAACGAGGTTCCTTATCTCCTCCTGCAAGTGAAGCTGTTGTTTGGCTGTTGAGTTGAGGTCTGTCGGCTGTTTGGGATGCTTTATATGTTAAAATAGTTGCTAGGCACAGGCCCAAGACGTCAAGCGGCCAGCAATAAACAGAACTATCATCGTAATAGATAATGGTGTCACTCGTATGTTGAATGGAGAAATGTTTTACAAGCTTGGGAAAAGAGGTGGGAGGGAATTACAAAGTGCAGCAGTGTCACAGAAGGAGAAAGAGAAGTGTGGTGAGTGAGTGTGTTGTGAGCTGCAAGTGTGGTGGTTGAGTGAGTGTGTTGTGAGCTGTAAGTGTGGTGGGTGGGTGAGTGTGTTGTGAGCTGTAAGTGTGGTGGGTGGGTGAGTGTGTTGTGAGCTGTAAGTGTGGTGGGTGAGTGAGTGTGTTGTGAGCTGCAGTGTGGTGGGTGAGTGAGTGTGTTGTGAGCTGTAAGTGTGGTGGGTGAGTGAGTGTGTTGTGAGCTGCAAGTGTGGTGGGTGGGTGAGTGAGTGTGTTGTGAGCTGTAAGTGTGGTGGGTGGGTGAGGGAGTGTGTTGTGAGCTGCAAGTGTGGTGGGTGGGTGAGTGAGTGTGTTGTGAGCTGTAAGTGTGGTGGGTGGGTGAGGGAGTGTGTTGTGAGCTGCAAGTGTGGTGGGTGGGTGAGTGAGTGTGTTGTGAGCTGTAAGTGTGGTGGGTGGGTGAGGGAGTGTGTTGTGAGCTGCAAGTGTGGTGGGTGGGTGAGTGAGTGTGTTGTGAGCTGTAAGTGTGGTGGGTGGGTGAGTGAGTGTGTTGTGAGCTGCAAGTGTGGTGGGTGGGTGAGTGAGTGTGTTGTGAGCTGCAAGTGTGGTGGGTGGGTGAGTGAGTGTGTTGTGAGCTGTAAGTGTGGTGGGTGGGTGAGTGAGTGTGTTGTGAGCTGTAAGTGTGGTGGGTGGGTGAGTGAGTGTGTTGTGAGCTGTAAGTGTGGTGGGTGGGTGAGTGAGTGTGTTGTGAGCTGCAAGTGTGGTGGGTGGGTGAGTGAGTGTGTTGTGAGCTGCAAGTGTGGTGGGTGGGTGAGTGAGTGTGTTGTGAGCTGCAAGTGTGGTGGGTGGGTGAGTGAGTGTGTTGTGAGCTGTAAGTGTGGTGGGTGGGTGAGTGAGTGTGTTGTGAGCTGCAAGTGTGGTGGGTGGGTGAGTGAGTGTGTTGTGAGCTGCAAGTGTGGTGGGTGGGTGAGTGAGTGTGTTGTGAGCTGCAAGTGTGGTGGGTGGGTGAGTGAGTGTGTTGTGAGCTGTAAGTGTGGTGGGTGAGTGAGTGTGTTGTGAGCTGCAAGTGTGGTGGGTGGGTGAGTGAGTGTGTTGTGAGCTGTAAGTGTGGTGGGTGGGTGAGTGAGTGTGTTGTGAGCTGCAAGTGTGGTGGGTGGGTGAGTGAGTGTGTTGTGAGCTGTAAGTGTGGTGGGTGGGTGAGTGAGTGTGTTGTGAGCTGCAAGTGTGGTGGGTGGGTGAGTGAGTGTGTTGTGAGCTGTAAGTGTGGTGGGTGGGTGAGTGAGTGTGTTGTGAGCTGTAAGTGTGGTGGGTGGGTGAGTGTGTTGTGAGCTGTAAGTGTGGTGGGTGAGTGAGTGTGTTGTGAGCTGCAGTGTGGTGGGTGAGTGAGTGTGTTGTGAGCTGTAAGTGTGGTGGGTGAGTGAGTGTGTTGTGAGCTGCAAGTGTGGTGGGTGGGTGAGTGAGTGTGTTGTGAGCTGCAAGTGTGGTGGGTGGGTGAGTGAGTGTGTTGTGAGCTGCAAGTGTGGTGGGTGGGTGAGTGAGTGTGTTGTGAGCTGCAAGTGTGGTGGGTGGGTGAGTGAGTGTGTTGTGAGCTGTAAGTGTGGTGGGTGGGTGAGTGAGTGTGTTGTGAGCTGCAAGTGTGGTGGGTGGGTGAGTGAGTGTGTTGTGAGCTGCAAGTGTGGTGGGTGGGTGAGTGAGTGTGTTGTGAGCTGTAAGTGTGGTGGGTGGGTGAGTGAGTGTGTTGTGAGCTGTAAGTGTGGTGGGTGGGTGAGTGAGTGTGTTGTGAGCTGTAAGTGTGGTGGGTGGGTGAGTGAGTGTGTTGTGAGCTGCAAGTGTGGTGGGTGGGTGAGTGAGTGTGTTGTGAGCTGCAAGTGTGGTGGGTGGGTGAGTGAGTGTGTTGTGAGCTGCAAGTGTGGTGGGTGGGTGAGTGAGTGTGTTGTGAGCTGCAAGTGTGATGGGTGGGTGAGTGAGTGTGTTGTGAGCTGTAAGTGTGGTGGGTGAGTGAGTGTGTTGTGAGCTGCAAGTGTGGCGGGTGGATGAGTGAGTGTGTTGTGAGCTGTAAGTGTGGTGGGTGGGTGAGTGACTGTGTTGTGAGCTGCAAGTGTGGTGGGTGGGTGAGTGAGTGTGTTGTGAGCTGCAAGTGTGGTGGGTGGGTGAGTGAGTGTGTTGTGAGCTGCAGTGTGGTGGGTGAGTTGAGTGTGTTGTGAGCTCAGTGTGGTGGGTGGGTGAGTGAGTGTGTTGTGAGCTGTAAGTGTGGTGGGTGGGTGAGTGTGTTGTGAGCTGCAAGTGTGGTGGGTGGGTGAGTGAGTGTGTTGTGAGCTGCAGTGTGGTGGGTGAGTTGAGTGTGTTGTGAGCTCAGTGTGGTGGGTGGGTGAGTGAGTGTGTTGTGAGCTGTAAGTGTGGTGGGTGGGTGAGTGAGTGTGTTGTGAGCTGCAGTGTGGTGGGTGGGTGAGTGAGTAAGTGTGTTGTGAGCTCAGTGTGGTGGGTGAGGACAGTATGGATGAGACGAAACAGAGTCCGATCGACTGAGGCTCAACAAGGGTGGAGGAATCACTAAGGAAGCAAGCGACTGGAGTAAATTAGTGAGTTCTGGATCATCAATCAGTCTGACCACTTACGTTGAATTCTCTCCGAGTGAAGCGAGGTAACAGGATATGGTGCTGGGTGCGTGACGCTTATAATCGAGTGGAAGTCCACGGAGTCTGTGCAGGGCGCTGCGAGGTTCAGGTACCGTTCCCCTTGGTGTGGGGGGTAGGGCTGTGGCCAGACGAGGGGGGGAGCGCGGGGGGACACGGGGTCTGCTTCTATCATCATCCAGCCGGAGCGTCACACGCAGCCTGGCGCTGTGGGTAATTACAGCGGCTGCTTGGAGGATGGGGAGGGGTGGGTAGTGAGTATGAGGGTGTATCAGCGAGGGGGTGTGTGAGAGCGTGTGCGTGTGTCGATGTCGGCGCGGGTGCGAACGGGAGAGGTGTTTTAGTGGTCGGCGCACTGCGCTCGGAAGCCAGGAAACCGATTCCTAAAACCTCAGCGCTGGGGATACAAATACAGGCGGGCGCTTTGCCGGTCTTAATAGGTGTTCGTTAACAGCACTTGCCTCAACAACCTGTTACACGGGAGATCAGAGTTGTGTTTGTAAGGAAGCGTGAGTGTGGGTGCGTGTGTCTCCCCACCAGGAGTGGTTTCCTGTCCTCGTCGCGAGCCGCCGCAGTTCGCGCCCTGCCCGGGCTCGCCGCGACCCGCGCGCTCCGCCAAATGAAGTCCTGATTATCTCGAGCACGTGAGCATGGACGATTAAGGAGACGCGGGGGAGTGGGGAAGCGAGGGGTCGGTGGAACGCGGTCCGGGAGGTGCGGCGTTGTGTATGGAGCCGGGCAGCGCGCACGGGGCGCGGACTCGCTCGGGTCCGCAACTCCGAGTGGCCGAGCGGCGCGTCCCCTGCGCTGCGGGGCGGCGGGGACGCGTGGAGGCGCGGGGCTCCGGGTGCCGTGGGGCGACGCCGCGCGGAGCCTCGCGGAGACTCGCCGAGTCCGGCTCGGAGCAGCCTCGCGTCGCGCAGATGGGACCCGGACTCCTCCACGCGGCCGTCGCCGCGCTGCTTGCGTGCGCGGCGCTGCTGGGCGCACACACGGCCGCTTCCACCGCCACCACCACCGCCGCCACCGCCGCCACGGCGGGGGGCCTCAACCCCGCGCCCCCCTTTCCCGGGACGCCGTACCCCGGGGAGGTGTCGGCCTTCTCCGCCGCGCGCACTCGCAGCCAGATCGGTGGCCCGCGCCTCGCGGTGACCTTCGACCGCGTGTTCGTGAACCTGGGCCAGGACTTCAGCGCCGAGTCCGGCGCGTTCACGTGCCGCGTGCCGGGCGCCTACTTCTTCGCCTTCACCGTGGGCAAGTACCCGCGGAAGCTGCTCTCCGTGATGCTCGTCAAGAACCGCGACGAGGTGCAGGTCATGGTGTACGACGACCACCGGCGCGGCGAGCGCAAGACGCAGAGCCAGAGCGTGATGCTGCTGCTGCGGCGCGGCGAGCGCGTGTGGCTCCGCCTGCACGGGGAGCCGAGCTACGCGCTCTACAGCAGCGCGGGGCCCTACACCACCTTCACCGGCTACCTGGTCTACGCGGCTCCGTCGGGCGACTCGGAGCCCGTGGCCGGCACCACCGCTCTCCCTGCTCCCGCCGCCCCCCGCGCGCCTCGCGCCGCTCCGCTCGTGGTTCCCTCTTCTCCCGCGCCGTCTCCCCCTCCTGTCCCCCCTCTTCTCCGGGAGCCGCGCTCCCCCACCGTCAGGTCGGCCTTCTCCGCGGCTCGCACCTCGAGTCTCGCGGCAGCGGCGAGGGCGAGCGCGGCGGCCCGCGCCCTGAGCTTCGACGCGCAGCTCGTGGACATTGGCGGCGACTTCGACGCGGGGTCGGGCGTGTTCACGTGCCGCGTGCCGGGCCTCTACTTCTTCGCCTTCACCGTGGCCAAGGCGCCGGGGCTGGGCGTCTCCGTGGCGCTCATGCGCAACCGAGACGCCATGGAGGCGGTCATCGGAGACAGCAGCCGATCGGCGCGCCGCGAGATGCAGAGCCAGAGCGCGCTGCTGCGGCTGGACGCGCGCGACCGCGTGTGGCTCCACGCGCCCGCGCACCCGCGCCTCGGCCTCTACAGCAACGCGGGCCGCTGCGTCACCTTCTCTGGGATGCTGCTGCTGCCGCTCGCCGGCCACTGACCCCCCACCCTCGACCCACCAGCACCTCGAGCTGCCGGGAAAACTGGGACGGAGTGGGGGGGGGGGAACGTCGGTGGGGGGGGGAGAGGTGATTCTCCGGACTGAGAGATCGGGGTGAAGTGAGCAGAGCCCCCCTACCCACGTGGAGCTGCTCGCCCGGCGGTCTTCATTAGCAGCAGCACGGAGAGGACAGACAGTGAGCAGAGTGGACACAGCATAGAGAGTACAGCAGCAGTGGACACAGCATAGGGAGTACAGCAGCAGTGGGCACAGAGTACAGCAGCAGAGTGGGCAGAGCACAGAGAGTACAGCAGCAGTGGGCACAGCACAGGGAGTACAGCAGCAGAGTGGACACAGCACAGAGAGTACAGCAGCAGTGGGCACAGCACAGAGAGTACAGCAGCAGAGTGGGAACAGCACAGAGAGTACAGCAGCAGTGGGCACAGCACAGAGAGTACAGCACTGGACACGGTGCGCAGGGACGCGCGGCCACGTGGGCCCGGCACCTCGCCGCAGACGGCGCGGCCTCCTCCTGCTCGTGCCCGATCCCCTGCACTATCGGGCTGAGACACGCGCGCTCCTTTGCACCGTGTGTGCCTCATGCACGATAACTATCCAGGCACAACCCTGCTTTTTGATGTCTTAAATAGTCCAGTAGTTTTAAAACAAATGTTATTTTTCTTCATTGTATATGTTATTTATTTTTTATTACATTGTGCGATATTAAATACTGTATACGTGTAATTGATTGCTGTTGGAGCGATAAGTCGAGCAATATATCGAAGCCCGTGCTCTCCGGCTGTCTGTGTGACGAGTGGTGGGGCTGTGGCCGTGTCTAATCCTGCCGTAGCCCGGGTCACAAACTCGGCACACAAGAAGATCTTGCGAGCTCAGGCGCATTGCTGGTGATTTTGTCGTAAGCGACATTAATGATACAACGTAAATAAATACACGGAATCGACACAATGTGCAGTTCACTTTTCCACAAAGAGAAAACGTGCGAGTTCAGCATCCTTGCGCGGCCATTCCGGATTAATGACATCCAACAGCGTCTATTGAAGCAGAAAATAAAATGAGCCACTGTCGACCTTCTGCGTCTTATCAGCAGGGTCAGGCTTGTGAAAGCAATGCTGCTCTTTCTCGATGTTGTCGCCACGAGTAGCACTCCACGTGCATGATGCGGCCCTGTTCAGCACACATTGATTCACTGGTTCATGATTTCCAATCCGCGTGTAACTTGAACATCAAACAGAGCGCATGGTTGAGCAATTATTTACAGCACATCAAAACAAGCGAGTTCCTTTTTCCAAATTAAACGTTGCATCTACAGGGCGCGACCTCAAACATTCTTTCTTGTTAAGAGAATCAAACAGCTCTGCGACCACCGCCTCGCTGCCATCTACGAGTTTTAGAGAAACAGCCACTGAGCGAATGGCTATTTGTATTCTTGGTTCTTTCGGTAAAGTCACGTAGATAGAAAATAAAAATGAAGTAAAAAATTATAAAATAGATTTTTTTTATACATTGAAAATAATAAAAGCAAAAAACCCATGAAGTTTCGATCGCAACACAAGCGGTCTATCTACGTGACTTTACCGAAAGAAACACAAAAGTTTTAAGTAAAAATTTAGTGGCTATTTGGTGAAGGCAAAGAGTGGGGACTGCACGCCATTCGTTATCATCCGTCCATATAACGCGGCGAAGGGACACAAACTACGAGCGCGGGCATTGCATCGGTAGCATGACTGAATAATCATTATCATGGGTTTGCTCGTTAGAGGCCCCACGTGTGTGTGTGGAGCTGTGTGATCGGAGCGGCGGGCTGTTTCCTGGATGAATGGGAGCTCGCACGATGCCACCTGTTCTGCGGAATGTGAGAGCGAGGGAGGAAGGAAGGAAGGGGCCTCTGGTGTGGAAACGCAGCCCAGCAATCGATCAATTGCGACGCCTCCATCGCAGCTGATGGATGTGACCCCTACGAGCACTCGCTCCCCGTCTCCCCTCTGGTTACACACAGGCCGGCACCATCTCCCTCACGCCTCTCCCCGTTTCCCCCCTGTCTCTATCTCACTGTCACTCACTATCTCCCCCGTCTCCCCCTGTATCTCCATGTATCTCCCCTGTCCCCCTGTATCTCCATGTATCTCCCTGACCCCCTGTATCTCCATGTATCTCCCCTGACCCCCTGTAGCTTCATGTATCTCCCTGATCCCCTGTATCTCCATGTATATCCCCTGACCCCCTGTATCTCCATGTATTTCATGACCCCCTGTATCTCCATGTATCTCCCCTGACCCCCTGTTTCTCCATGTATCTCCCCTGACCCCCTGTATCTCCATGTATCTCCTGTCCCCCTGTATCTCCATGTATCTCCCCTGACCCCCCTGTATCTCCATGTATCTCCTGACCCCCTGTCTCTCCATGTATCTCCCCTTACCCCCCTGTATCTCCATGTATCTCCTGACCCCCTGTATCTCCATGTATCTCCCTGATCCCCTGTCTCTCCATGTATCTCCCCTGTCCCCCTGTATCTCCATGTATCTCCCCTTACCCCCCTGTATCTCCATGTATCTCCTGACCCCCTGTCTCTCCATGTATCTCCCCTGACCCCCCTGTATCTCCATGTATCTCCTGACCCCCTGTCTCTCCATGTATCTCCCCTGTCCCCCTGTTTCTCCATGTATCTCCCCTGACCCCCTGTATCTCCATGTATCTCCCCTATCCCCCTGTATCTCTATGTATCTCCCTGACCCCCTGTATCTCCATGTATCTCCCCTGTCCCCCTGTATCTCCATGTATCTCCCTGACCCCCTGTATCTCCATGTATCTCCCCTGTCCCCCTGTATCTCCATGTATCTCCCTGACCCCCTGTATATCCATGTATCTCCCCTGTCCCCCTGTATCTCCATGTATCTCCCTGACCCCCTGTATCTCCATGTATCTCCCCTGTCCCCCTGTATCTCCATGTATCTCCCCTGACCCCCTGTCTCTCCATGTATCTCCCCTGACCCCCTGTCTCTCCATGTATCTCCCCTGACCCCCTGTCTCTCCATGTATCTCCTGTCCCCCTGTCTCTCCATGTATCTCCCCTGACCCCCTGTCTCTCCATGTATCTCCCCTGACCCCCTGTCTCTCCATGTATCTCCCCTGACCCCCTGTCTCTCCATGTATCTCCTGTCCCCCTGTCTCTCCATGTATCTCCCCTGACCCCCTGTCTCTCCATGTATCTCCCCTGACCCCCTGTATCTCCATGTATCTCCCCTGACCCCCTGTATCTCCATGTATCTCCCCTGACCCCCTGTATATCCATGTATCTCCCCTGTCC
The DNA here is from genome assembly GCF_965212315.1 of Lampetra planeri. NCBI lineage: Eukaryota > Metazoa > Chordata > Hyperoartia > Petromyzontiformes > Petromyzontidae > Lampetra > Lampetra planeri. The sequence continues at coordinate 14,094,738 of NC_136122.1, read as the reverse complement.
CCCTGTATCTCCATGTATCTCCCCTGTCCCCCTGTATCTCCATGTATCTCCCTGACCCCCTGTATCTCCATGTATCTCCCCTGTCCCCCTGTATCTCCATGTATCTCCCCTGTCCCCCTCTATCTCCATGTATCTCCCTGTCCCCCTGTCTCTCAATGTATCTCCCCTGACCCCCTGTCTCTCCATGTATCTCCTGTCCCCCTGTCTCTCCGTGAATCTCCTGTCCCCCTGTCTCTCCATGTATCTCCCCTGACCTCCCTGTCTCTCCATGTATCTCCTTTGATCCCCTGTCTCTCCATGTATCTCCCCTGACCTCCCTGTATCTCCATGTATCTCTCCTGACCCCCTGTCTCTCCATGTATCTCCCCTGACCTCCCTGTCTCTCCATGTATCTCCTCTGTCCCCTGTCTCTCCATGTATCTCCTCTGACCCCCTGTCTCTCCATGTATCTCCCCTGACCCCCTGTCTCTCCATGTATCTCCCCTGACCCCCTGTCTCTCCATGTATCTCCCCTGACCCCCTGTATCTCCATGTATCTCCCCTGACCTCCCTGTCTCTCCATGTATCTCCTCTGACCCCCCGTATCTCCATGTATCTCCCCTGTCCCCCTGTCTCCCCATGTATCTCCCCTGACCCCCTGTCTCTCCATGTATCTCCCCTGACCCCCTGTCTCTCCATGTATCTCCCCTGACCCCCTGTCTTTCCATGTATCTCCCCTGTCCCCCTGTCTCTCCGTGTATCTCCCCTGACCCCCTGTCTCTCCATGTATCTCCTCTGACCCCCTGTATCTCCATGTATCTCCCCTGACCTCCATGTCTCTCCATGTATCTCCTCTGACCCCCTGTCTCTCCATGTATCTCCCCTGTCCCCTTGTCTCTCCGTGTATCTCCCCTGACCCCCTGTCTCTCCGTGTATCTCCCCTGACCTCCCTGTCTCTCCATGTATCTCCCCTGACCCCCTGTCTCTCCGTGTATCTCCTGACCCCCTGTTTCTCCATGTATCTCCCCTGACCCCCTGTCTCTCCATGTATCTCCCCTGACCCCCTGTATCTCCATGTATCTCCCCTGACCCCCTGTCTCTCCGTGTATCTCCTGTCCCCCTGTCTCTCCATGTATCTCCTCTGACCCCCTGTCTCTCCATGTATCTCCCCTGACCCCCTGTCTCTCCGTGTATCTCCTGTCCCCCTGTCTCTCCATGTATCTCCCCTGACCCCCTGTCTCTCCATGTATCTCCCCTGACCCCCTGTCTCTCCATCTATCTCCCCTGACCCCCTGTCTCTCCATGTATCTCCCCTGACCCCCTGTCTCTCCGTGTATCTCCTGTCCCCCTGTCTCTCCATGTATCTCCCCTGACCCCCTGTCTCTCCATGTATCTCCCCTGACCCCCTGTATCTCCATGTATCTCCCTGACCCCCTGTATCTCCATGTATCTCCCTTGACCCCCTGTATCTCCATGTATCTCCCCTGTCCCCCTGTCTCTCCATGTATCTCCCCTGACCCCCTGTCTCTCCATGTATCTCCTGTCCCCCTGTATCTCCATGTATCTCCCCTGACCCCCTGTATCTCCATGTATCTCCCCTGACCCCCTGTATCTCCATGTATCTCCCCTTACCCCCTGTCTCTCCATGTATCTCCCCTGACCCCCTGTATCTCCATGTATCTCCCCTGACCTCCTGTATCTCCATGTATCTCCCCTGACCCCCTGTCTCTCCATGTATCTCCCCTGACCCCCTGTATCTCCATGTATCTCCCCTGACCCCCTGTATCTCCATGTATCTCCCCTGACCCCCTGTCTCTCCATGTATCTCCCCTGACCCCCTGTCTCTCCATGTATCTCCCCTGTCCCCCTGTCTCTCAATGTTACTCCCCTGACCCCCTGTATCTCCATGTATCTCCCCTGACCCCCTGTATCTCCATGTATCTCCCCTGACCCCCTGTATCTCCATGTATCTCCCTGACCCCCTGTATCTCCATGTATCTCCCTGACCCCCTGTATCTCCATGTATCTCCCCTGTCCCCCTGTCTCTCCATGTATCTCCCCTGACCCCCTGTCTCTCCATGTATCTCCCCTGACCCCCTGTATCTCCATGTATCTCCCTGACCCCCTGTATCTCCATGTATCTCCCTGACCCCCTGTATCTCCATGTATCTCCCCTGTCCCCCTGTCTCTCCATGTATCTCCCCTGACCCCCTGTCTCTCCATGTATCTCCCTGACCCCCTGTATCTCCATGTATCTCCCCTGTCCCCCTGTCTCTCCATGTATCTCCCCTGTCCCCCTGTATCTCCATGTATCTCCCCTGTCCCCCCTGTCTCTCCATCCCTCCGCGTCTCCCTCCCCCCAGATGTTGTTTGTGCCGCGCCACGCGCTTTGAAACCGATCCCAATCCCAGCGCTCGTGCGCTCGGGGCCCGCCGCTTATCTCTTATCGCTGCGCGTTGTTGCCTCTGCTTATCGGAGCTGATGCCCCTTTCGCAACGGTCGCCTCCTCCGCGAGAGTCGCTAATGTTTAACGAGGCGCCGCGTCGAGACGAGGAGCAAGGGGAGGAGAGGACTCGGGGATAGCTCATTGCGAGCCCGGAGCGAGCGAGGAGCAGATGATGATGCTGCTGCCCGCTGCGAGGAGGATGATCGTGGCGGTGGTTATGGCGACGGTGGCCATGGCGATGATCCACGCGACTCAGGGGGCGCAAGGTGAGACTCATGGATTAGCCCCCCATGCACCCCCCCCCCCACCAGGTACCTCCCATTTAAATCCCTGACTCGCAAGATGATGCAGAGCTCTCGGTTCTTTATGGAACTTCACTGGCGGTTTTATTTGGCACGCACGTCATCCTTGTCTGCGCACACACTCCATAAATAATCACCATGATCCATTGTTATGTTTCTGTAATTGAATGATGGTGTCACGATGATCAGAATCATCAGAATGTATTTATACCGATGGGTGGTGAATTCGCGCTGACGGGCATCGGCGTCGCGGTGACGAGTGATGGTGTCGCGGTGATGTGTGCTGATGTGTGCAGTGTTCCTGGACCGGCCCGTGGCGTCGCGTGTGCTGCAGCCGCGTACTCGCAGGGCCAACTCGTTCCTGGAGGAGCGGCTCCAGGGGAACCTGGAGCGCGAGTGCCTCGAGGAGAGCTGCAGCCACGAGGAGGCGCGCGAGGTCTACGAGAACGACGCCGGCACGGTGCGCCCCCCCCCCACACTCACTCGCCGCGTGGCCCGGGCAGAGACTGTGAAGGCCGGCGCTGTGGCACACGAGAGAGTGGATGGCCAACACAACTCCCGGCCGCCATTGTCTCCCCAGTGGCGATGTTTACACACCGCACCAGATACTCATTTTTGGCTGAGTCGCCATAAGGGAGGCCCAGGACCAGTTCCGATAATCGTCACTAGTCTTGGCCGTGAGCGGGAATGAAACTCGGTTGGTGTTACAATGGGTGGCGATACAGGGAGCCGCGAGGCTGCTGCTTGGGAGTCGTTGGTGGCCAATAAGTTCTTCTCACTCACTTTTAGGAGTCGTTTTCACGAGGGCTGCGCTCCACTTGAGCGACCATTGCTCTACGGTGTAATGTTACAAAGGTGGCAGATCTAGAGCATGACGCCGGCACACAGTGGCCGACTCTTCCTCGGATGACGCCACGGGATCTCTGAGCCGACGGCGCGTCGTGTCTTTATGGCTAAATACTCACCGCGGTATTAACCGGGGGGGGGGGGGGGGCGGCGGGGTGGCACGATGGATTCGAACCGCGATCATTCGCAGCAAGCGGCGAGCCGCCTCCCGGCGGGCCACGTGACCGCCTGCGTGCGTGAGTCGCCAGACGCAGCAGTGCCGAGTTTACTCTCTGGGTGTCATGTTTGCCAGTGAGTGACACGAGGTCACGCGTGACGGGGGGCATCTGTTCACGCGCGTCCCCCGCGAACTAACGGCGATGTCCCCCAACAGGAGGCGTTCTGGAACCAGTACAAAGGTAGGCGGCTCTCTCGCCACGCACACATGTCGCAGCGGTGACACTCACGTCTCAAAGCGAGGGTTCGATTCCTGACAAGGGCACCTTTCTTTGTGGGGGTTGCCTGTTCTCCCCCTACTCAACATCGGTTTCCTTTGGCTTCTCCAATTTCCTCCCAGAGCTAAAACAAATCCTACAATGTAACCGATATTGGCCACACATCCCAATGCCGAGTATTGCGCAATGCAAATGACTTGACTGGGGATTACGCCCAGCCAGATTCCCCCACCTGTGTGAGCTTGGCAGAAGCCTGCTGGAAGAGAGTCTTGAGACTCCGCTCGGCGCTTTCCTGGGGAAACAAGGACAAGCATCATCATAACAACAACATGCAAAGCACACACGTGTACGCACGGTCCGAGCGTTCGCTGTGTGCGTGCAGGATGCAACGTGGACAATGTTCGGAGCCACATGGAGCTGTTCCGCCGCTGCCTGAAGGGTGAGAGACGCCGCCACGACATTCAGCTGTCGCGGCGACACGTGGCACACAGCGGCACGCACCTGCACACAGCTGCACACGCGGACAACGTGTCTGTGCAGAAACCACGATGTGCAGTCTTCTCTCTCTGTGCAGCCATCCCTCACCACGTAAAGCTACCTCTGTCTGCGTGGCGTGCGCGTGCAGGGCTGTGCATCACCGGCAATGGAGAGCAGTACATCGGCAACGTTTCCATCACCAAGTCGGGCCGACAGTGTCAGCTGTGGACCAGCAACTTCCCGCACCAAGTGCGGTAAGGGCCGCACCCCCCCAGGCCTCTGTCTGGTCGCACTGGGGTCGTTCAAGTTCATGCTCTTAGGTTTTTTCGGTAAAGTCACGTAGGTAAAACATTAAAATTATAATAATAATAATAGAAATAAAATAATAATAAATCAATTAAATCACGACGTTTCGGAGGCGACACAAGTCTCCGTCTTCAGGTGGGACCGTCACAGCCAGATTTACTGTATCAAGATACAGTAGACGGAGACTTGTGTTGCCTTCGAAACGTCGCGATTTAAATGATTTATTATTATTCTATTTCTATTATTAATTTTATTTTTTACCTACGTTACTTTACCGAAACAACCTAAGAGTATGAATCCTTGCAGTCACGAAAGCTTCAAATCTAGAGTCATTCAAGTTGATTACTGCTGCACTGTCAGTAGCCGCATGCACTTCGGTGACCTTTTCTGGAAGTGATCGCCGGTTCTCTTGAACGACACAACCGCCACCTGCAGCACGGCCACCGCCACCGTGTTCAGCGCCGTCTCCCGTGCGCCGTCTCCCGTGCGCCGCCTGCGTGGTTGGGAGCGGTGACGCAGCGTGCTGCTCTGAGAACCCGGCAACCCGGCTTCTATTCCCACTCGTGGTCAACAATCAGTGACGAATATTAGAATCGGTTCTGGGCCTCCCCTAGGTTAACTCGGCCTTAAATGAATACCTGCTGCGGTGTGTAAACGACAGATTTGGGGGACAAAGGTGGTCGAGCGTGGTGCTGGTCATCCACCCCCTCGCGTGCCGTGGCCGGCCTTCGTACGTGCTACTTGATAACGACACTTGCCCCTATGTGGGCTACACGAGGGACCTTTGCCTTTGTTGTGCCGCCACGGACAGATTCAAGCCCGTCGATCACCCTGAGAAGCAGCTGGTGGAGAATTTCTGCCGTAACCCGGACGCGTCCCAGGACGGGCCGTGGTGCTACACACGCGACCCGCTGGTGCCACGTGAGCCCTGCTCCGTGCCCAGCTGCGGTGAGTGCCCTTTGCTGCCCGCGTGGGATTGCATCGTGACCCCCATGTACTAGGAACCTGAACCAGGGGGTCAAAATACTCCACCTTGTGGTCAACCACCACACTGCAGCTCGCAACACCCACTCACTCATTCATCCACTGACCCCCACTCACTCATCCACCCACTCACTCGTCACACTGCAGCTCGCAACACCCACTCACTCATTCATCCACTGACCCCCACTCACTCATCCACCCACTCACTCGTCACACTGCAGCTCGCAACACCCACTCATTCATCCATCCACTCACCCACTCACTCATCCATCCACTCACCCACTCACCCATCCATCCACTCACCCACTCACTCATCCACCCACGCACCCACTCACTCGTCCCACTGCAGCTCACAACACCCACTCATCCATCCACTCACCCACTCACTCATCACACTGCAGGTCATAACACCCACTCACTCATCCATCCACTCACCCACTCACTCATCCACCCACTCACTCACTCATCACACTGCAGGTCATAACACCCACTCACTCATCCATCCACTCACCCACTCACTCATCACACTGCAGGTCATCACACCCATTCACTCATCCATCCACTCACCCACCCACTCACTCATCCACCCACTCACCCACTCATCACACTGCAGGTCATAACACCCACTCACTCATCCATCCACTCACCCACTCACTCGTCACACTGCAGGTCATCACACTTTTCTCTCCGCTTCTTCCCTTGCACCGCTCCACTGTGGAATTACGTCTCATCTTTCCCCCCAAGCCGTTATAACCTCGCTCGATTAAATAAACGTGTTAACTCTTATTTCGAACTTATTTTATAGTGCTGTTTGTGTCTGGCAGCTTGGCGCTTCAGGCCTTTTGGCCTGTGCTCAGAAAAACCCAAACAAGTATCTCTCACATATGTACCACTCGTGCCTCATGGCTAGAAGGGCCTGGGTTTGATTCCCGATTCGGGTGCCTTTCTGCATCAGCTTCCTCCGGGTTCTCTGATGTCCTCCCACAGCGATAGAACATACAATCGAACTGCTGTTGGCAAATGATCCAAATATTGAAACATAGCAGTGCCGGCCCGAGCCTCTTGGGGGCCCTAAGCAGAATTTGATTTGGGGGCCCCCCTCCCACCACGCAGACTCATCTGTGCTAGAAGGTGGCCAGGGGGCCCCAAGCAGCCGCTTAGTTCGCTTATGCCTCGGGCCGGCCCTGAAACATAGCCTGCATATTACCCAATTGAGATGACACCAGGCAACATCAGCCCCTACGTATACAACTCGTCAGGACGCTCCCGTGACGCGAGTCCGGAGAGTCGGCGAGGCTTTCGTGGGCGAGCGAGCGTCACGACGGTAACAATCTCCCCACCGCCGCTGCGCAGACGAGGACCCGAGCCGGCACGTGCCGGAGTCACCCCGCGTCCCGCCCGCCGTGCCCACCCCGCGGCCCCAGGGCCCCTGCGTCCCCGGAGCGGGCGAGGATTACCGCGGGCCCGTCAACGTCACGCGCTTGGGCCGGCACTGCCAGGCCTGGTCGGCCCGGACCCCCCACGTCTCGCGCTTCTCGCCGTCGACGCACAGCGCCGCGGGCCTGGAGGGCGCCGCGTGCCGCAACCCGGACGGCGACGAGGAGGGCGCCTGGTGCTACACCACGGACCCCGGCCTGGCCGTCGACTACTGCCCCCTGTACTACTGCGACGGCGAGTGTGGCCCCTGCCCGGGCGTGACAATGGATGCCGGATGATGGCTACCGCGTTTCCTCGATTGACCGGGGGGGGGGGGGGGGGAATTCAAAAGTGGAGCAGTGCGAGGGAAGAAGCAGAAAGGGAAGTGAGGTGACCTGCAGTGCGGGTGTGTTGGGTGAGTGTGGGGGTGAGTGGATGGGTGAGTGGGTGGGTGAGTGGGTGGGTGTTTAGAGGAATCAAGGAGTGCGGTTCACAGAAATCGTAACCATGGTAGTAGCGATAGAAGAGTGACAAGGAGGTGATCACCTGCCAGTGAGCGAGTGACTGGAGCGATTCGGTGGCAGAACATGATCAGTGGGCCCCCTGTCACGATTGCCCAGGGCCTGGGGGCCTCCTGGGCCCTGGGCAGTTACACCGCCCGCGCAGGGGATAGTGTCGTTGTCCGTGTCGCGCAGGTGAGGATGACATCTTCCTGGCGGCGCCCAAGGAGGAAGGGGAAGGGGGCCGAGGCCGCACCACGGCCACAGGCACCGACCCCAAGATGACGCTCATCAACCCACGCTCGTTTGGAAGCGGGCAGCTCGGTAATGAGGGCAACGAGGGTGCCGCGGCTCAGTGATGAGGGTGATATGGCTCAAGGACCGGGTAACACGGCTCTGGTGTTGAGATGACGCACGTGACCCGTCTTGGTCTTCGTGACGCGAGTGACGCGGCTGCCAGGGTTGCTCTACCGGCGCAGCAGGTTGCTGATAGGGCGGCTGTATTGTGAGCGTTGTCCATGGTCGTTTCCCCACGTGGGTGGTGCACGTGCACGTGTGTGTCTAAAGGAGCGGTTGGGCAGTGGTTCGCGCGCTGCGCTACGAACCCGGCGACCGGAGTTAAATTTCCGCTCACGGCCAACACCAGCAACGAATATCTGAACCGGTCCTGGGCCGAATCTACCTTAACTTGTATGCCTGGTGTGATGTGCTGAACACCAACAGTGGGGAAACAAAAGTGGCCCACCATGCCATGTGCCAGCCTTCATAGGTGCTCGCTAACAGCACTTGCCCCAATAATTTTTTTAAGGCTACACCAGGGATATTTGTCCGTGTGTACAGAGTGTGGGAAGCGACCCATGTTTGAGCTGATGGGGAAAGAGGACGTGGGAGAGGAGGAGCTGCAGGAGTCTCAGCGCCAGCGCGTGGTGCATGGGGACAACGCAGAGGAGGGGAGCGCACCCTGGTGCGACGCCTCGAACACGCGGCGCCACCGGCACCTCGCCACACCCCACAACACGCGGCGCCACCGGCACCTTGCCCCTCGCCAGCACCCCACAACACGCGGCGCCACCGGCACCTCGCCACACCCCACAACACGCGGCGCCACCGGCACCTTGCCCCTCGCCAGCACCCCACAACACGCGGCGCCACCGGCAGCGCCACCTCCATTTCCACCCGCGGAGCCACTCGCCGTGCCAGCTGCACCTGAGCGCGCATTTGTGTGTGCAGGCAGGTGATGCTCTACCGCAAGAGTCCCATGGACATGCTTTGCGGCGCCAGCCTCATCAGCGACCAGTGGGTGCTCACGGCGGCGCACTGCGTCTTCTACCCACCCTGGGACAAAGACTTCACGGCCAAGGAGCTGGCGGTGCGCATCGGCAAGCACAACAAGGCTGGGTGAGCGCCGATCGAACCAAATCCCAAAGTCGAACTGTAATACTGGCTCTCACCTTAACCCTGACAAAAGCCCAAGCTCTAACCATCGCCTTATTTCTAACCTGTAACATTTGAGTCCCATGACCTCCTGCCAGCGAGCCTTCGACACTTCACGTGACAGCCTCAAAGTGCTCCTAGCCTCGCACAGGAACTGTGGTTAATGGCAGCTGCTGCTGCTACCGTTTTTGATGTTGGTGTGGTCGGCAGGTACGAGAAGGACCGGGAAAAGATCTCCAACGTTGACAAGATCATCATCCACTCCAAGTACAACTGGAAGGAGAACATGGAACGCGACATCGCCCTCCTGCACCTGGAGAAACCCATCACCTTCACCAAGTACATCGTACCCATCTGTCTCCCCACGCGCGACGTCGCAGTCAGGTATGCGGGCGCCCACTCTGCGCATCTGCACGCACCGGCTCGCACGCGTAGCCAGGGACGCGTACACAGGGTTCGCACGCGTAGCCAGGGACGCGTACACAGGGCTCACACGCGCAGCCAGGGACGCGTACACAGGGCTCGCACGCGTAGCCAGGGACGCGTACACAGGGCTCACATGCGCAGCCAGGGACGCGTACACAGGGCTCGCACGCGTAGCCAGGGACGCGTACACAGGGCTCGCACGCGTAGCCACGGACGCGTACACAGGGCTCACACGCGCAGCCAGGGACGCGTACACAGGGCTCGCACGCGTAGCCAGGGATGCGTGCACAGGCCTCACACGCGTAGCCAGGGACGCGTACACAGGGCTCACACGCGCAGCCAGGGACGCGTACACAGGGCTCACACGCGCAGCCAGGGACGCGTACACAGGGCTCACACGCGTAGCCAGGGACGCGTACACAGGGCTCACACGCGCAGCCAGGGACGCGTACACAGGGCTCACACGCGCAGCCAGGGACGCGTACACAGGGCTCGCACGCGTAGCCAGGGATGCGTACACAGGGCTCGCACGCGTAGCCAGGGATGCGTACACAGGGCTCACACGCGTAGCCAGGGACGCGTACACAGGGCTCGCACGCGTAGCCAGGGACGCGTGCACAGGGCTCGCACGCGTAGCCAGGGACGCGTGCACAGGCCTCACACGCGTAGCCAGGGACGCGTACACAGGGCTCGCACGCGTAGCCAGGGACGCGTGCACAGGGCTCGCACGCGTAGCCAGGGACGCGTACACAGGGCTCGCACGCGTAGCCAGGGACGCGTACACAGGGCTCGCACGCGTAGCCAGGGACGCGTACACAAGGCTCACACGCGCAGCCAGGGACGCGTACACAGGGCTCGCACGCGTAGCCAGGGATGCGTACACAGGGCTCACACGCGTAGCCAGGGACGCGTACACAGGGCTCGCACGCGTAGCCAGGGACGCGTACACAGGGCTCGCACGCGTAGCCAGGGACGCGTACACAGGGCTCACACGCGCAGCCAGGGACGCGTACACAGGGCTCGCACGCGCAGCCAGGGACGCGTACACAGGCCTCACACGCGTAGCCAGGGACGCGTACACAGGGCTCGCACGCGTAGCCAGGGACGCGTACACAGGGCTCGCACGCGTAGCCAGGGACGCGTACACAGGGCTCACACGCGCAGCCAGGGACGCGTACACAGGGCTCGCACGCGTAGCCAGGGATGCGTACACAGGCCTCACACGCGTAGCCAGGGACGCGTACACAGGGCTCGCACGCGTAGCCAGGGACGCGTACACAGGGCTCACACGCGCAGCCAGGGACGCGTACACAGGGCTCACACGCGCAGCCAGGGACGCGTACACAGGGCTCACACGCGTAGCCAGGGATGCGTACACAGGGCTCACACGCGTAGCCAGGGACGCGTACACAGGGCTCGCACGCGTAGCCAGGGACGCGTACACAGGGCTCGCACGGGTAGCCAGGGACGCGTGCACAGGGCTCACACGCGTAGCCAGGGACGCGTACACAGGGCTCGCACGCGTAGCCAGGGACGCGTACACAGGGCTCACACGCGCAGCCAGGGACGCGTACACAGGGCTCGCACGCGTAGCCAGGGATGCGTACACAGGCCTCACACGCGTAGCCAGGGACGCGTACACAGGGCTCGCACGCGTAGCCAGGGACGCGTACACAGGGCTTGCACGCGTAGCCAGGGACGCGTACACAGGGCTCGCACGCGTAGCCAGGGACGCGTACACAGGGCTCACACGCGCAGCCAGGGACGCGTACACAGGGCTCGCACGCGTAGCCAGGGATGCGTACACAGGGCTCGCACGCGTAGCCAGGGACGCGTACACAGGGCTCGCACGCGTAGCCAGGGACGCGTACACAGGGCTCGCACGCGTAGCCAGGGACGCGTACACAGGGCTCGCACGCGTAGCCAGGGACGCGTACACAGGGCTCGCACGCGTAGCCAGGGACGCGTACACAGGGCTCACACGCGCAGCCAGGGACGCGTACACAGGGCTCGCACGCGTAGCCAGGGATGCGTACACAGGGCTCGCACGCGTAGCCAGGGACGCGTACACAGGGCTCGCACGCGTAGCCAGGGACGCGTACACAGGGCTCACACGCGTAGCCAGGGACGCGTACACAGGGCTCGCACGCGTAGCCAGGGACGCGTACACAGGGCTCGCACGCGTAGCCAGGGACGCGTACACAGGGCTCGCACGCGTAGCCAGGGATGCGTACACAGGGCTCGCACGCGTAGCCAGGGATGCGTACACAGGGCTCGCACGCGTAGCCAGGGATGCGTACACAGGGCTCGCACGCGTAGCCAGGGACGCGTACACAGGGCTCACACGCGCAGCCAGGGACGCGTACACAGGGCTCGCACGCGTAGCCAGGGATGCGTACACAGGGCTCGCACGCGTAGCCAGGGATGCGTACACAGGGCTCACACGCGTAGCCAGGGACGCGTACACAGGGCTCGCACGCGTAGCCAGGGACGCGTACACAGGGCTCACACGCGTAGCCAGGGACGCGTGCACAGGGCTCACACCAGAAACATGCCCACATTACACCCCCATGTCCCACTCGTGCCTATATCACACTCGTACCCACGTAACTCTCGTTTCTAACAGCCCTTGCCCCAACAGTCTGTTAAGGCTACGGGGGGATATTTGTCTCTGTTTCTACTCAGCCTGCTGAAGTCAGGCTTCAAGGGCCGAGTGACTGGGTGGGGAAACCTCTTCCAGACGTGGACCAACAACCCCCGAGCACAGCCCAAGGTCCTGCAGATGATCAACCTCCCCATCGTGGACCCCAGACGTTGCCAGGAATCCACCACCCACCGGATCACGGCCAACATGCTTTGTGCAGGTGGGCACCACATCTGCTGCTATTTCCCTTGTTTATCTGGGAAAGCCTCACTGAGTCTCAACATCCTGTTCGAAAAGGGCTCTGATAAGTTTTTGCAGTAAAAGTAGATGTTGATGCTGTGTAATAATCTCATTGAGTAACTTGCAGTATCATATTTCAACATTGGGATGTTTGGCCAATACCAATTACATTCTAGGGGTTTCTTTACCTTTGGGAGGTAACTGGAAAATCTGGAGGCTACCCATGCAGGACATCGAGGGAACATACACACTCCACATGGAAAGGCGCCTGTGTCTGAAATCGGACGCAGGCCTCTTCTTGCTGTGAGCCATGAGTGTTACCACCGCGCTGCCACCCTGTCGCCATTGTCCCGGTAGAGTCTGGGGCAATTATGCGGTCAAAGTGGTGGCGCATTTCCTGCTTGTTGCCGAGGTTTGCAGTTTGCGTCTGGTAGGCCGCCCTGGTTGAAACTCAAAGTTAAAAGTCAAAGTGATTTCCTACTCAGATGAGCATTAAGGTAGTGCTCGTCTTCTGTTGACAGCCCTGCAGAGCCAGTGGTGGAAATTCCACATTCCTATTAAGGGGATGAGACTAACTACTTATATTATTATGGGCTGAGTCAACCAGCAGGATTTGAACTTGCAACCTGATACCGAGCTCCCAGTGGCTACCAGTGACCTGGAAATATTCATGAAGATATTAAGCCCTGGCGACAGCCACACATGGCTGAGGAGAGCGTGGCGGAAACTGCAGCACATGTGCTTGGGAGAGAGGTGTGGCCCCTGCCACCTGCCCAGGTGCTGTGCCTGTGTGAGGGTGCCGAGTTGTCGGGTGCCACGTGTCTGTGTTGGTGCCCAGGATATGAACCGGAAGACGTGAAGCGTGGTGATGCGTGTGAAGGAGACAGTGGTGGGCCCTTCATTATGAAGGTATGGACACGAAGGACGCGAGTGTGTGCCCACACGTGAACATGCATGCACCCATGTACAGAGACAAAGATCCCCCGTGTAAGCTTGAACAGACTGTTGAGGCAAGTGCTGTTAGCGAGCAGCACCTATGAAGGCCGGCATGGCACACGAGGGGGTGGGTGGCCAGCACTACGCCCAGCTGCCTTTGTCTCCCGTGTGGTGATGTTTACACGTCGCACCAGGGACTCATTCGAGGCTCAGTCGATCTAGGGGAGGCCCAGGATCGGTTCATATATAATTTTTAGTGATGTTAGCTGTGAGTGGGTATGAAACTCGGCTCTCCGGGTTCATAGTGCTGTGCGCTAACCGCTGCGTTATCCACTCCCCACGCATGCGTATGCGTGCGCACACACACACACAGGACCATGCTACTCATACCCCAGGGTTTGTAATCGCCTATTGCAGCTGCAGGAGAGAGAATGGCTAGGGTGTCGTTCCACTGTATTTCACCCGTGCATGACTGTTTCATGAACAAATCCGAGAAATGTGTTCAAACAATTGTTGCCAATTCTTTAATGTCCACGGTTCCACCATCTGGTCCCGGAAGATGAAGATGGGGCCGTGACATGACCGAGCAGCAGCGTGTTGGCCGTTTGTTGCAGAGGTTTGCAGTTCGAATTCGGCAGGCCCTCCTGGATAACTACTGAGGGTGTATTAGCCTATAAACTCTACGCGCCATCTGCTTCACAGTGGACGTTGCATATCTTGTGATGGTATTCTAAAAGAGTAGGCCATTTAGAGTCGGGGTCATGGTGCAAATCTAACAAACTTCATAAATTACTTTCAAGTTACTTAATTGGGTAAAACTACATCACATTTGGTGCCCCTATCACAACAGTTAAGACTTAGGCTTTTTTGGGTGAGTGTTTAGGAGGTAACAACAAATCCGCAGACAAGTCACCTTCTTAACACTTCCCATTGGCCACCCAGTCTTCTGGGAGTGATTTGTTGAGCCGCATTGGTTAAATACAAGGAAACGCAGGACTGCTTTCGACATTTGAAGTCTCATCAGCAGAGTCGGATCTGTATTAAACCAATACCTGTAAGCTGCCAGATGTTTAAAGGCAAGGATGCTCTTTGTTAGATGTGGGTTCTAGTTGGACGCAACCCCCAAAGTGAAATGAGTAGCAGATTTGCTCCGCATCCAACGCCGACGCAGCACCCCCAGCAAACCTGCAGGCTGCGCCGTGTGCCCCGCTGCGTAGGACTTCGAGAACAAGCGCTGGTACCAGATGGGCATCGTGTCGTGGGGCGAGGGGTGTGACCGCGACGGCAAGTACGGCATCTACACGCATGTCTACCGGCTGCGCAAGTGGATTAACAAAGTGATCGGGGAGCCAGACACATGAGGGCTCGCCCACCCCGACACCTCCCACCTCCTGACCCCTTTGCCCACCCCGTGAACCCGTGACTGGACACATTATCCTTTAACACCTGGCCTGACAAATTAACCCTTGACCTGACACTTTAACCTCTAACCTGGCACCTTAACCTGACGATGTATCCCTTGTTAACAAAATCTGGAATTCAAGAGGCCCTCTCTGATCTTGATCTCACTCCCCAAGGCTTTCTCAACTGTGACTTGGCCTCCCTCCCTCTCCCCTCCCCTGCCCTCACCTCCTCCCTCCTGCCGCACGTGTGCCCAGAGAGGCTGGAGCGGTTGGAGCGAGCGCCCCACACACTCGCCCACACTCACCCTCACGCAGTCTCTATCTCAATAAAGCAAATACAGACCAATCCTCCTGTCTCCGTGTCCGATGCTGTGTTCATTCTTCCTCGTGTCCGTGGGGGTATTCGTTTTATACTGGTAGGAGCCTCCTGGTTACACCAGCCCACAGGGGATTATTGTGTCCGTCGTGCAGGGAGGGGCTAGGTGGGGAGGGGAGGGTGGGGAGGGGCTGGGTGGGGAGGGTGGGGCTGGGTGGGGAGGGGAGGGGAGGGCTGGGTGGGGAGGGTGGGGATACGTTGGTCACCCCGTGGTGCCCTTATAAAACTCAACGTTTAACCTACTCACGCCGGCTTGTGCCCGCCCTCACAGTCGGGCATATTTGCGGAATACACCACGCCGCCGTTGACCCTGGCCATTGACCGAGCAACCCAACGTTCCTGCCAGGAGGAATGTGTTTATTAAACAGCTGCTGAGCACAGGCCTGAATGCCCGAGACGTCAAGCAGCTCGAAATAGACAGCACGGTCATCAACGTTCTCAGAGATGTGAGATATAAGTTAAGACATTTCTTGACCTGAGTGAAGCTCACGGGAACAGCGACAATGGGTGGTTGTGATGGAAGAGTGACAAGGAGGCGACTGACCGCCAGTGAGCGAGAAACTGGAGCGCCGTGCGGTGGGCGCTGCATCGGCGGCCCCCGCGCGGCGCTGCGTGGACTCCTGCCTCGCAGCCGGCGCCTCTCAAACCTGCTCTGTGTTTGAGTTTGGCGACCTCGTGATTTAATGCCAAAATTCGTGTCGTTATCCCTCCACCACCCGACAGACTCTGGAACTCTCTCCCACAGGATACATCAGGGTCTCTCTGAGTCTGTGAACCGATATTTACACTTCCGCTTTTGCAACTGAACTCTTTCAGCGAATAGCTTTAAGCGTTTGTGTTACACTTTACATTTCGTGATTAGTTTGAAGAGCGATCGTCACGCTGAGTGCAGCTGCTGCGTCTTGTGCAACGTTTTCTACATCGAATGATTGTCAGCATTACGAAATTGTCACGCTGACACCGACGTGAATTACACGTGCCGATATATTGCTTACATTCTGATCAATACAGCTCCTCTGCATCGGCAACTTAAGCCTTTTCCAGACGAAATTTAACATCGTTAACAAAAGCCTAAAGCCATCTGCGAGCTTAATTGGAAATCGACTGATTGATTTGTTAGCACCGTATACATAATATCTGTGTGAACGTAACAGTTTTGTCGGGTGGTGGAGGGGTTCCTCACATGATTTGTTTGCGATAAACCTTCCACCACGTGACCTAACCCAAAAACAAATCGTTGCGTTGGCTCCGGAGAAGACCTGCGATTCAAGTCGCCTCCTCAACGCGACCACTTGCATGATGGCACAGTTACGCGGTGGCCCAGTGCTGGAACACTCTGCTTGATGCAGAGGTTCGCGGTTCGATTCCGCAGGCCACCCTGGTTACCACTGCGGGCGTATTACACGTCTCTTTACTTGAGCCAAGGTTATTAGAGGAGCTTGGGAAACGAGACCACGGGATGACGTTCCAACGCCGAGTCGCAAAAACACGGTGCGTCAAATTATGTTTTGCACTTATATGGGACTAATCTTGATTTGAAGCTTTCGTGACTGCAGGAATCCATACTCTTTGGTTCTTTCGGTAAAGTCACGTAGGTACAAAATCAAATAAATCACGACGTTTCGGTTGCAACACAAGAAATCATCATCAGGTTGGCAAACCACAGCAATACATTTTTTTTGCTGAAGTGGAAGAGAGATGCCGTGGTAAGAGGTTATATCGGTAAGAAAGGGAGGGAGGAGAGAGGGCGGCTGCGTGGACGCGAGGAGAGGGACGTGCAGCTGTATGGGACTACCACTTTTCATGGCAAAAGAACAGCTAAGACACTGTAACATGATAACAAATGGATGTTAATAGCTTCAAAATTGAGTCTCCACTTGTCCGCCATCATTGTCAACACGCGCCTGGAATCTCTCCAGGTGGTCTCCCGAGCCTGGAGCACATTCCTCGTGGTGTTGTTGCAAATTCTCGGAAGTGTTCACAATATTTTGAAGCACCCTGTATATTACTTGAATTTCGGCGGGCTGAGTCATTAGTAGCTACTGACTCTAATGTATGTAGGGTGTGTAGGTATGTATACAATAGTCAGTAGATACTACTGACTCTATTGTGTGTAGCGTGTGTAGGTATAAATACAATAGAGTCAGTAGATACTACTGAGTAGATACTCTCTACTACTGACTCTATTGTATGTAGGGTGTCTTTCGTCTGGGGGGGTCCAATTTCTATAACTTTTTGGTTCAAGCCTTCGGAAAGGTTCTGATCATTGAGTTGACGGTCAAACGGGACGTCAGGCTTTCTTAAGAGCTCCAAATTGACACAGGCCTCATGTTTATAGATAAAATGTCGAAAAAAATCAGAGATATTGATTCATAATGCTCAACCGACTGTGCCTGACGACCTCCCTGGGGGACAATTTCATCACGACGTGACCGGCAACCCCCGACGAGAGACACGAGGCAGCGATGGCGCGTGGCGCCTCTGGTGGCCGCGTGATAAATCCGCGTGTGCGCCCTAAGGTTAAGAATCGATTTCCGTAGGTGATCGATGGCCACCGATATAAATCAGTTATCTAAAGAGGGAAGCTTTTGTGACGTGGGTCAAACACATGGGCACTCGCGGAGAAGACGGAGGAAAAAAACAGTGGGAAGTGGCAAAGACTCGCGGAGAGATTCACGCTTGGCATGAGCGGAGCGCTGTTCTGGAGCGCGAGCAGGTTGAGCGGGGATGACGGCCGATAGACGAACTTCTAGTCAACGTGGAAGAGTAGGCCAAATATGGCCGAGAGCTCCTGTGTGGGAGTGGGGGGGCTTCCGCCAGCAGCAGCTGCGGGGCTGCGCTTTACCTCCCCGCACGTCACCACAAACGTCTCCGAGCGGTGCAGTAACCGAACGCGCCCCCACACCCCGAGCGCATTGCCGGAGTGGAGCAACCGAACGCGACCCCCGCATGCCGTGGTCGATGATGTCATCACCGGGCGAGCCAATGAGCGCGCGAAGCGGGGTGGTGAAGACGCGGACATGGCGGCCCCCGTGCGTGCCACAGGCTCCTCGCTATTTGTTCGCGGGTTGCCTCGCGACGCGAACGCCGCCGGGCTCGAGGAGGCGCTCGGGGAGTTCGGCCCCATCAGGCAGTGCTTCGTGGTCACGGAGAAGGGTACGACTCTGGCTTCCGAGCACTCACGGGCTCGCCTGAAGGCGAACCGTGTCTGTGCCACGTGTTGATACAGCCGGTACTTTGTGTGGTGGTACAGGGTAGTACCACAGTGGGCTGTGTGGTAGTGCAGAGAGGTACACAGTGGGCTGTGTGGTAGTGCAGGGTGGTACACAGTGGGCTGTGTGTGGTAGTGCAGGGTGGTACACAGTGGGCTGTGTGTGGTAGTGTAGAGTGGTACACAGTGGGCTGTGTGGTGGTGCAGGGTGGTACACAGTGGGCTGTGTGTGGTAGTGCAGAGTGGTACACAGTGGGCTGTGTGGTGGTGCAGGGTGGTACACAGTGGGCTGTGTGTGGTAGTGCAGGGTGGTACGCAGTGGGCTGTGTGGTAGTGCATGGTGGTACACAGTGGGCTGTGTGTGGTAGTGCAGAGTGGTACACAGTGGGCTGTGTGGTGGTGCAGGGTGGTACACAGTAGGCTGTGTGTGGTAGTGCAGGGTGGTACGCAGTGGGCTGTGTGGTAGTGCAGGGTGGTACACAGTGGGCTGTGTGTGGTAGTGCAGAGTGGTACACAGTGGGCTGTGTGGTAGTGCAGAGTGGTACACAGTGGGCTGTGTGGTAGTGCAGGGTGGTACACAGTGGGCTGTGTGGTAGTGCAGGGTGGTACACTGGGCTGTGTGTGGTAGTGCAGGGTGATACACTGGGCTGTGTGTGGTAGTGCAGGGTGGTACACAGTGGGCTGTGTGTGGTAGTGCAGGGTGGTACACAGTGGGATGTGTGGTAGTGCAGGGTGGTACACAGTGGGCTGTGTGGTAGTGCAGGGTAGTACAGAGTGGGCTGTGTGTGGTGGTGCAGGGTGGTACAGTGGGTTGTGTGGTAGTGTAGCCAGCTCTGACCCACGCTATAGTAGGGCAGGTGGTATGGAGTGCTGTGTATGGTAGTGCAGGGTGAAATACAGTACTGTGTGGTAGTGCAGGGTGATCGTGCTGTGTGGTAGTGCAGGGTGGTACAGAGCGGAGTTGTGTGTGATGTAACTGAAGGAGATGATTACTGCTGTAGGGTTTAAACTTAACATGTAGGCTTTCGCAGCGAATATCATAAATAATATTGCGTTAGGCCACAACCTTCCACCACCTCGAGACAGCCAAACAAATAGTTTATACTGTCAAAATATCCGAGTGCAGATTCACTCCACATCGTAGCACCGTGTTCACAGTCTCAGACCGCTGTAGTCTAACTTTTCCCTTCCAGCCTCGTCGAGTCTCAAGACCGAGGGGATTGACTGAGTCGTGTCTCTGCTGTGCGCGTACCCCTTGTCGACGCCAGGCTCCCCTCACTGCAAGGGCTTTGGCTACGTGACGTTTGCGCTGCCCGCTGACGCCGCGCAGGCGCTAAAGGGGAAGGTCGAGTACCATGGACACAAGCTCGTCACCACCGTCGCCAAGAAGAAGCCCCCGGTCAAGAAGACCAAGCCCTCTAAGACCGAAGCAGGTGCGCCCAGAAGAAACCTTGCTCGCCCGCCCATCCACAAAGTTTTCCGTTTAGAGCAGGGCGGGGAACCTCTCACTTGCTCGGGACTGAATAGGACTTCCAGATTCCATTATCATTCTGCTTGTTTACCCAGCAAAACCTCACTAAGTCTCAAGACTCATTTTCAGGAAGGTGCTACTGAGTTTTCATAGTAAGGCTGGGCTGGAGGGGTATTTCAATACGTTACTGTTTTGACTGATTAGCGAGTATTTTTTTAATTGTGTAATTTTGACCATGACTGGCACACGATGGCCGACTCTTCTTCAAATGACGTCATGGGATATTTAACATCCACTGTGAAGCAGGCTGTGCAGAGTGTGTTACGGTTAATACGCCCACGGTGTGTGAGGTGCGCTACTGCATGTGAAGCGTGTGACGCGTCATTGTGACGCATCATTGTGACACATCTGTGTGCGTTCACCAGAGGAGGCCCCGACGACGGAGGAGCCGGCGTGGGAGAAGCAGCCGAGGCAGCGGCCCACCCTGGAGCTCACCGGGCTGCCCCCAGCGCTGGAACCCGAGATGCTGGAGTCGCTGTGCAGGTGCCACCGAGACGCAGAAACGTGACATCGCATCGTGAAAAATACCATCGCGGCAATGCGAATAACCTCGCGTGGTGGTACGGCAGATGGTTTGCGTTTGGCGACGATGCGTCTGGCGGCGTCGGCATGTGACCTCGCGGTGTGGCCCCGTGCGTGAGCAGGCAGCGTGCCGGGGTGCTGGACGTGGCCCGTGTGCCCGACCACCCGACCAAGGCCCACGTCAGCTTCTCCACCGTGCGGGAGGCCACCACCGCGATGACTTTCTGGCAGCAGAACCTAATCCAAGGTCCCCACTGCGCACCAGAGGAGCCTACAACCTCCGACTCGCACCGGCTCACTCGCTCACCGGCTCACTCGCACATGTTCAATGGAGTTACGGTCATTCGTGTCTGAAATATTGCACGTGTTATAGATTTCATTATCATTATTAATACTAACTTAACCATGATAACAAGACTCATTTTCATGATAACAAACAAAATGTTTGGTGAAGCCCGTTTGGTAACGCCGTGGGTGCTTGTGTGTGTGCAGGCAAACGCGTCTCGGTAGGGTTGCTGTACCGGCCGGGCATCATGAAGAAGTCTCGCCTTCGTGCCCGTCTCATCGTGCGCAACCTCAGCTTCAAGGTTTGTGCTGAGCACAGGGCCCAATCGCCCAAAACGTCAAGCAGTCAGCCACAAACGGCACACTATAATAGACAAGAGTGTAACACGTTTCTGGAAGTGAGCAAGATTATTATTGTAAGAGCCGAGGGAAAAGAGATGATGGGAGTAGGGAATTCCAGAGTGGAGCAGTGCGAGGGGGAAGCGAGAAGTGCGGCGTCCTGCAGCGTGGCGAGCGAGGGAGGAGCTGATTTTGCGTGTTGTAACCTGCATGTGGTGGTTTAATACAGTGTGGATGAGACGAAACATTCATTTTCTGTAAGAGTCCTCAACATGGGTGGAGGAATCGACGAGTGAATTTTACAAGAACAGTCACCATCATAGGAGCGATAGAAGATTGATAACGAGGCGACTGACTGCCGGTGAGCGAGCGAGCGGTGTGAATCGGTAAGCGCTGGATCATTGGACAAAGTACGTGGTAGTGCGTGTCATGGAGAGCGACATTGTGATAAGTGGCGGTCGCATATCATTGGTGGGTAGCGCTCATTGCAACGGGGAATTTGAGATGATGGACGAACATCTTTCACTCTCGGCAATGCTCGTTTGTGTTTGCAGTGTTCACAGGGCGACCTGAAACGAGCGTTCTCTCCTTTTGGAATCGTGCTGGAGGCGAACATCCCAAAAAAACCAGGTAAGACGGCGGGGTGCACCCTGTGCCTCCTCGGGGTTTGTTGTTGTTATGACTATCATTCCACTTCTTTGTCAAGCAATGCCTCGTCGGGTCTCAACTCTTTTTCAGAAGGGTCCTGCCACGTTTTCGGAGCTGCTGTGTGT
This sequence comes from Lampetra planeri, assembly GCF_965212315.1. Classification (NCBI taxonomy): domain Eukaryota; kingdom Metazoa; phylum Chordata; class Hyperoartia; order Petromyzontiformes; family Petromyzontidae; genus Lampetra; species Lampetra planeri. Next base: position 14,072,928 of record NC_136122.1, on the reverse strand, counting down.
AATCCTAGCTGAATCAGTCGCATTTTTCAGCATTGGGATGTTGTAGCCAACAAGAGTTACATTGTGTGCTTACAGGAGGAAACTGGAAACCCTGTTCATAACAGGGGGAGAACATAGAAACTGCACGCAGAAATACACCCATGTCAGGTTATGGAACTAGGCCCTTTTTGCCGTGAGGCGCTTGGAGGACGTGGCCGTTACGTTGCAGGCTGTGCGTGCAAGGGAAACGGCGGCACGAGCAGGGAAAATACCGCACTAAGCTCCCGGATGCTGCGTGCCGTTTGCTGCTCCTAGTGGAATGAGCCATTGCCGTGTGCTTCATATTGTTATTATATTGGTATTGTAATTAATATTATTTTTTATTTCAGATGGGAAGATGAAGGGGTTTGGCTTCGTTCAGTTCACCAGCATGCCAGACGCCACCAAGGCTCTGAAGGAGATGAACAGCAAGGAGATTAAAGGTGTGGATGCTCAACTTCTGGTGATGTTACACACGTCTGCTCTGTGTGGTGTGTGTGCATGTGTTCACCTGGCGAGGCTGCATAGGATGGGTCATGTAGTTTGCATGCCCAGCCAGCGCATGCTCATGCAGCTTCTGCTTTGGCCAAATTGAGGGGACTAAACAGGCACTGTATAGGCTAGAGAAGGGATGGGTTGATGTAGTTCAGGAAGATGTGGAGCTAAGTGGACTTACTGGTACCGGTGGTGTCAAGAATTGTCTCTGAGTAGGAGGCTCGTAAAGAATGCCACTGGGTAGTTTGAGGCAGTCGCCCTCCAGCAACAGAGGAGCGACGTTCAGAGCAACGAGCGGGGTGGTGGGCGTCTAAAATGCAGCATAGTGGCACAGTATTGAGCGCAGATGTGGTGCCTCTCCCAGTCGTCTCAGTCAATCAACCCATGGCACCTGGGTCTGTCCTGTGAACTCATGCCAGCAGCGAGCCAAGTGATGGCCTCATAGTCCATCTAGCCTGGCATTGTCTCTGTGGGGACATCACCGCATGAGTCGTGGGTGCCGTTGTCGTTGATTGCTTGTTCTGGTCTGACACGGTCTTTGTCTGGCAGGACGGGCCGTGTCCGTGGACTGGGCCCTGGCCAAGGACAAGTACGAGTTGGCCAATGCATCCAAGGCACCTGGTACCAAGCACACACCTATACAAACATGCACCTGTACGCACCTTTACAACCACACACCTGTACAAAGACGCATGGCTATAGCCTCAAACCTGTACACACACCTGTATAGACCCAACTGTGCTGTGTGGCTGCAGGAAAGAAGGCAGAGGGCAAGCAAGGTGCAATAAATGAAGGGAGCAAGGGGCCCGCTGGAGATGAGGAGGATGATGAGGATGATGAGGATGACGAGGATGACGAGGATGAGAAGGAGGAGGGCGCAGAGCGTGTGGCCCAGGCGGCGCCTCCCGGGCGGGGGCTGCAGAGCGGAGACGGCGACTCGCAGAGTGAATCCGGCTTGGACGAGGGCAGCACTGCAGCCTCCGACGACGACGATGATGACGCGGAGGGGCACGACGGCTCGGATGATGAGTCGGACGATGAAGACGGCTCGGACGATGAGGACGACGACGAGGAGAGTGACGGTATGTCCGCGTCGCCGTGGCCGATCCCTTTGGCTCCACGCACGGCACACGCGCCGCGTCGTGTGCGCCGATTGTTATTTTCCGTGCGAATTTGTGCTGTCGGTGACTTCCACCCGTCGGGTCGGCAGCTGCAGAGACGAGGCGTGGAACGATGCGTTGGCCTGGCGGGTAAAATAACGTCCGTCACCTCGTTATAACAAACGGCGCTTAGAACGACGATCCTCGTCTGCAATGAGGGCATGGCGGCCGTGTAATGTCACGCACCCCGCGTGTAACAATCGCGTATGCACGGTCAAAATCTCCAATCCTCGTGTTTCTGCGGCCATGTCTTTGCCTTAACACGACGTGTCTGTTTGTCTCTGCTACCACTGCAGGTGAAAAGAAGCGTGCGGTGAATCGCAACCTCCCCAGTGACGTGGGCGAGGGCAAGACGGTCTTCATCAGGTTTGTTGTCGCTCATCTTCCCGCTTCTCCCATGTCTCCCCGTGTCTCCCCGCGCCTCACAACTCAATCCACGCCTTTCCTAATGTTATCCCCATTGCGTTATCCGACCGCGTGGCTCAGCGGCAGAGTGAGCTGTTCGCAGTTGCAAGTTTGATATCCTGGTTTGGGGTTGACTCAGCCCATCATAACTTCGCGGTCGATAAAATCAGCACCGCTTGGCATTGTATCAAGGGCTTATTGATATCAGTTTTATTACGCACAGGGTTTCGGGAATCTGGATTCAAACCCAGGGTCTCAACAGTGCCGGCTTGGCGCTTGTGACCTCCGAGCCACGCGGCCTCCTCGTTTCTGAATGCGGGTGAATCATCCTGGTCGTCGTCATCACCATCATCGTCGTTATTCTCTTTGTGTTTAGGAATCTCTCCTTTGACTCTGAGGAGGGCCCCCTGGGCGAGGTGCTCACCAAGTTTGGGAAGCTGCACTACGTTCGCGTGGTCCTGCACCCTGACACGGAGCACTCGAAGGGTGAGCTCACTGCACCCACCCAGCTCTGGATCCGGCCGCACTTCTTTCCCATGACTGTCCACGGCACACCGGTCGTTGTGCCCCGTCGTGCCGTGTTTTGCCACGTCGTGCCGTGTTGTGCCGCGTCGTGAAGTGACCATGCCGTGCGTGCGTGTCCGCCCCGCAGGTTGCGCGTTCGCTCAGTTCCACGCGGCGGAGGCGGCGCAGGCGTGCATCGCCGCGGCCCAGGGCCCCGAGGAGGTGAGTGCGACGGCGGCGGCCCCTGAGCCATTGGACCCCAAACGTTGATTCTTGGTACTGCCCAGGGTGGCAATTGCTAATGGTTTTTTTTAATGAGAAAAGGGTCATTAAAGAAGGATAAATCTTGACTTAAAGCTTTCGTGATTGCAGGAATTCATATTCTTTTGGTCTTTTTGTAATGACGACCGCTTGTGTTGCGATCGAAACGTCGTAGCTTTTTGTTATTTTCTTTGAACCTATCTACGTGACTTTACAGAAAGACCCAAAGAATGTGAAGAAGGATAGGTTGATAGAATTACATTTTTAAAATCAAAAGTAACTTGAAGCATCGACGGCGTACGACAACGGTAAGGGTGGCATCTCTACAACAGGCTGTATTCATGCGATGCTCGCTGCCCTTGGTGAGCACACCGTAGCGGTGCTCGTGGTGCTCGCTGCTCTGTATGGTTGTGTGGGCGAGTGTGAGCGTGCGTGTGTGAGCGTGGTTGCGTGGGTGAGCATGCTTGAGCATTCGCCGTTTCCACCCTCCAGGCTGGTGGCCTGGCTCTAGACGGGCGCCGTCTGGTCGTGTGTTTGGCCGTGAGCCGCGACGAGGCCCGCACGCTGGCCGACAAGAAGGACGCAAAGCCGACCGACCGGCGCAACCTTTACCTGGCGCGCGAGGGCCGTGAGTGATGCCCGCCCGCGTCAGTCACACCGTACACGGTCATTCGCACCCTTCATTTGGAAATTAAAGGCACGTCACAGGAGTGCGATTGTGGCCATGCAACTCAAACTATGGACCCCGTGTAGTAAACTACTGCGGTCTGCGCTCCTTCAACGGAAGAGTAACACAGCAAGACGACACTAACTATGGGCCAGTTTTGACATACAGTGTATCTTCTTGGTTCTTTCGGTAAAGTCACGTAGAAGGGAAGTAATAAAATAATAAAAATAAAACATAATAAAACAATTCTCACGACGTTTCGGCCACAACGCAAGCAGCCGTCCTCAGGTGAAAACCAGGTCTGAACGCTGTCGCCTCGACAGACCTGGTTTTCACCTGAGGACGGCTGCTTGCGTTGTGGCCGAAACGTCGTGAGAATTGTTTTATTATGTTTTATTTTTATTATTTTATTACTTCCCTTCTACGTGACTTTACCGAAAGAACCAAGAAGATGAATCCCTGCAGTCACGAAAGCTTTATATCGAAAAAATTAACCCGTAAAAACAAAGTTTTTCATTATAAATCCTCTATATGCGTGAGATGGCTGCCACCTATGGGTCAGATGATTGCCTGCCACCATTAAGCAATTGGTAATTAAATATAAAAAAAAAATTCCTAAAATGTTGAAAATTTTGGAAAAAAAATTTCACGAAAATAAGCACAACGAGTGTGTGCAAAATGTCAGCTCGATTGGATCACGGGAAGTGGGTTAAAAAACGACTGAAAGATTTGCACGGTCGTAAGCAAGCAAGCAAGTGAACTTAATATAAAGGATTTAAAAATGCAGTGTCTCGTCAGCAGAGTTGGGCCTTTCTGAATCGATGCTGGTGAACTTCCAGATGTTATAGGCAAGGTCCCTCTCTGTAAGATATGGGTCCAAGCTTAATACGGGTCCTAGTTTATTTTGTGTTCTGTATTGTATAATTTTGCGTCAAAAACTAGGACTCCTCTTAATGGGAGGAACTTGGTGAGGCCTTCCTGGGTAAACGACCAGAGTAACAATAACGAACTGAACATGTGAGAGCCCATCAAGTTAGAACGATGTGGCGCCTGTGTGTATACGTGTGTGAGTGACGCCATGTGTGTTGTGCTTTGTGCCGTTGGACAGTGATCCGAGCTGGAACGGCAGCAGCTGAAGGTCTCGGCTCCGCTGACCTGGCCAAGCGAGAGAGGGTAAGAGCACCAGCAGCCTCGGCAGCAGTGACATCCACACGGCGCTTTGTACCAGGCTAGGTGCTTTTTGCGGTCACGTTTTCTTTAAACACAGTTGCTGAGCATAGGCCCCTAGTGGCGAGCAACAGACAACACTGTCCAAGTTCTAACAGATATAAGAGTGCGACACATTTCTTGTATTGAGCAGGGTTATTATTGTTAGAGCTTGGGGAACAGACAATGGTGGAGTGGTGCGAAGGAAGGAGCAGAGAGAGGGAGAAGTGAGGTTGACCTGCAGTGTGGTGGTGGGTAGGTGGGTGAGTGTGTGTATGTGACAAAGACACAGAATCCCCCCTTATAGCCTTGACAGGCTGTTGGGACAAATGCTTTTAGAGAGCAGCACCTATTAAGGCTGACATGACACACAAGGCGATGGATGTCCGGCACCTCGCCTGGAGGCCTTCGTCTCCCCAATGCTGATGTCAACACAGCACCACGTGCTCCTTTAAGGCTGAGTCAACATAGGGGAGTCCCAGTACACAGATATTCGCCACCGATGTTACTACTACTATTTGCATTTTACCAGGTAAGGCCCACTGAGCTATGTAGCTCTTTTTCAGAAGTGACCTGGCCACAAATGATAGCCCAATGAAGTGGCTTATTTGGAAATTTATAGCAGGTAAATGTTAGCCATGAGTGGGAATTTAACTCGGGTCACCAGGTGCCTAGCGCAATATGCTCACCGCTATAATACGGCTCCCCATTCCACATCAAAAACTGCCAATCGCCAAGTGGCGGTAATGTCACCACGTCACCTTTGCCAGACCAGCTATATTTCGGAAATGCCAGAATAAGCTTGCGACACACACATACACATGTACAAACATATGTGCGAGGCGCCGGACGGCCATGTGAGCTCGGCGTGCCTCACTCGGCGGTGCCGGGGCCGCTCCCCTCTGCAGTTTGAGCAGCTAAAGCGGCAGAAGCTGCGGCGCGTCACCGTGTTCGTGTCGAGCACGCGCCTCTGCGTGCACAACATCCCCAAGTCAGCGGACGACAAAAAGCTGCGCTCCATCTTCTTGTGCGCTGGCGGACCAGGTGCCCGTATCACCGAGGTGAGAGCCGCACACTCCTCATCCCACACACCACCCCCCCTCCTCCTCCTACACGCTCCTCCTCGCGCACACTCCTCGGTGCCACTGAGCCACCCCTTCTCGCTTGTTATTTTTTGTGTGAACTTGAAATGTGTGCCACGTGGCCTATGACCCCAGCTCTCATGTGCGTGTGTTCCCTGGGCCTCCAGTGTCGTATCATGCGGGACATGCAAGTTGTGAACAGCCGCGGGCTGGGCCAGTCGAAAGGCTTTGGCTTTGTGGAGTTTGTGGAGCACGAGCACGCATTGACGGCGCTTCGCAGCACCAACAACAACCCGGCCATCTTCGGTCCAGCCAAGGTGCGTGCAGAAACCCCTCCGGCAGGGCGGCGGTGCGGCGGCAACGCCGGTGTCTCTCGGCAACCGGCCTCTGGATTTGATTGCCGACTCGGGTGCCTTTCTGTGTGGAGGTTGTGTATTTTCTCCCCCTGTTCTGCGTGGCTTTCCTCCAAAATCTCCGGTTTCTTTCCATAGTTCAAAAAAATGTACAATGTAACTGGTGTTGGCCAATTGTCCCAATGCTGAAATATTACCTGCAAAGTGCTCAGTTGGGATCACAAGTGGCAACAATGGACCCTCCTGTGAAAACTTGGCTGGACTTTCTTAAAAGAGATAATAAGAACTCGGTTTGCAGGGCTCGCTGTGTTTGGTCTAACTCGATGTGTGTGTGTAATTCAGCGCCTGATCGTAGAGTTCTCCCTTGAAGACCGGGTGAAGCTCAATGCAAAGGAGGCCCGATTGCTCAAGAGTCGGGTGAGTGGGTGACGACCGCTCAGCTACCTCCCTCGCGCTCCTCACGAGCCGCCTTCACCCACCCACACACGTCTAGGCTTCCCACGTGTCTCTGGGTTGCACCCCGCGTTGTTTGGCACGATGTCCTACTCCAGGTGCCGGGTTATTGAAGTTGTTTGTTTCATTTTTTTAGCAGAAGCAGGTGGCCGTGAAGGGGAAAGGGAATGTGGCGATGGATGTAGCAGGAGGGGGTGCAGGAGGACTATGGAAGGGCAAGGCTTCTGGGAATGCCAAGGGACAGAAAGGGATGAGCGCCGTGGCGCAGGAGAGCCGAGGATCGGAGCCGCGCAAGACAGGGGCGCAGGAGCCTGGGAGGGCGAAGGTCAGCGCCGGGGGAGCCGTGGGGAAGGGGAGGGGCGGCACTGGCCGGTGGGCCGGTTTCCAAACACGTGTGGAGGAGCAGCGCCAGGAGGAGGGAGACGGTCCGCGCCGGAAGCTGCTGCCACTGCCTTCACACTCTGGGCCCAAAATCCGGTGAGGCGCCATGTCCTGAACACTATCACTAAGCCTAACCTTTAACCTGTCCCTTCTCATTCCATGCTCGCTGTAGCCGGTGTAAGTGCTCATTTGCTTTGGGGGGTGCTCCTCGGTGCTGTGCTGCTCGTTCCGAACGACCCGACTCTGTGCCCTGGTGCAGGAAACGCGACAAGGGGAAGCCGTTGGCCATGAAGAGAGACCAGAAACCTAAGAACAAGAAGAGCAGAGCCGAGCGGAGAAGTGGCGGGGCAGGGGGGGAGGGGCTGCCACAGCAGGCGGTGTCACGAGTCCCAGCTCGAGTGGCACCGGCGCAGCGAACAACTCCGGCGCCGCAAACAACTCCGGCGCAGCGAACTCCGGCGCAGCGAACTCCGGTACAATGACACCCACCACATCCCCCATCACCGTCCTACATTAGGAGTAGCGCTTGGGAATGGGTGGTTTGATTAAGGGGCTTTACTTAGTGTTCAGCCAGGGCCATACGCCATCCTGTGGGGTCACGTGGGGACGCTGTGTTGTGCGAGTGAAAAAATGGAGGCCACTTTTGCTGTTAATGGAAATGCCTGTCTCCCCTTTCCTCCGAAGCGAGCGGAGAAGCGAGCGCACCAGGCGGACCACGCGGAACGCCGTTTTGGGGATCTTGTCAAGCGCTACAAGCAGCGAATATTTGGCTCGGAGCAAGCAGCCATGCGACCCATGGCCAGCAAGTGGTTCCAAGAGTGACCGCAGCAATCCCCAACACCGCACGCTTGCACCAGACACGGGCACACGCGTACCCAAACACACACATTTACCTAGGCACCTCCGATTAGTATGGTTGGCTACGTAGAGTGCGAAAGAAGTTCAACATACATACGTCAAAGACATGGGCTTCATATCAGGCCACTCTGCCTGAACATGGGCTTTCAAGATAATATTATTACCGAGATCCGTATTGAATAGAACGTTTATTGGTTTGCTGCTGCACATATGAAACTATCTCGCAATAAACGTCCACCTTTTTACCACATGCAATGACATATCTCGATATGGATGGGGCTACTCGTTTTAGTTCTGTGTCTAACTCCTGCTCCAGTCTACCAGCGACCTGGAAAACGTTCAGTGAGAAATTAATCCTTGCTTCCACTTGGGAACAGATGGATATTACTAATCTGAGCAAGAAATGTTTTGTTTTTAAAATACACGGCGCAATTAATTCAGGATTCAAGAGCATGGTCTTGCGTTCCGGCGTTACGAACACCACAAGCGAGAAGTCAACGTGCCAGTGGTGCAGCTGGGGGTGAGCCTTGTGTGGCTGGGTCGTGCAGTATCACTCTCGTGTCTTGCAGCAAGAAGGGCCTGGGTTCGATTCACAACTCTGGCGTGTTTCTGCGTGGAGTTGACATGTTCTCCCCCTATTCCGCATGGGATTGCGCTGGCTGCAATGTAACCGGTATTGGCCAATCATCCCAATGCAAATTACTTTATTGGGTATTACGCATAGCAACATTGCCCTCCCCCTACTGTCAAAACTTGGGAGGACCCTCCTGAACAAGCGTTGAGACTCCCTGAGATTTCCTCGATAAATGAGTGTCGTGATGGCGGTTGACTAACGTCGCCTTTCAGTATCGGTCACCCGGCATGCGTGTTGCCCCTTGCGTTGGGAGGGGGGGTCCGCTGCCCGAGCGTGGCGGAGCGGGGGGACCTTAGTGATCTGGTCCCGTGAGCTCCTATGCGCGTTCGTCTCCAGCAAATCACTTACCCACATTCTCTTTGCTTCGACATCCATCGGCTGTCTGTGAGTCTGGAAAACCTGCAGCTGCAGTCTTAGCTGATTTTTAGTCGGAGCATATATCCACACCCGGCATACCACATCCGGTATACCCTCTTGCTATGTCTACTCGTTGCTGAGAAATTAAGCCCCGCTGTGTGCTTACTGTGCCTAATGGAATCTTTGCAATATCAATGTGCGATGACGTCGCAGTGCAATGACCCAGAGTGCGGTGACGTATATTACAACATTACTGCTCAAAGGGCTTTTGGTCATTGTTCTGAAGCTGTGTTTTATACGCCCCGCGCTCTGCTCATTGTTGTGAGCGTCGCTCGTCTGCCCTCCGTTGTTGGGAGGGCGACTGCCTCCAACTGCTCAACAGCGTCCTTCACGAGCCTACTCCATCGAGATCGATCTTGACACCGCTGGTATAAGTTGTCGGCAAGTCCACTCGGCTCCACATCTTCCCGTACCGCATCGGTCCATCTCTTCAGCCCGTGTCGTGCCCGTTTAGCTCCCTCTATGCGGCCAAACAAGCTGCTTGGGCATGCGGTGGCCGGGCATGCGGTGGCCGGGCATGCGGTGGCCGGGCATGCGGTGGCCGGGCATGCGGTGGCCGGGCATGCGGTGGCCGGGCATGCGGTGGCCGGGCATGCGGTGGCCGGGCATGCGGTGGCCGGGCATGCGGTGGCCGGGCATGCGGTGGCCGGGCATGCGGTGGCCGGGCATGCGGTGGCCGGGCATGCGGTGGCCGGGCATGCGGTGGCCGGGCATGCGGTGGCCGGGCATGCGGTGGCCGGGCATGCGGTGGCCGGGCATGCGGTGGCCGGGCATGCGGTGGCCGGGCATGCGGTGGCCGGGCATGCGGTGGCCGGGCATGCGGTGGCCGGGCATGCGGTGGCCGGGCATGCGGTGGCCGGGCATGCGGTGGCCGGGCATGCGGTGGCCGGGCATGCGGTGGCCGGGCATGCGGTGGCCGGGCATGCGGTGGCCGGGCATGCGGTGGCCGGGCATGCGGTGGCCGGGCATGCGGTGGCCGGGCATGCGGTGGCCGGGCATGCGGTGGCCGGGCATGCGGTGGCCGGGCATGCGGTGGCCGGGCATGCGGTGGCCGGGCATGCGGTGGCCGGGCATGCGGTGGCCGGGCATGCGGTGGCCGGGCATGCGGTGGCCGGGCATGCGGTGGCCGGGCATGCGGTGGCCGGGCATGCGGTGGCCGGGCATGCGGTGGCCGGGCATGCGGTGGCCGGGCATGCGGTGGCCGGGCATGCGGGCTACATGACCCAGCCAACGCAGCCTTGCCTGCCGGAGGAGCTCACTGAGGGAATGTGTCCAGATCTTTCAAGGATTTGTGAGCTGCTCACGCAATCCAGCCCGGATAAACAGGATGGATCGTCGGCATGCCAGCCTGAATGTTTCTAACCAGCCGCAGATGTTCCATTAGAGGGATCCACGTTTCACAAGAATACAGAAGGGAAGGCATGACTGGCCGAGAAGATCCGACGTTTCGTGTGGAGCGACAGACTTCCACCCAGCATTACGCAGCCGAGTGAGACCTCTGCTGTCAAACCGGAGCTGGTCACAAGGGGCCGTCCATAAATGACGTCACGCACCTAGGGGGGGGGGTCAGACATTTGTGACGATGTGTGACGAAGGGGGGGGGGGGTTTGAGAAATGTGACGTCACATCAAAATGCGCAACTTTAAATAAACATAGACAACACGCTCTCCTTATTTTGGGGTGGGGGGGCAGAGCTTTGTGACGTAATATTTGAGGGGGGGTCTGACTTTTTGTGACGATGGGGGGGGGGGGGTCAAAATCGCGTGGCGTCATTTATGAACGGCCCCTTATTCACTGCCCAGGTATGGGAAACTCTCCACTCTCGACTACTGCTCCATACAGAGGCGTAGCTGGGGGGGGGGGGGGGTACATATGTCCCCGGGCGCCAAGGTAAAGGGGCGCCAAAATGAGGCTTACAACGCTACATTATAACTTATTGCGGCGGGCGCGGCAGCCTGAAACTACTGCACAAATCTACACCTCAACCTAAAAGTTTATATATCCCGCCACACACAGCCTACATGTCATGTAATTACATTTTGGTACGCGGAAAATTTGAATGCGGATGAGGATAAAAATGTTGGAAACTTTCTCGCGCTGATCAAACTCGTTGCTCAGTATGACCCATTGTTAGCAAAACACGCACAGCACGCAGGAGAAAATCCGGGATCAGTTTCTTATTTGTCACCGGAAATCCAGAATGAATGTATCCACATACTTGCGTCGACTGTAAAGAACCAATTGTTGAGTGATATCAGGAAAAACAAGTACTACGGTATCTTACTTGACTCAACTCCTGATCTAGGACATCGGGAACAGCTTTCTCAGGTCATAAGATTTGTGGATGTGGATTTTCAAACTAAAAAGTAACTATCAAAGAATCATTTTTAGGTTATATCGAGATACATGCAAAAGATACAGCAAGCCTGATTAAACGGGGGGGGGGGGGCGCCAATTTTATAGTTTGTCCCCGGGCGCAAAATATCCTAGCTACGCCTCTGGCTCGATAGCCAATAGGGAGCTGAGGGGTGGAGTGTTTGGTAGCACAAAACACCCAGGCAGGTGCTTAGTTTTGGTGGGGCTGATGGTAAAGCGTTAATACCGCAGATACGGCCACGGTCAACTCGCCATTGTGTGATGAGAACTTATGGAAAGGCGCCCTGTAAAGTGACGCCACCGCAACGTAACGGCGCAATGACGTCACGTCGCGCTGCCTCGGTGACGTCACCGCGAGAGAAGTGGCGCGCGATGGCGGACTCGGTGCTGACTGCGTGAGGGACCCGAGGAGGCGCTCGATCGGCTCCGCGCTCCGCGGCGGCGATGGGGAAGAGGGGCCGTGGCGCCGAGGCGGCGGGCGGCAAACGGAGGCCCGTGTTGCAGCTCGACAACAGCATCAAGAAGGACAGGGAGGCGGCGGCGGCAGCAGCAGCCGGTGCTGCAGGTGAGCGGCGCCACGGCTTGACACGCGGCCTAGTTTAGGCCTGCGGAGGGAGGCTCGAGCAGATCTGGGAGACGCGGGGAGACGGCGAAGCGAGAGGGCGAGAGGGGAGACGCGGGGAGAGGGAGACACGGGGAGAGGGTGAGGGAGACGCGAGAGGGCGAGAGGGGAGACGCGGGGAGAGGGAGACGCGGGGAGAGGGAGACGCGGGGAGACGGCGAAGCGAGAGGGCGTGAGGGGAGACACGGGGAGAGGGAGACGCGGGGAGACGGCGAAGCGAGAGGGCGAGAGGGGAGACACGGGGAGAGGGAGACGTGGGGAAGTCGGGAGGGGGAGGCAGGGGGGAGAAGAGGAAAACAGAGACACGAGACAGGCGGGGGAGGCAGGTTGAGTGGAGGGGAGGCACGGAAACGCGACCGGGGAAGCGCGCCGGCTCCGACCGCATCTCGGTAATTTCTGCTTGGAGGGGGGGAGGCTGAGGATGGAGTCGAGCCAGGAAACGTCGGGGGGAGACCCCGTGGCACTCTCGACTGAAACTCTGCCTCTCCCACGTTCCGCAGACTCGGCCACCGCTCTCTCTGTGGCGGAGCCCTCGGCGTCGCGTCTGGCGGGCGGCCTGGTGCTGCTGGGCGCGTACGCAGACAGCGACGACGACGATGATGAGGAGGAGGAGGACACGGGACCACAGTCTCCTCCACTCGAGCGGCCCCGGGACCTCGACAGCAAAGTGGCCGACTTCCTTGCTGTGAGAGCCGACGGCCCGGATAGCCGCCGCATGCAGAGAAAAGTGTTCATCTGTGTAACTGCGCTGTGTGAATGTACCTGAGTTTATTGGCCGTTCGTGCTGTTGATCTTGTGATGTCGGTGTGTGTCGGTGCTATGTGGCAGCACTGTGTTAATGTAGGGTGTGTGTTGGTTTGTGTGGTCTGAGGCTTGGTCGTGCGCATTGGCCGGTGGTGGTGGTTGTTTGGTGGTCGCTACTGGTTTTTGGGCACCAGAGGTCGCCAAAGGCCAAAGGCGTCCTCTGGTCTAACACCGTTTGAGACGAGGCTCAAAAGAAAGCTGTCTCTGGTGTGGACCAATCCGTTTCAAGGACAATGCATATATTATCATAGTGTTTTTTGTTTGCATTCTGACTGCAAGCATTGTGGTTAATGCAGACATGATTCCTTGTAAAAGGTTTCAGTTTGGTGTTTTAACATCTTAACACCTGTTTTGTTGACATAAAAAAGGAGAAAAACCTAATGCCACTGATAATCTTGACTTAAAGCTTTCGTGACTGCAGAAATTAATATTCTTTTGGGTCTTTCGGTAAAGTCATGTAGATTGAAAAATAATAAAAAAAAAATTTAAAAATATTTTTTTTCTTTTTCTATCTACGTGACTTTACCGAAAGAACCAAAGAATATATATGCGTTGTGTTGATCCTTGCTGTTTGTTCTGCAAGGAAATTGATGCCATTTCGGTGCCTGGCCCCACGGCTGAGGGCGATGGTGCAGCAGACGGTGAGAGCGGCCTGACCGGGGGCGCTGACGGAGACACAGTTGAGGCCTCCGCTACAGAGGGCATCTCTGGGCAGGTCGTGGGAGTTTCCGCTGAGACCGCTGGCGCCTTGGCGAGAGACAGGGCGCAGCCGGGCGGCTGGCATTACGACACGCACTACTCCACTGCTTCCAGTAAGCTCCAGCCTTCCACATCTACGATGATTGTTTCCATTGGTGGGACTGGGTAACATGAATGCAAGTTATATTTATGAAAATATTTTAATTTAGGGTTGGTAACATGGTTCAGCTAGAGCACGTTTGCCACTTTTTGCAGAGATTCGTGGTTTGAATCAGAATGGCCACCCTGGTTATTACTGGTGGCATATTAACTGTAAAATACTATGGAGGTTAAAAATCCAGTGACGTTATTCGAAAGAGAGTAGGGCATTGTGTGCCAGATTCATGGTCAAAATTTTCTTGGGAAACACATTGCAACTTTGCCCCCTATTATAACACTACTCTCTGTGAACATAGCAATCTCGTTATAGTCGTGTGCTATAATAATGACGCAAACTCTGAAGAAGGGCCGTTTACATAAGTGTTTTATATAATCTACTAGCTTTACTACCTGGCTTCGCCCAGGACTTGGATTCACCATGCCCGGCCGCCTTTGTCTCCCCAGTGGCGATGTTCACACACCATACCAGTTACTCGTTTGAGGCTGAGTCCACCTAGGGGAGGCCCAGGACCGGTTGAAATAATCTTCACCGGTGGTGGCCGTGAGTGGGAATTGTACTCAGGTCGCCATGTTCGTAGCGCAGCGCGCTAACCACTACGCCACAATGTGTTACGCTTCCACATGCGCGGGTCACGTGACAGATGTGACGTCACAGCTCACTTACCGTGCAAAAAATATATGCATTATTGAGCTCCCCCCCCCCCCCCAAAAAGTGTATTTTAAAAAAATTTGCATGGTGTACAGTCTTGAAAGTACCCACATGGCAAATTTCAAGTTTTGTTGCATGTCGGGAAGTACGCTAAACATTTTGAACAGGCACACATAATCACAACTTTGCCTTTTATATATATGGAGATTTACGTATATAATGTATTTATTTATATGCACAATTGCCGATGTATCACAATCATGTTGTTTATCACAACATGACTGTCCTGTATGTTAAGCACTGGTGAAATACTACTGTCCTCTCAGTCTCATGGAATAATCACTCACACTCTGTAAGCCTCTTAAATTTTACATGATTGGACATTCAAATATTTAACCTGTGAGTTTGGGAATGTGATCACGCTGGTGTGGCCTGTGTGCTACTGCACTCCCGCCCAGGAATACCCAGGACGGGGGATGTGGGAGATGTGGTGGAGCTGTGAAATTCCCTGCATTGGGTTCCGTCCAACCTTCTCGAGAATTATCTGGCTGTGTGGTGTTACAAAGAGAATCTGGAAATGGAGCTCAAGTGGGGGGTGGAGTGGAGTTTATTCATAAACTCATGAGGCCACAAAATGTAAAAAAAAATATCCAGCCTCCGCCATGACTGTCGGGTTGGTAGAGCAACAATCAGTGGAGACTGGATCTGCAGATTAACCTAAGTGAACTCTTCAATCAGGCACTGCAAGTTTGGTGTCAAATCATCCAAGTAATCCTACACACGTGTCTGATTGGGTACCGAGTGAGCGTTTGGCTGAGCTGAGTGTGTTTGTGCTGTTGCAGCGGGGATAGAGATGGGCGAGTGGCAGGAGGTGTGGGATGAGAACACGGGCTGCTACTACTACTGGCACCTGCAGACCAACCAGGTGACTTGGGAACTCCCGTCAGCACTGGCGCTGCAGATACAGCACCTGCAGCATCTCAACAATGGGTGGGTGGTTCCCACACACAACTGCGTATGCACATAAACCCGCAATTTACACGAGCATTCCTCTGTGCCTGTTCAGTAAATATGTTTATATATGAATTTGAAAGGGATGATGATAGCCGGTGGATGAGAATAACTACTGAGTGGCAGCCATAGAGGAGACAACCCGGCTAAGGGGACTTCCACCACAGAGAAGGAGCTGTGAGATTGGCTCTTGTGCAGGTGCCTGCTGGCGTGTTGCATCGCTCAACCATGAGGGATGGTGACGGCTTTGAAAGGCTTTTATTCAGCAGTGACTTAATCATGGCTGATGATGTAGCCACAATGCATGATGTAGTTTACTTATATAGTGTATATGCAAATGTGCAGCCCTCTGCTTAATCCACTGGTGAAGGCCTCCCCACTCCGTGCAGGCAATGGAGGTTATTTTACCACACTTCACTACATTGGTTGGAGGGATTGTGAAGGCAGGCAGTATCAACAATGGAGCTTAGTGCAGTACAACAACGGAGCTTGCTGCACTGCCCCCTACTCAGTCAGATATTATGGACTGCCCCCTACTGACAGCATCGCCCCGCACAAGTCTACAACACCTGCCTATTGCATGGCGTTGTCCGTCCAAGTGCTGTCTTGGCAAGCTCAGTGATGCTTGGCTTCCAAGATCTGATGATTGGCTGCAGTCCGGACAATTTGGTCACAGGAAAGCAGTATCTATGTGATGAAAAAAAAAATATATATTTGCATTGCATATTAATAAGGAGACAGTGTGAGCCTGCATTGAAATCTGAAGCCCACACACAGTGGCGTGCTTACATCCGTGAGTTTGTGCTTCGATTTACAGACATTTTCCTGGGGTGTCGGAGACGGGGACGACCGAGGGGACAGATGTGCCGGGCACTGTACACCCTGTGTCGTCCGTGGAGGAAAAGGCCCAAACCAAACCTATCACGAGCACCATCGTCAAACCCAGGGTGCGTCTGCCACGGACACAGCAGCGTGCGAGGGCTCTGCGCGTGTTTAGCAGTGGGACGTCCTCAGGGTGACAGATTGGTGCTTGTTGTTCACAGCCAGAAGGGCATGGGTTTAATACCTGACTTGGGCGCCTTTCTTCATATGTTCCTTCACATGTATACATGGGTTTTCTCTGGGATCTCCAGTTTCCTCCAATATCCCAAAGAAAATACAATGTAACTTGTAGTGGCCAACCATCCCAATGCTGATAATGTTAAATGATAATTAAATCTCTCATGCTCGAGTTTCAATAATAAATAAATGCAGCACAAATATTTTCTCGTGGCTGATGATGGTGATGGCTCTACTCCAGGTGTAATCACATCACAGAATTGCATGACAGTTTTAGTTATAATACACTTGTGCAACATGACCTTCTTCAAACTTGACATTCAACAAAATTACTGTACTGGAATACACAGTTAACGTAAAAAATCTTTGTGTTGTCTTGCGTTCATTTCCACTGTTGTGACAGCATTTTATCTAAAAAATGCATATCTAGTCTTAATATAAACTCGGCTTTAAATTCACACCTGGTATGATTAAAGTGCTTAAATTGTCACCGCACAGTGTGGTTGATTCATTGGCAGTTAGTGCTAAATTGTACGACACAAACCTTGGCAGGCTTTTTGTTGTTGTGCGTTTGAGAGAAATGCGTGGCTAAGTTATGCGCCGCTCCGCTGGGGAAAATGTTCAACTGAATCAACGCATAATAAAGAGATCGTGAGGTCACGGGGTCATGGCTGCGTGCGCTGCAGATTTACAAGAGCCACGGTAGTGACTCGGCAAGAATCTAGCGTCGTTAAAAAAAAGTGGAAAACGGTCAAACGGCTACACAAAAAACATCAATTTAATTGTGGTTGTGCACGTAATCGTGCTCAATTCCATCTTTGAGAATTAATATTATGGTTTGACTCATTCAACGGACGTTACTATCTGTGTTGTGCCGAGATAGTAACCGGTCATGTGGAGAGACACTGAGGTTCCTCTGAAGACAACTGGTGTGTCCGTTTGCAGGAGATCAACGAGCGCGTCTGCGCGCTAACGAGCGAGGACGAGGGGCGCTCGGTGGGTGTCGCCGAGTCACTGCTCGCGTCGCTCATCCCCGAGAGCGTGCGCCAGGCCGAGGCGCGCTGGCGCCAAACCCTTCACGGGCCTGGTTCTCCCAGCTCCCCGGCGTCCCTCTCCGCACCTCCATCCCCCGCCGTACCGTCGCACCAGCCGGGCGGCGCCGCGGAGACAGAACCGTCAGCTGGTGGCCGGAGACGAACGGCTAGCGACGCTAGCAGCGGTAGCCGCAAAAGCGCCGGCAGCAGCGGAGACGGCATGAGCGACAAGGAGGACGATGCTGACGACGGAAGGAACGATGGAGGGGACGATGAGGAGGATTCGGATCAGGAGTTGAAGCACATCCTGGAAACGAAGAGGGTGCGTGTGCGTGGCCACGCAGCAGCAGCGTGCGTTGCACTGCACTCCCGTTGTTTCCTGAGCTCTGATCTAGCTGCCCATGCAAAGATTGGGAGTATCTAAATTATGTGTAATTTAATTGTGTGATTCATTTCATTTGTATCTAAGTTACACACCTCAAATTGATTGGTAATCTTTGTCTATGCTACAGTACTCCACTACTTTCAATGTGTTTTGTCCATTGCTCATGGGTCATCATGCCCCCATGGCTCTCGTCATCGGGCCCAGGGGCTTGGCGGTAGAGTCAGCGCAAGGGGAAGGTCCCTAGTTCAATTCCTGGTTGGGGGATGACTCAGCCCCTCATCCCTCTGTCGTTCAATACAATGAGTAGCACTTTGTGGAGAAATGAACAGTAGTTGTCATTATGGTTCGACTCATCCCTGCCATAGCATTGTGGAATTTGCGCAACTAGCTAAGGCCTGTAAAATAGGAGCTTGTGTAGGAAACCATTTTGATGCGTGAGAGCCATTTACAAACACCCGGGTGCACAACCGTACATCTGGGTCAGCTGAGGTTGCCAGTAGCTCCCAACACTGTTTCTCATCCATCAACCATCAACCACATGGGGAAGGTCATGGAGTTAAACTTGAAATTCTCTAAACTAAATGGTGTCTAGATGCCACCACCACTGCTCCTCACTACCAGTGCGTATTCTCTGCCAGACTCGGCAAGTTCATTCAAATTCAGACTATTGACTTTTCATGCATTCATTCCTTCTTGCTCCAGCCCTGTGCTGGGATAGCGGTTGTCGCGAGTGACCCGGCGAGACGCTAACGAGTGTGTGGGCCGCACGCAAGCAGGCCGAGTTACGCGCTCTCGAGGACGGAGGAGGCAGCTCGCGGTCGTCCACCCCGAGACGTGACGACCCGGAGGACGTCGGCGCCAGCGCCGCCGCCACGGAGCCAAAACCCAAGTGGAAGACGTTTGTTCGGGCGGCGAGCCCTCCTCCTCCGCCGGCCCGCGCGGCCACATCGCCCGAGCGAGATGCCCACGACGCGGGGCCCGGCGAGGAGGAGGAGGAGGAAGCCGAAGCGGGGCACCTGGAGGAGGGGCCCAGCTCGGCCGCGGGGTCCGTAAAGGGGGAGAGAAGCCCTGAGGGAGTGCAGGGCGTGGACCCCGCTGGGGCCGTGGACACGGGCGACGAGGAGGAGGAGGAGGACGAGGCGGGTGATGTTGCACAAGAGGCTGAGGATGGCGTGATGGCAGGCAAGGTGGGCGCCAGGGAGGACGACGACGACGAGGAGGAGGAGAGGGAGAGCGAGACACCAGCGTCATCACACAGAGGTGTCGTGCTCGCTCCTGCTGTCGGATGCTGCCTGTGATGTCGATGACTGAGCCACGCGCTCCACTCGCGCGCTACTCGGGCTCCACTCTTGCGCCATATTCACGCCACCCTCACACTACTTTCACACCACTCTAGTTGCCAACTTGCAGGCTGGTGCTGAATTGGCTTATGCCTCACAGGAACAAGCTGTCAGTAAGGGTTCCCTCCTCTGCTAAAAACAACCGAAATGCTGTCTGACACGTTATTCCATTATGGCGGCAATATAATTACAAGTTTTGTTATTAGGCTCCCCTCACCGATATCCCCTTCTGTGCATGACCAGTGAGTGCGTGTTTTATACGTTTGAAGTGCAGTGGTTGAGTCTGACTGGCGGCATCTGTGTTGTGTGCGCTGTGTTGGTTCAGGCGTAGTGAGGAGTCACAGCAGGGCGCCTGGCCGCACGGAGGAAGCGAGGAGGAGGGGAGGGGCAGGAGGTGGAGGAGGAGGTGGAGGCAGGGTGGATCCAGAGGATGACGACGACCAGGTGAAGGTGAGACCAGCAGAGAGACGTGCAGCTTCATCACTACCTCATCACCTCGTCATCTTTAAGGATGGGTGGTTAAAGGAGTCTCATTGCACAACCAGTTATGAATGTTAATGATCACTGTTTTGTGTTTCTAAACCTCTTGTGTTTTTTAATCTGCTGATGCAAATAACAAACACAACGTTCGTTATATCTCCCAGCGGGGACATCTTGACTCTTTACAGTTTGTCATCGCTGAGCTGGCCAACGACTTGACAAGCAAGCTGGGCTTTCTGGGCATCAGCACGCGAGCTGTCTCCAACTTCCAACTATTGCTGCTCACCACACAGGTGACTCACCACATTAATTGCATCACCACAGATAAACTCACTTCACTGATAAACTCACCACCACAAGTGTCTCTCCTCTGCGTGTTCGGAAGGCACTTTGCTAGGCAGTTGCACGCAGGAGGGCTCGTGCGCTCTCGCATACCGCGTCGGTAGTCCGAGACGTATATGCGTGTGTCCGTCTGGGTGTCTGCACAGACCCGTCTGGCGGACTGGCGCGAGGGCTCCCTGGACAGCCGCTACCTGAAACGCCGCCTGCAGGAGGGGGCGGCGCAGCTCGCGCAATACGAGTGCAACGCCACCCCTAAGGGCTGGGCATGCACCTGGGACAGGTACGCACTCTCTCACGTGCGCACCGTTGACCCGTCACCGCTTCAAGAAACTATTTACCCGATCGGAACCTTGGGCCCAGAGAGCGAACGCAAAATCTCGAGATCAGACATGGAAATCCCCAAAGCCAGAGACACTCGACGGCCCGCCCTGCCGCGAGCCCGGACGGACTGAGTGTAGCGCCGCGACGAAACAAACGCGCGCCCTTTAAGCTTAAACGGCAATCCGGCGAAGATCTCGGAGCGAGTAGGACTCTGCGGGTGTCCCCCCCGACTGTGCGTGCGAGCCGAGCACGTGGTACGCACGTGGGCGTTTCCGGAGGGAGGGATTTGTGTTGTTGCACACGCTCAAGCACCCAGTTGACAGCCCAGCGACGCGGCCGGGAGGGGCCCACACGCGGGGAGCCAGGCCTGCCGCGGAGCCAGAGCCGGGACGGCGACGCCGCGTAGGCGCGAGCGCGTGTGATGTGGGATCGCTCAGGTCAGTGCCGCCGCACGAACACCTCACATTTTGTCGTGCTCAACGATTCCGACGCGCCTCTTCCGAAAGTGTTTGGATAAAACCCATGTTGTGTTCTGTGTTTTTCAGCGACAAGACCACCGCGTGCGCCTATTGATGCCTGAGTGTGTGTAATGGCGACGACTATTAATATTGCTGATATCCATGTGCAGTGAATGTACACACCCGCACCGGTGCGCGTGCGTGTGTGTACGCATACATGTGTGCTCAATACAAAATGTACACGACATTCAAGTAATGTTTTAAACTCGCAAGCACAGAGCGATAGGCTTGGTGGGGTGTAGAGGCGACTGTGTAAACCTGACCTCTGCGCCCCCGTTTGGTTGGAACGATTGCCCGGCCCGCTCCACGCAAGCGGCGCTGGCGGGGCCAGGTCCCGGCCGCCCCTTGCGCTTCTCGCGGTTGAGTTTTCAGAGTGTGCCGCCGGTGCCCCTGCTAACCGTGCCGGCACGCAGCGCAGGGACGAGGTGGCGCGCTCTGTCACCACGAGTGTTGTGTTGAACTGTGCTGCGTGCACATGGACGTGCGTGTCTGCGTGCGAGCGTGTGCGCGCCGTGCATGCTCGCGGAGGTTGTGTGCAGCGGATGGAGCTCGTGCGCGTGAGTGCGCGTGTGGCGGGTGGCGGTGCGTGTGCGCGCCTGCCCGTGCTTGTAGCGCGTGTGTGATTGCGCGCATGGTGTGTGTTCCCTCTCGCCCTCCCGCACGCAGGACCCACGCTCGCTACTACTACACCAACGAGCGGACGGGCGCGTCGCAGTGGGAGTTCCCCGATGTCACCGACGAGGGGGTGGGGGAGGAGAATGATGCGGGGCGAGGGGAGGGGCCGGTGGGAGGGGTCAGCGTGGAGACACCAGACTGGCTGACTCTGAACCGGCCCCTCATGACAGGTCAGCCTCACGCAAGGCGATGCTTCAATTTGGATTTAAAGCTTTCGTGACTGCAGGGATTCATCTTCTTGGTTCTTTCGGTAAAGTCACGTAGAAGGGAAATAATAAAATAATAAAGATAAAACATAATAAAATACAATTCTCACGACGTTTCGGCCACAACGCAAGCAGCCGTTTTGTGGCCGAAACGTCGTGAGAATTGTATTTTATTATGTTTAATTTTTATTATTTTATTATTTCCCTTCTTCGTGACTTTACCGAAAGAACCAAGAAGGCGTTGCTTGCCAATAATGCCATGGGGCAGCAGGGCGGTGCAGCAGCCTGTGCTCGATTCACAACTCGGGCACCTTTATGCTTGGAGTTTATGATATGTTTTCTCTCTGTTCTGTATGGCTTTTCTTTGGGTCCTCTCTGGTTTGGCCCCACACAATGTAGCTGGTATTGGCCAAACATCTCAATGCTGGCAATTTACCTGCAAGTATAAGATTACAAATATAGCAATATCAAGCTCTCTATAGCAAGAAATTATCAGGATCCAGGCTTTTCTGGCTATACAAGCGTCGCAATAATAATTACTGGTGTCGTAGGTGGTGTAATAGGAATGACTTCATGTGGCAATTCATCGGTTAAAATTAGTTATGTAATTCTCAAGGTGTACATCAAGTCATGCATATAAGACTCGTTTAATTACTGTTTAACCAAGTCATAAAAAATATTGGCATCGGGCTAATGGAATTTACAGGACAAATACAGATAATTGAAACGAGAAAAACGATACAAACTGTAAGTCGAATTTCGATTTAAAGCTTTTGTGACTGCAGGGATTCATCTTCTTGGTTCTTTCGGTAAAGTCACGTAGAATGGAAATATGTTTTATTTATATTATTTTATCATTTCCATTCTACATGACTTTACCGAAAGAACCAAGAAGATGTAAGTCAAATTATTGATTTTTGAATTCAATTCTGACCTCAAACTGAGATGGTGGATTGGTGGAGGATTAATTTCACACAAACACCTCCACACACAGTTCCACTAACACACACCTCCACTCACACCTCCACTCACACATACCTATAATCACAAACTCACATCCACACACCACCCCACTGCCCCAGGAGGGCCCTAACTCTCGTGGTGATGACGCCGCCTTTCTTGCTGCACAGATGTGTTCGCGGCGCACGTGGAACAACCCAGCATGTCGGCGTCTCTGCGCGACGTGCCTCTGCTGCCTCCGCCCGCCCTGGCCCCCTCCTCCTTGGCCTCGTACTCCAAACCGCTCGCTTCTCTGGCGGCGCTCCAGTACGCCCTGCCGGCGGCCATGGTGCCCCCCTACCCGCTCGCGCACGCTCCCCCCGCGGGCCCGTGCCACCCGAGCGCACCCCCCCCCGTGGCCGCGCCTCCCGCGGGCGCCCCCCCTCCCCCCCCCTCCGCCCCCTCCGCCCCCTCCTCCCCCGGCCGAGCCCTTGCCCCCGCCGCCCCCCGAGAGCCCCCCACCCCCCCCGCCACCCCCCGAGAGCCCCCCCCCACCCCCGCCTCCGCTGGAGGATGACGACATTGAGGAAGTGGACATGCAGCTGGAGACCGGAGCCGGGGAGCCGCCCCCACCGGGCGTGGAGGAGCCGGCGCCCCCACTTCCACCCCCACTCAAGGCTGGCAAGGCCCCCCTACACACCCACGTGCTGAGTGCAGCTGTGTCCGAGGCCGACCCGGCCACGGGAAAGGTGCGTGCGTTGTGCGTGGAGGAGTGTCCGAGAGGATGTGTGTTTGTGTGTGTGGATGTGGGCGAGTAAAGAGGTGTGGAGGTGTGCACGTGAATGGACTTCCTGTGTGTGTGTATCGGCTCAGTAGTTATCTGTGTGGTCGTGCGTGAGCTGAGCGGTGGTGTAGTGGATTGCACACTGTGCTATGATTCCCCGGCTCAACTTAACGGTACCTTTGTGTGGTGTCTAAACATCAGCACTGGGGAGACAAAGGTGGCCGGGCATGGCCCGGACCGCCCCAACCTCCTTTACGCCTTGTCGGCCTTCATATGTGGTCGCGAACAGCCCTTGTCCTATCAGCCTGTGTGGGCTACACGGCTGTCTGTCTTTGTGCGTGTGACCGTGCGTGTGCACACATAAAGACTTGTGTGTGTGTGTGCAGGACGAGGCTGTCCGGGCGATTCGCACTGTGAAGCGGAAAGTGCCAGCGGTGATCTCGGCTCCACCGCAGATTTGCAAACCCCCCACCACGATCGGCAGCAAGGCCATGTTGTACCCCCCCTCCGGTCAGTGGTATCAACGCACACCTTCGTCGCTCCTCCTTGCTCACTCCTAACTTAAATTTTGACTTAAAACTTTCGTGACTGCAGGAATTCATATTCTTTGATTCTTTCGATAAAATCACGTAGATAGAAAAATTATAATAATTAAATGTGAAAATATATACAAATAAATAAATAAAGCACTCATTAAGACTGTAGCCTGGTTTTTAATCGGAGTGAGTGTACTGGCAGTCTATAAGGTAGACTGTAGCCTGGTTCTTAACCTCGGTGAGCATACTGGCAGTCTATAATGTAGATTGTAGCCTGGTTATTAAGCTTGGTGAGTGTACTGGCAGTCTATAATGTAGACTGTGGCCTGGTTCTTAACCTGAGTGAGCGTACTGGCAGTATATAATGTAGACTTATTCTTGGTTCTTTCAGAAATAAAATTAAAAGAAAAAACCACGACGTTTCGATGGCAACACAAGCGGTCGTCATCAGGAAAAGGGGGGTTAGCCTCTAGAGGCAAACTGTTTATAAAGGTTTAGAGATGCGCGTAGCCTAAGTGAGTCAGCAGCATGGGCGGGGCAGCTGATGTTAACTTGCTCCTTCTCACTTGCTCCTCCTCATTTGCTCCTCACTCGCTCCTCCCACCGATCTTGTCTTATGTTTGTATGTTTGCACCAGCAGTAGTGGGCCCAAGTGACCCATTGGTTGCCATGGTACCAGGAGCATGGGGTCCAGGGGAGCCCCTGTCCAGCATCGTGACGACCATCCAGCCACCCTCTATCACAATGCCGACGCACTCCGCTCTGCCCAGCGGTCCCACCCTCGCCACCAATGCAGTGGCGGACAAAGCCAAGAAAACTAAGAAGGTGTGAGTGGGGGGCCTGTGTGTGTCGGTACCCCCACATGCCGGGCTGGATTTAGTCAATGATTGTCGGCTGGAGTGGGCACGTGACTACCAACCACAGCCATGCAAATGTGTCCTTTGATGTTTCATGTGGAGCGACAAATATGGGAGGAGGCAAATTGTCTGCTTATTTAGAGGTGATTTCCAGTCGCACTGAAGAAATATTGCACACGTTACACGCACACGCCACGGTCTCACATGTCGTCGAGTCCCCGGCCCTGCATGTGCTGCCTTATGCTGATGAAACCACAAGCGATGGTGAACGAGACCATCATTTCACTCCACTTGAGAACCAAAGTTCATCTATGTTAAATGTGCGTGCGTGTGCAGCTGAAGAAGGTGTCCGGGAAGGTGAAGGGGAAGATGCCACCGCTGGTGCAGAAGTGGAAGAGCATCCAGCGCGAGCTGGAGGAGGAAGAACGCGGCAGCTCCAGCGACGACGGGGAGCCGCAGGACCCCACCACGCGCATCATCAACTGGCGCCACGAGCAGATGCTCACGTACGTCCAGACATCACAAGCTCATCCTGCCCAGCTGCTCAATCATCCAACTCGCTCACCTCGCTCACCTCACTCACTCGCCCTGCCCACTCACCCTGCCCACCCGCCCTGCTCACTCACCCTGCCCCCTCACCCTGCCCATCCGCCCTGCCCCCTCACCCTGCCCCCTCATCCTGCCCACTCACCCTGCCCACTCACCCTGCCCACTCGCCCTGCCCCCTTACCCTGCCCACTCACCCTGCCCCCTCACCCTGCCCCCACACCCTGCCCCTGCGGCACCACCACGCTGCAGTTCACCTCGCTTCTCTTGCTGTTTCTGCCCTTGCACTGCTCCACTTTATAATTCCCCGCATCGTCTTTATTCCCCAAGCTCTTATAATAAATAACCTTGCTCAATTCAAGAAAGGGATTCACACTGATCTATAATATCTTTGATCGTGCTGTTGGTTGCTGGCTGCATAGCATTTTGCACCTTTGGGCCTGTGCTCGGCAACCGTGTATAAAAAACAAACACCCCCCCGCATCACGTCCCACACCTGCCCACACACCACGTCCATCTTTCACCACCGCTAACCAGAGTCGTCGATGTGTTACGCACACAGGGGCAAATCGGAGAGGAATGCCAACTTTGAGGCGCTGCCTGAGGACTGGCGCGAGCGGCTCAAGCGCCGGAAGATGAACCCGCGCTAGCCACCGGCTTGGGGGGGTGATTGGGCGCCGCGGGGACAGAGGAAATGGCACAACCCGGTGGGGGGGGGGGGGACAACCTTGCGAAACTTGAATCTGGTTTATTCATTTTTACGACCGTGTGCCGACACTGGTGGGTTTAGGTGGGGGGGGGGGGTTAACGAACCGTCGTGGGTCTGGGCAGCGAGCCGGACGCTATGCGATTGGAGTTGACCTATGGGGCAATAGGGCAATGAGGCTTCGTGTCACCCTGTGGCGATGGCATGTGGGTCATGGGACTCGTGCACATTTGTTTTACGAGACCAAGTTTTGCGCTGGGTAAATATTTCTCGTATTCCTTAGATGTCTGTCAGACCTCCGTGTAAGAGCCAAAACATGTTTTTGTTTGACCGTTGTATGTTTTTAAATAAAGACAATTGCATTGACTTGTAAGCGTGGTGCAGGCTCATAGTTGTATACAGTGCACTGGATTCATCACAACACATCAACTGGACAGTCACTTGGGATGCAGCAACTCGTGTGCAAGGGTCCCTGCATGTTAATGAACACGTATCAAACACGGAACATGCGCACATGCTTTTTAAATCTTTGACTTGTACAGTTTGAATTCATACAATGAACATCACACTCTGCCCTAACACACAAATATAAACATTTGAGGTATCCACATTCTTGATAACATTCACATTTCAGCTTCATTTAGATGTGGCTGCGTGGGTGATGTTATCTCTGTGGTGGCGGGATGTTAACTACCTCACCTGGTGTGCAGGGGGCCATAGGTTCAATCCCGACCCTGACGCCGCCTGCTGCTGCTGTATATTTGGGGTTTGCATGTTTTCCCCGTAGTCGCGTCGATTTTTCTCCTGGACCTCCAGTTTTCCCTCCAGTTTTCCCCTCCATTTAGAAACATTCGTTTAGTGTATTTGGCTGAAATACGTTCCCACATGATGATCCACTTCGTTTAGGTATAAGTTGTGGCCAGGTAACTTGTGAAAAAGAGCTATATAACTTAGTGTGCCTTACCTGGTAAAATATAAAGTTAAGTAAGATGCGTACCCCCATGTTACATTACCACTGGTTTGCCTTATGGACTTTGGAGGGGGAACTTGAGACAACTGGTGACAAAGTCATGCACGCAATCATCCAAATAAAGTTTAAATGTGAAAATTATGAATAGTAATAACTGGACTTGCAGACGTTGAGTTGAAATAATGACGTAAACGTGCCTGCGATATTTAATCTGTCAACACTTTGGCGTTTAAAACAATCTGCGCATCTTGCGGCCTGGCTTGTGATGATAGAAACACCATCCAGACCATCGGCTGTACAGCAGTGAGCAGCTGTAAACTGGGGGAGTTTGGGGGTCACGATGTGAAACCATATGGTCGTGAACCACCAAGTCTGTCTCTGAGACTGGATCTGTGCGAGTCTGCGGCTTAAGGTGTAAGGCCTATAGGATTTTGAGTTCATATATCGGTTGATGTGAGCCTGTGGGTGTCTGAGTTTATGGGTCTCTATGGCTCTGGATCTCTGTGAGCTTTCACAGCAATGATACGAAACTTGAGATATTTGTTCATAACAGTGGCCTTAAAATAAAAAAAAATAAGTGACATTTCGGACACTGGCCCTTAATAACATAAATACTCGCACACGACAGAACAGTGGATGGCTGTAAACTGACAATATAACGGAGTCACCGAAGCAAATCCACGGCACATCAACTGAAGCTCTTTCCTGACTAAGCTTATTCTGGACATTGACGTGTAAGCTGCTGCTGATCGAGGCGCGTGTCGCTGTGTTAGCCAGAGGCACCTCGCTGTGTTTATTATCGAGAGGGGTCTGGTTGAATGCATACCTGGCGTGCCATTACGAAACCCATCCGGCAGGTATGCGCTCAGGAATGCAGGCGAACACCTGCGGGTCTGGGCGTGCTTGCCTTGCAGTCATGCGTCCGACCCATGAGAGATGAAACACGCTAGGGATGTTTACGTCCTGGCCCACTACGCACCGAGTTGTTGACATCTCGGTGGTGAGTGTTCTGATGAATCCCGTCGTGATCATCTGTGCAATATGGAATCGATTTAGTGGAGGGTGGAGGAAGGCGTCTGACCGAATCTCCACGTGGCGGTCTCCGTGGTTCTGTTGAACGATGGGGAGCGGCTACCCGAGTTGGATTCCCTCTCATGGGTAACATCCGTGACTAATATCTGAACTGGTTATTGTCCTCCTCTAGGTCGACCCAGGGTTAAATGAGTACCTGGTGTGGGTTGGTTAACCATAAGCATTGGAAAGACCAAGGCGGCAGGGCGTGGTGCTGGACACCCAACCCCTTGTGTGCCATGCCGTCCTTAGTAGATGCTCGCTAACAGCACTTATTCCAACAATGTGTTCAAGGCTATATGGGGGGTGGTGTGCGTTAAAATGTGTGGTTGTGTTGTAGTTTGACTGACGCACTAGTTGGTTGTGGTGTGTGTGATGTATGCGTAGGAGTGTGTTCGTGTATGGTTGTGTTGATGTGTATCTATCGTGTATTTCGCCCCTGAAAAAACAACCGAGTGTTCATCGGCTGCGAAACAGATCAGTCTCTGGAGGCGGCTTGTGAAGGACTGTGCCGGGCAGTTGAAGAGAATGGCCCTCCGGTAACGCAGGGTGGAGGGGCGATACAACAAACAGTCTGGGACGGTGGTGAGGACTGGTGGTGCCCTCTTCCAGTCGGTCGTCAATCCAAAACCCAAAGTGCGCGTGGCTGTCACGTGGTGAAGCGCTTGGTTCACTTTGAACCCAAACTATGGACCGTCGTCTTTGCTCCTTCAACGTTAGAACCGAAAAACGACACGAAGCTTCTC
The DNA here is from genome assembly GCF_965212315.1 of Lampetra planeri. Classification (NCBI taxonomy): domain Eukaryota; kingdom Metazoa; phylum Chordata; class Hyperoartia; order Petromyzontiformes; family Petromyzontidae; genus Lampetra; species Lampetra planeri. The sequence goes on along the minus strand of NC_136122.1, from coordinate 14,044,199 downwards.
CTGAAGCCCTTTCGTCGTGGCTATCAGACCTCGACATTGGCCTTTAGCTCCTGAACATCATGCAGCAAAACGCAAAAATATAATTGTGGTGAATGACGGCCGTTCTGTGTTTCTGTGTATGAGCGAGTGGCTCTTGTTAATCAGGGTTTGATTAGTCGGATGAGCCCAGGTCCTTGTATGGAATGCAGGTCGATGTTTATACATCTCTGCATCACCACCGCCCTCCCCGCGCAAGTTAAACGATTTCTTACATCCATCGCTTGAGTTCACAAAGAGAAACCCTAAACTTACAGGGGCCCTTCGCCCTCCCACTCAAGCACGCCCATTTAAATGCAGGTATGCAGCAGCAGCTACCACCGCCCTCCCCCCGTCTCCATAACATTCTCACCGTGCCCACAGGGATCCGATAAGACAATTGAAGCATTTAGTTTGTATTGGTGCCAGGAGCATCTGGTTTAACCAGTCTGGCAGATTTCCTGACGAACGGCCAGAAATGACTTAATCCGAGCCCTGTCGAAGAGAGGGGCTAAGGCGACAGTCTCGTCCGCAGCTTCACACGCGAGATCAACATCTGATGCCCCGTTTCGCCACGATATCTCTCCCTTTACGATTTGTTTTACATTTCATCACCACAGAACCCTCTTCCGGGAGTGCATAATTTCAGCAAGATTGGTTCAACACAAGCAAATGTTAGACCAGCTTCGATATTCGGTGTACCATCAGTAGAGTCAGGCTTGCTTGAACTAATATTGGTCAAGTGCCAGATGTTTATAAAGATCCTCGCTCTGTGTTGGGTATGGGTTCTACTTCTGTGCTGAATACATTTGTATTCATTTATGGCGACACAACGGATGTATCACGAACAAACAGATCAGACATCGCAAAGTTTAGAATGAGGGGGGTGACCATGATGATGACGGGCGAAGGAGTTGCCACGGTGAACGCGCTCGATCTTCGCGGAGTGAGTTTCCTGCGCCAGGAGGTGGAGGACTGCGTGGTGGTGGTGGAGTGGTGGTGGTGGAGTGGTGGTGGTGGTGGAGTGGTGGTGGTGGAGTGGTGGTGGTGGTGGAGTGGTGGTGGTGGAGTGGTGGTGGTGGTGGAGTGGTGGTGGTGGAGTGGTGGTGGTGGTGGAGTGGTGGTGGTGGAGTGGTGGTGGTGGTGGAGTGGTGGTGGTGGTGGAGTGGTGGTGGTGGAGTGGTGGTGGAGTGGTGGTGGTGGAGTGGTGGTGGTGGAGTGGTGGTGGTGGTGGAGTGGTGGTGGTGGTGGAGTGGTGGTGGTGGAGTGGTGGTGGTGGAGTGGTGGTGGTGGAGTGGTGGTGGTGGTGGAGTGGTGGTGGTGGTGGAGTGGTGGTGGTGGTGGAGTGGTGGTGGTGGAGTGGTGGTGGTGGTGGAGTGGTGGTGGTGGTGGAGTGGTGGTGGTGGAGTGGTGGTGGTGGTGGAGTGGTGGTGGTGGAGTGGTGGTGGTGGTGGAGTGGTGGTGGTGGTGGAGTGGTGGTGGTGGAGTGGTGGTGGTGGTGGAGTGGTGGTGGTGGTGGTGGTGGTGGAGTGGTGGTGGTGGAGTGGTGGTGGTGGAGTGGTGGTGGTGGTGGAGTGGTGGTGGTGGTGGAGTGGGGAGCGGTCGTGTTGTGGTGCCACGGCCGTGGAGCAACTCCGCAAGCGCCGCGACTCCCCCCTGCCCCCCACCCTGAACACACACGCAGCACACACGCAGCACACACAGCACACGCACACACGCAGCACACACACGCAGCACACACACGCAGCACACACACGCAGTACACACGCAGCACACACGCAGCACACACAGCACACGCACACACGCAGCACACACACACGCAGCACACGCACACAGCACACGCACACACGCAGCACACACACACGCAGCACACGCAGCACACACAGCACACGCACACACGCAGCACACACACACGCACACACGCAGCACACACACGCAGCACATACACACGCAGCACACAAACGCAGCACACACACGCAGCACATACACACGCAGCACACAAACGCAGCACACACACGCAGCACACACACGCAGCACACACACGCAGCACACACACGCAGCACATACACACGCAGCACACAAACGCAGCACACACACGCAGCACACGCAGCACACACACACGCAGCACATACACACGCAGCACACACACGCAGCACACACACGCAGCACATACACACGCAGCACACACACGCAGCACATACACACGCAGCACACGCAGCACACACACGCAGCACACGCACGCAGCACACACAAACGCAGCACACACACGCAGCACACATACGTAGTGTCCCGGCGGGGGATCGCCTGGCACCACGGGTTTTCATCCGAAGGGCCCCGAGGTGGGAAGTCCCGCGGTTTCCCGGTGCCAGGAGATTGGCCGATCCTGCCAGGCAAATCACATTGCGGTGCCCCTAACGATTGGCTTCAAATTGTATAGACACACAACGGTTCACAGGTAGGCCCACGTTTGGCTGCCCAGGATGATGTAACCCTGGATTTTCAAAGTCAAGTGGCATAAAAAGGGGAGCGAAAAAACGGTTCAACAGCTTGGCCACCAAGACCCCCCCCCCTACCGTCCTGCCTCCTCGAGCCGCTCGCAGCATCCGTGCCAGCGAGTGCTGCTACGAGGCAGTGATAGTCGAGGTTTTCCGTCATCCTCCCTCCGACTCTCACAGCGTCCGTGCGGCGCCATGAGTACAGTTGCGAGGTACGTGATAGGCGTGTGAGTGTTTGGGGACTTGGATAGCAGTAGACTCGACTCTGCTCGCATAATATTCCCTCCAGGCAGTGCAGGGTTTGTGCCGTGAATAAAAGTTAGCACAGAGCCTCGGTGCAGTGTTTGTGATTTGAGTGTGTGTTGAGCGACTGCCCGCAGGTGCGCGCGCGTTCGTGCCGCCGCTGAGCGTGAGTCTTCGTGGGGGCGCGGGGTAGAATAGAACAATCCCCGTCGGCGCGCCCGTGTTCCCGCCGCCGCTGTCGCGTTGACTGTGTGGCGTGCGCGTTTTAGAATATAACCGCCCGCAGGCGCGCGTGTTCCCGCAGCCGCCTTCGCGTCAGCTGCAGTGCGGGCGCGTGCTCGCCGCCGCGTGAGCATTAGCGGTGGTGGTGAGTGCACGTGAGTGAGGACTGACCCTGTACGGCGGTCAGCCAGCCATGTCTCTCCGAGAGCGCGCGGGAGGGCCGATCACTCGATCGGCGGGGGCCCGGCACGAGCTGAGCGAGGCGGTGGAGGGGGGAGTGGAGGGGGCGAACTTAGCGCCCCACCTGCCCAGCGAGGGCGGTGGGGCGCTCACAGTGTAACGGTTCGGGTTACGGCAGGTGTTGTTAGCGAGCACCTCTGAAGGCCAACACCAGGCCAGTCCGCCTTTTCTTCCGAGTGGCTATGTTAACACACCGCACCAAGTACTCATTTGAGGCTGAATCGACCTAGGGGAGGCCCAGATAATTGTCTTTGGTGTTGGCCGTAAGCGAGAATCGAACTCGGGTGGGCGGGTTCGTAGTGGAGCGCGCTAATCGCTACTCGAGCACTCCCCCACCCCCAACCCCCACCCCCTACCCCCCAACCCCGTCCGCATGCAAGCGATGAGGTGCGGGAATGCGCGAGTCGAGGATTTCCACGGTGCATTCCTGGGCGCGGCCTCCGCTCTCTTAAGCCGACTCCCCCCACCTCGCCTCCATCAGTGCCACCTTGAGGAGTCGAGGTGTCGCCACAGCCAGCTACCAACTACAACCAGCTACCACCGAGTGATTAGAACCAACTACCACCACCGCCGCCACGATGCTGAGGTTCGCGCTTCTACTCGCGCTGGCGCTGCGGTGCGGAGCCAACCACCTGCTGACAGGTGAGCGGTGGCGAGGGGGAGCCTGGACCTCGGGGGTTGTGGCGAGCGAGCTTCTGACTTGGACTCCCACTGGGGGTCTCACGCATATTTCTCCTGCACACAGAGTCGCCCATTGTGCGCCTGTCTGTCGCCGCTGTGAAGTTCGCACTGCGTCTTGGTGGAATCTATTCGCGTCTCTCTCTCTCCCAGTTGGAGCGCTGGTTTAATCGGCCCGATCGTCGCGTGGTCATCTTTCCATGAGAAATTCTCGCGTTCAACATCGAATTACCCGGTCGGTGTTAGAGAACGGTCCTCGGAAAGTGACATCACAAGAGGTCATCTTTTATCCGCACGCTATGGGGCAATGCACACGTGCTTCCGCAAGTTCGTGGCATGGCAGTTGACGCGATATATATTTTATTATTATCAGACCCACATCAACATAACCATGCTGAGACCATCAGCTCGCTCATTCCGAGACACCGGTCAAAATCACGCTTTAAACCGGGAATCAAACCCAGGTTGTCATCGCTGTCGACTCGGCATTATCATTGCCTTGAGTAACGCGGGCAGCTGGTGGCACGCTGACGAGGATGTTGATGACTTCAGTCGGTGGGTGCGATGATAAAGGGCAGATCTCGGAGGTTGTGAATCTGCTGCACAGCAGCCGCGGTGGTCGCTGCCCGGTGGCGGTGCCCGGGTGCTGCCCCCTGCCCAGCGGGGCGCGGGGCAGCGGGGCGCGGGGCCCGGACATCCCCGTAGGACGCTTCGGTAGCGAGCGAGGTCTCGGTCTTGATGATGGGTGGATGATCGTGTCCTGCAGATTATCAGGTGAAACTGCTGAACACCAGCGTCGTTCGTGCGGCGCAGACACCTCAGTCCGTGGCCTTCGCAGTGCCCTCGTGCGAGATCTCCACGATCGCGGGCACCATGCTCAACATCTTCGTGACGCCCAACACGACGGGAGGCGAGTCTCGCGCGACGCATCGGGCACCTGCCCCTCCCTCCACCTCCAGACCCCATCACGACCACCCTCATAATCACTCCTCACCTCCCTCCACCAACCTCTGCTCCGCTTTCCCTCACCTGTCTCCAGCCCACACCCTTCCTCCACCTCCCTCTACCCCCATCGCCTCCCTCCACTCACCTGCCCAGATGTCCTTATTACCCTCACCTCCCCTCTACCTTCTTACATCGGGTTACAATCTCAATGTGTGCTGTCATCACAGAGCAAGCAACCATTGCCACCGCCCCAATCCACGCCCCCAGGGGGCGGGGCAGTATCCCCAGGGCGGAGTGTGATGCCCGGTGCCCTCAGGGCGGAGTGTGATGCCCGGTGCCCCCGGGGCGGAGTGTGACGTGCCCACCGTGTGTTCTCCTGCAGTCGAGGTGATCGTTGGGCAGGTGGCGGTGCCGGGGTGTCGCGTGGCGCGGGCCGTGTCGGGGCAGGTGGTGTCTGGGAACGACGGGAAGGGCCCGGGCATCCCCGTGCCCAGCGGAGTGGCCTATCGGGTCACGGGGCTCACCCCCAGCACCAGTTACTCGTGAGTTGCGCACGTGGTCATGGGGCCATGGGGCCCGATTGGGAAACACGGCAAGCAGCCGGAATCTGTTTATTATCGTTCCGCTTGTTTACCCATGACTTTGTTTCAGGAGGGTCCTGCCAAGTTTTCGCAGGAGAGAGCGATGGCTGCTGCTGTATGTCATCCTAATTGAATAATTTGCAAGGACTCTTTCACGTCCACTGCGAAGCAGACTTTTTTCTACCGTTAATACGCCCGCAGAATTAATCAGGGCGGCCACTGGAATCGAGCCGTGAACCGAGTCAACCCCCTCAACCAGAATTGAACTCTCAATTTTTAGATTACGAGCCGATCGCTCTAATGTATAAAAAATAAAAGTTTTAAAACATAGACGTTGAAGAGACACTGAAGGCGACGGGGTGGTCCGTGCAGGACACCGCGCGGCGCGCGTCCCGTCCCCTCGGCTACAGCGCCTCCCTCCGCGCAGGAACTACGGAGGCGACGCCTCAGCCCTGTGCCCGGCCTCACTCCTCCACCCCCGCGCACCAATCATCCCACTTGTGCGCAGGCTGAGAGCGCAGTGAGCACACTCGCGCCTCGCAGCGAGCTCATGGGGTCGATTCCAACCGGGGCACCTTTCTGCGTCGAGTTTGCATGTTCTCCCCCTGTTCCGCATGGGCCGAAACAAATCCTACAATGTAACCGGTATTGGCCAAACATCCCAATTCAGAAATTACCCAATGCAAATTACTTGATTGGTATTTCGCATAGCAACATTGCCCCCCACTACTGTCAAGACTTGGTAGGACCATCCTGACAACAGTTGAGACTCCGCTAGGAGCTTTCCTGGGAAAACAAGGGTAATACTAATAACAATAACATGCAAGGTACACACGTGTACGCACGGTCCGAGTGTTCGCTGTGTGCGTGCAGGATGCAACGTGGGTTCGTTGGTTTTCTCCCATGGCTAAAACCCCCCACACAATGTAACCAGAATTGGACAAATACCGCATCGCAGTGCTAAACATGTCTACAAATCACTCACTTGGGATTTCCCACTGCCACAAAAAGGTGGCAGGACCCTCCTTGAAAGAAGTTTGAGACTCCGTGAGGCTATCCTGGATAGGGATGGAACTATTCTTAAACAATAACCCCACCCTCCTTTCCCCCACAGGGTGGTTCTCCGCCATCCAACGTCGGGGGTGCAGTCCGTGCCCGGGATCCTCAGCACGGCGAATGCGCGCACCCCCCGCAGCGCGGTGGACGCGGAGGCGTTCTCGCGCTCGGGAGGAATGGTGGTGATCACGGTCATCCTCTCCGTCCTGATCTTCCTGCTCATTGCCATCCTCGTCGCCGCCTTGCTGCTCGGAAACAAAAATTGAAAGGGAGGGCCCCCTCCCCGAGACCCCCTCCCTGAGACTCCCTCCCCGAGACCCCCTCCCCGAGACCCCCTCCCCGAGACCCCAATACTTTGAAACCCCAAACTCCTAAGATCCTGAGACTCACGCTCAGGTCATCAGACCCACTCACTCGGGTCCGTGGCATCTCGCTTGCCGGATGAGGGACCCCCCTTGTACTCGTCCCCTCGTCTAATGTGAAGGACCCCTGTATCTTCTTGGCGTTTGTCTTGTACGTTTCCTGCCTAGGGTCCGTGTAGTTGAGTTTAAGGCAGTGTGGTGTTTAAATGTTGACTGCGTGAATGCTGTATCGCGTTTTAAATGTCGCCTGGCTCTACTCCGCGTTCGTTTGAAGACATCGCTGCTCCGCTCCTGTGACCGCGCGGCAGCGATCACCGCGTCCGTGAATTAATAAATCTGAAACTGCCGACCCTGTCTCCGAGTCCCGACGTCGACCCCTCTACGACCCTCTCCTCCCAATTTCCTACCTTAACCATCTCTTCTACCCTCATCCCCTCGCTCTAGCTTACCCTCTTCTCTCTCTCTTAATCTTGTTCCACCTCTTAGCTTCTCCCTCTTGTCCCTTCCTTCTCGTCCGTTCTCGCGTATGCCGTCTCCTCCGCGCTCCTCCTCCTCCTCTCTTTGCGTCTCTCTCACCGCGTCCCCTCTCCTCCCGCCCTTCTCGTCTCTGGACACGGGTGAGTGGCGCCCTCTGCAGGCGATCCCCGTCCGTCTCGGAGCGCCGGGCTCGGGTAAATCGCCGCTCTGAGCAACAATAATCCCGGGCGCCACCGCTCAGCCTCCCGCGGCCACGCGAATTCTCTTGGCGATGCTGCCCAGACGTCGCGGCGCAGAGACTCTCACGGCGACGGCCCGGTCATACTAGCGCCCCCATCCTCCGGCACGCCGCCCCGCCCCCTCCACTCCCCCCCCCCCCTCCTGCTGCTGCTGCTACCGCTGCTGTTCCTTCTGCTGCTACCGCTGCTAACATGGCTGCTGCTGCCCGGGTGCTGCTGTGCGCGGGGCTCGCCCTGGCGTTGTGCGCGCTGGGGCTGCTCGCCGTGGCCGCGTGCTCCGACCACTGGTACGAGACGGACACGCGGCAGCACAAAGAGCGCTGCCGCATCTCGCTCAGTCGCCGTAACGACCCGGGGTACATTTACAACTACAACAGCAACCTTCCGCTCAGACAAAGGCCGCGCGGGCAGCGGGGCGGAAGATTCGCCCGGCATCGGCGAGAATTCTGGGGCTCCGCCACGCCCGACGCGGCCTGCTTTCGGCACTACAACTCCACGCACACGGGCCTCTGGACCAGGTGCTTTCGCCTGGGCTTCGACGACGAGATCGACGACCTCATCGCCAAAGGTACACGGCGGTGGCCGAGTGGTGGTCGGCTGGGCGGTGCTCGTCGGCACCGCGGGCAGCGGGCGCTGTCCGTGGTGCTGACGGCGGCCGCGGACTTCAACGCGACTGGGGCAGGCGGGTTCGTGTGTCTCACGCCGCCGCCGCCGGTGTTGTTGTTGTTGTTGGATCAGGACCGTGGTCTGGGCAGTCGACGAGGACAATGCAAAAGCACTCTTAGTGTAACCTGCGCCGTGTGAGTGTGCGAGTGGGGGGGGGGGGGGATTGTTTTCTTCCCCAAGCGCCGCCCGCTCCTGTTCGGGGGACAAGAGACCTCCGCGATTCGGGTTCGCGAGTTCTTCCTCAACGGCTTGGCCATGGCGGCGCCTGATAAACAACGGGGGGAACGCCGCCATTCTTTCACACGGGGCCGACTCTACCGAGGCGGAACGCGTGCTCGTTGGGTCCCTGGGCGCTCCTTGCCCCTGGTATCTACCCCCCCCCCCCGCATGCCGAAGCTGTCCCCCTCGCGCGGGTCACGGCGGTCTCCCGTCGCGTTCCCTAAACCCCGAACCCCCCTGTGTGCGGGTCGCTGCCCCCGCGTGTCGCGCTCACGGGGTGGGGTATGGTTTGGAGGGGGCGTGTTGTTTACACGCGGCGGTTTCTGCTGCTGCTGCTGCCCCTGCTGCTACTGCTGGGTGCTGCGTGCAGGCGCCGTGCCGCGCTGCGCTGCCGTGCGCTACCACTTCTCGTCCGCCGCGCTGCCGCGCAACCTCGCGCACAACGTGACGCTCGCCCTGCGCCAGGACGAGTGGCACTCTCTGCGTGAGTACGGCGCGGGCAGCACTCACGGGCGGCACCCAAGTGGTACTCACGACACTTGAGCAGCGTTCACGGGCAAGTACACTGCGGGACACCTGGTCAGTACGTGAATGCACCGTCCACGAGCAGGTGCCCCCACCCAGCGGAGCAGCACACCCAGCACGGCCCACCGAGCAGGTCACGAGTCGGAGTGAGCGAGGCGGATGGTAGCAGCACAGGACCGTGAGGGATGGCGGCTGTGTGGGGAGGCTTCATCCAGCAGTGGATATACAATGGCTGCTGATGATAAGAGCAGCACTTAGCAATACTCACGGAGTAACCCATGAACACACGCTCCCGCACTGCTGTCTGTGTTCGCTCAGACCTGCGGCGCATGACCGTGGGGTTTCTGGGGATGGCGGTGGCCGTTGTGGCCTTTGGCTGGGTCGTGGGGGCCCTGGGCGGGTGCCGAGGGCGCGGACTCATGCAGTACGTGGCGGGGCTGCTCTTCCTCATGGGCGGTGAGGCAGCACACCCTGCACAGCAGCACACCGAGCACGGCAGCACACCGTGCAGAGTAGCACAGCATCAAATCCAAGCACAACAATGTTGCAATTATAATTCATAGCCAATGCTATCCGGTAATCGAAAATATATTGGCAACAGCAGCATGGGGCCCCATCTAACGCACAATAAATATGCTCACTAAACAAATTTCACAACTGAGTGCCCCCCCCACTCCCTACCCTCCCAGGAACTTTCTGCATCATCTCGCTCTGCACCTTCGTGGCCGAGATCAACTTCGAGCTGTCTCGCTTCCCCAAGAGTGTCTTCAGCCTCCCCGGTGACATCGCCCACGGCTACGGCTGGTCCATGTTCTGCGCGTGGGGGGGTCTGGGGCTGGCGCTGCTCGCCGGCTTTCTCTGCACCCTCGCCCCCTCCTTAGCCGGGCCACGGACTGCCACACCCAAGCCCCTCTCCGAGAACGGGATGGTGTGATCCTCGCCCGCCCTGTCCTCGGCGGGGGAGGAAACCCACGGGGCCGCGTACGTGGTCATATGCCCCCCTCCCTCCCCGAAACCTTCCTTACCATTGCGGGGGGCGGAGAGATGCACCGAGGGGGGCCCTCCCTCATCCACCCACCTACCCCCCTCTTCCATCAACCACCCCCCCTACCCCCCTCGTTCCTCTCCACCTCCTCGCGGCATCTGGCCACCTGTGCACACCGCGATTGGATGAGGGGCCAGTCGTGAGCTTCTTCGGTGTGAATCCGCCAGGTGTGATGAGTCTGCCGGGTGAGTTTCAGAAGGTGTTAATCTGCCAGGTGTTAACCCACCAGGTGTTAATCTGCCAGGTGCATCTCACCGGGTGTATCTCTCCAGGTGTTAATCCGTCGGGTGCCGGGCGTGTTGTGAACTCTAGACGGGGCGGCGCCCCCTCACCACGTGACACCCACTGGCGCCGCGACGCGTCCGGGTTGGTGTCCTCAGTGTTCGAATCGCGTTTACTGAACACTATAGATGAGAAATGCAAATTGTGATGGGGATATTTGTCTGTGTGTGTTGGGGGTTTTTACGATCATCGCTGTTATGATTATTCTTTGTACATACGAATTCGTGTCGGGGTCACCGAGACGTGGGGTGACACTCGTGCTGTGTGCCCGGCGCAGCCTCGTATGGGATTTGGGGATCCCAGCTCAAGTGTTCCGAGTCTGCGGCTCAGGGCGTCTGGAATTTGGGATGTGGAGTCGAGGGTCCGATGAGCAGGGGCCTGGGACTTGGAAAGCGTCGCTCTGAGTTTAGAATCCCTGCTGCTTGTAGAGTACACGGATCGCGACTCTTCACCTTGAAGCAGCCGTCACCTCGTACCAGTGGCCGTGCCCCTATGGCATGGAGTGCCACATTTGCAAAAATCAATCGCCGCATTCGAAATTAGCAATGTCCTGAAGAAGGGCCATTTTCCGAAACGTTAGCGTATTAGATATGTCTATGCTGTAAGGGACAGTTATGGCCAACGTGGTGAGATATTTCTGCTTGTGGGTCCACTGCAAATACAATGGCTCATTGTTTCAATGTTTAATCGAAGCTTAATTTCTGAGTATAAAGAAATGGGCCCCGCGCAAAGCCGGGGTTCCCTGTGGTCTCGTCGTTGGTTCAGCTGCCAGCCCGTTGACCCCAGTGCCCGTCTCTGTGTCTCCCTCAGCTCCCTAGCCAGGGCAGAGAACCGCCTCCCTCTCCCCGAGGAGCCTCTGGCAGTGTAATGTCGCCACCAACACTACCAAGCGAACACACCGTGGTTAGGAGCTCTGGCTGAGCACCGATGGTGGGGGCAGTGACGTCGCGTGGTTAGATAGGGATATAGGTCGTGTCTGCTGGTTGACATGGGCCCTAGTGCAAGATGTTAAATTTGGCTCCCTTCCTAATGACCCTCTCTTCCTAGCACAGCGCCTGCGCTCCTCTGGTCTGTGGACCCCAGCGCAGCTGAATTCCCTGCACAGTCGATAGCTACGCTACTGAAGCAGTAGTTGTTAGGAGTAAGGTCGGGGTGAGTGAGAGGGATAATGCCAGAGCCCGGTTGGTTGGTTAGAGGTTAGCATTCGGGCTCGTGTTCGTGGCTGGTTGGCTAGCTGTGGTCAAGGGTAGGTCTAGCACGAGCAGCTAGGTAGAGATTGTGGTTGGGGCGAGCTCGAGACTGGTTCTGTCTGCCCGGGCCCGCGTGTCCACAGCCATCACTGCTGCACCCGCCACCAGGGGCGTCGCTTGGAGCCCCTCTTCGGCGGTTTTGCTCCTGCTCGACGGGGAGATTTTGTGATTGAAGTTGATGCTTTTCCACTGCACAGACCACGGTATCCGCTGCGCCGCGAAGCCTCCCGTCTTCACAACGCCACGCCAGAAGGCACGGGTTCGAAAAGTAGAATCCTGTACAGTATTTCCTTTCAAGGACAATATTTAATAGTTTTGTTAATTTATTCATTGTGTTGACCAATGTACAGTGCTCGGTTTGCTCGCTAAGATATGGTTCATATAGCCTGTGTGGTGTGAATGTGGAGAGCTGGGGTTGGTGGATCGTGTGAGGAAGGGCGCATTCAGAATGGATTTCCACTGCCATGATATTAATCACTAGCTTCACGACATCAGTATTGTGGATGCACTGTCAAGTTGCGTGCCCGGGCTGCTGATTTCGCTTGTGTGTGCGGTACGTGTGTGTGTGTGTCTTGTGCGTATCGAGTGCGCGTCTATGAGTGCAAGTCGGCATCGGTGGTGCAGTGGTTAGCACACTGCACTACGAACCCGACGACCCGAGTTCGATTCCCACTCAGCCAACATCAGTTACGAATATCTGAACCGGTCCTGGTTCTCCATTAGGTCGACTCAGCCTTAAATGAGTACCTGGTGCGGTATGTAAATATCAGTACTGGGGAGACAAAGGCGACCGGACGTGGTGTTGGGTGCTCACCACCATGTTTGCCATGCCGGCCTTAATAGGTGCCCGTTAACGGAACTTGCCCCAGCAGTCTGTTCGGGATTTCGGGGGAATCTTAGGTCTTTATCGTGTGTGCAACGTGTGTGTCTTTGTGTGTGGAGCGTGTGCCTTTTTTAGTGAGCGTCCTGTGTATGTGTATGGCGTGTGTGTGGATTGTGTGTGTGCGTGCCTGTGTATGTCGATGTTGTCTATAGAGCGTGTCTGTGTATGTATGCGGACTATCCGGTGTGCGGAGTGTGTGCTGTGTGTGTTTCTGGAGCAAGTACTGCCTATGTGTGTGGCGCATGTTCCCGTGTACTTATGCACTACGAGCTGGCTACTAACGCGGTGTCGCTCTCTGTGACCACGACTGGAGTAGGAGGCGCGGCGGCGAGGCGTGTGTCTGCGTCCCTGCACGCTCTGCCTGCTTCGCGTCGCTTGCCAAATGAGTCAGGTGAAGGGAGGACATCGGGACCCATTCATTCGCCCTGTCCCCGACACAAACCCATACGCGCGGTCTGCTTGGTGCTGCCACGAGACACACTTTGGGTCACAACCCCGTGTTTTCATCCCCGTCACGAGGGTTCGCTTCACATCCTCCGCATCCCCCATCAAACAGTTCATTGCCCTGCGGCATTCTAACAGGGGACCTGCAGTGGCAGCCACCCCTACGCGGCTGGTGTACCCAGCACCGACCTGCGAATGGGTAGGCTGTCAGTCGGTTCGGCGATGTTGCTTTGCGGTTTTCCCAAGTAATTTGCGATGTTTTTAGTTTGTCAATTTGACAACTCTGTACTGTGACGTCGGCACACGTGACCATACATTGTGTGGCGAGTATCATTCCCGTCGCGGTGTCACGACTACCGCTGTCATGCACGTCACGATTACCGTGCTCACGTCGTCTATAATACCACCATTATCATGGAAGCGTCATCATCATGAGAGCTTGATTCATAATGTCAGCATGGTGTCATCATCAGGACCACCCTGAGTTGGGGGGGGGTCAGCAAGAGGGGACATTTATCCCGCCGACATGCAGCAGAGGGCCCCACCGCCGCCTGTGTCGATGTCGACAACGATGGAGCTCCACGTCGCATTCAGCCTCGGGTCTCCAGAAACCTCAGAGTGGCCCTGATCATGATTGCCATCATCATCATCGCGACGTTATGATCACCATCATCGTGACACCATCACCGTCGTGGTTTAGATCACCGCTCCTCGTCGCCAGCCCCTGGCCGAGCCATCATCGTGCCCGCGTCTCGCCATCTCGTTTGTACATTGCAATAAATGCGATCTCGACTTGTATGAAGCGGTGTGCGGTCGTGTGGTTTCATCACGGGAACGCGACTCGGAGGAGAAGCGGACAGCAGGCGCAAGCCAACAAGGGCTGGTGGTTGAGATCAGGGTGGTAGCGATGGTGGTGAAGATGGTGGTGATAATGACCGGCACCAGTGGTGTCGATATCTGCCTCTGAGGAGGAGGCTCCTGAAGGACGGTGCTACTGGGTAGTTGGAGGCAGTCGCCTTCCAACAACTACGGAGGGCGGAGGAGCGACGCTCACAACAACGAGCGGAGCGCTGTGTGGGTAAAATACATAAAATTGGCTCAGTGGGGAGCACAGGTGGTGAATTTGCCAGTCGTGTCAGTTAACCCATAACACCTGGATTCTGTTCTGACTTCTTGACAACAGCGGGCCTTCCACACTTCACGTAGCCTCAAGTGCACCTAGCCTGGCACAAGTACTGTGGTGACGTCACCGTCACGTAGTGGAGAACGGCGGTTATTGTTGACGAGCTTTTTTGCCTGTCCAAGGACGGGGGTATATTGCAGTAAATCTGAAATATTCAATAGAAACATTTTTCAGCTCATGATTATTAATGAGGGGAAGGGGTTGCCCCATGTGGAGTGACGTCACCCGCTAATGGTTATTGGGGAGGGGTGCGGCATGTGGATTGACGTCACCCCCTCGTGGTTATTGTGGAGGGGTGCGCGACCTTCTTGTGCGTTAGTGTAAATTTCCACTCGGGCATGAATATTAATGAAGGGGGGCGGGGCTAGCAGTGACGTCACGCACGGATGTAGCACTGTGCTGCGTAGATAGATTTTTTTAGCGTCACTTTCTGTAAAGAAACGTCATATTTGAAGCGACTTTGCGTAATAAATTATTTAATTTAGCTCGACCTTCCTCTGCGTTTGTCTAAAAATCCACCGACTCATGAATATTAATGAGGGGGGTGGGTCTCATGTGGAGTGACGTCACGCGCGGGACGGACAGACATTTCTTGGTGAGCATAGGAGGGAATGATGGTAATGGTGGTGGTCTTGAAGGTGATCGTGTGGATGATAGTGAAGGTGGTTATGATGGTCGTGGTATTTTTGAAGGCGGTAAAGATGATGGTGTTGATACCACTGGGCCACATGAAATCTAAAATACTGCACAACCATACGCAAATGTTCCTTCATTTAAAGCTCTACAACAAAAGTCGGCTCGGACAATGTCTTTGGTGTTAATGATGTGGGTGAAGGTGGGAGTGGCCCAGTTTGATGTTGGTAACACTCGGGGGTAAAGACCTCGGTTCTTGTGGGATATTTTTATTTTTCAGATTTAGCCACTGGGTGGCACCAGATGCGCGTGTCCGTGGACCCCCCCCCCCCTAATGGAACATCTTCGCCAGTTAGAAACATTTAGGCTGGCCTGCCTACGATCCATCCTGGGTTTAACCAGGCTGGATTGTGTGAGGAGCTCACAGATCCTTGAAAGATCTGGGAAAAATCCCATCGGTGAGCTCCTCCGGCAGGCAAGGCTGCGTTGGCTGGGTCATGTAGCCCGTATTCCCAGCCACCGCATGCCTAAACAGCTTTTGTTCGGCCGGATCGAGGGGGCTAAACGGGCGCGGCACGAGTTAGAGAAGAGATGGAGTGATGTGGTACAGGAGGATGTGGAGCTGAGTGGACTTGCCAATGACTGGTACCAGCGGTGTCAAGATCGGCCTCTGTGGAGGAGGCTCGTGAAGGACGCTGCTGGGCAGTTGGAGTCAGTCGCCCTCCAACAACAACGGAGGGCGGAGGAGCGACGCTCACAACAACGAGCGGAGCGCCGGGTGGCTAAAGCTCAGAGAGTTGGCACAGTAGGGGGCACAGGTGGTGTATCGGCCAGTCGTCTCAGTCAGTCGACCCGTGGCACCTGGGTGTGTGACCTCCTGCCGGCGGGCGTTTGACACTTCACGTGGCCTCAACGTGCACATAGCCTGGCACAAGCGACGTGGTGATAGTCACCATGGTGGTGATCTGCATGATGGTGGTGATGATTCATTGGCATGTTATTAAATTGAAGATTATAGTGGTCATGGGGTTGATGGTGATGTTTACAAACATTACCATTGGGTGTAGGACAGTGGTGGTTATGATAGAGGCCATGGTATTGATAGTGGTAATAGTCACCATAGCAACGATGGTAATGGTGGTAAAGATGATGGTCATTGGAGGAGGTTTGCCCAGGATCCTTTTTGGAAGTTTTAGAAGTTCGCCTTCCAGAGGCGATGGCATTGACCTCAGCACCGTGTCCAACTGTTACAATGACATCGATAGGTGAAGTATCCCTTGAGTAGTTAAACACAAGCACACATAGTAAAACGCGACTTATCATCATGAGCCATGATCAATCCACTGCTGGATGAAAGACTCAATCTGTCCAATTTTTTTTCTTATGCAGCAGGTGCACCTATCCGTTGTATGGGATTGAATAACCTCGGTCCCTTTGATTTGCGTGGGAAGACGCCGCGTGATTTCCATGCATACTATGAAATACAATAGCTGTTGAATCTGCTGCGCAGGAATGTTCTGACGTTTGGTTGCTAGAAACATGTTAAAATAAAATAATAGCAGCGCGCGTAGCATTACACATGTCCTCTCTTTGGTAAAGTCGTGCTTGTTACGAGATAGAAATGCCTGTAATTTACGAGCTTTAATTTTTATTCTTGGAACGTCCATTGAATGTGCAGTCTGTGAAGCGGGCACTAGCGTCCACGTTCCGGCGTAGAGTGAAGATGTCGGCGCCGGAGAGTGGAGCTGTGTGGGACGAGGCGGAGGTGAGCGGCGACGTCTCCCCTCGCCCCGCTGCCCCCCTGCCCCTCGCCCCCCTGCCCCTCGCCCCTGGCCCAGCTCCCCCTTCCCTGCCCCTCTCCTGCCGCCCTCCCGGCCCCGCAGGTCAAGGGGGCTCGCGGGAGGCGAGCGACGCGACTGCTGCGGCCTGGCGTGACGAGGCATCGTCTAGAAGAGAGTCGCGGATTGCCGTAAATGGTTGATCACTAATTAACGAATCACTCGCTAGTTAGTAAGTAGTTATCCAAGCTACGCGTTGCGAGCGTGAGGCGTTCAACGGAGCCCGAGTCCCAGATTCTCCGCTGTTGCGGAGTCTGGGCGACCCAGGCTCGTCCGAGTCATGCACCCGGGAAAGCCTCGCCGAGTCTCGTGGCAGCCTCCCAGGAGCGTGCTGCTGCTGCTACATGGCTGGCCATGAATTTGATGAATGAGTGGCGTGTGTGAGGAAGCCAGATAACCCAGAGAGTCATTCCGAGTGTTGGAAGGGGGTAATACACGCAAAGCGCCGTACAGGTTGATTCAATAATCCAGTACTGTCGTGTTATCTCCTGGGCAAGTCACGCCGAGTGGTTTCGGGCAGTTTCCCATCCAAGTCCTGTAACAACGGAGGTTTAACTATGTTTGGCTTCATATTCTTGGTTCTTTCGGTAAAGTCACGTAGAAGGGAAAAAAATAGGGCTGTCTTTCCGACACGTTGAATGTGCAGTCCATACTGTAGCCTGGTTATTACGTTTGGTGAGTGTACTGGCAGTCTATAATGAAGACTGTAGCAATGGTTATTAACCTCGGTGAACTGGCAGTCTATAATGCAGACTAGACCGGGTTCTGAACCTTGATGAGTGTACTGGCAGTCTATAATGTAGACTGCAACCTGGTTTTAAGCTGGTGAGCGTACTGGTAGTCTATAATGCAGACTGTAGCCTGGTTCTTAACCTGAGTGAGTGCACTGGCAGCCTATAATGTAGACTTATTCTGGTTCTTTCAGTAATAAAATAAAAAGAATAAGGCATATTTGAAACACGGTAGGACCAATACTTCTGCCGTGGCTGATCATTATTTTAATGCACGTGGCTCACACGAAATTGATGTCTCTAAGACGATGGTACTTTGCAAGCCTACTGGCTATCAACAAAGATTCGTTCATGAAGCCATCCATATATGCAGACACAGCCACAATTTCAACCGAGAGGATGGTGATAAGCTCCGCAATCATTGGAAAGATGTCATCAACCACTTTGGGTCATGACTTGATATGTGTTTTCTTGTCAACCTCCACCGTCAGTAGTGTGGGTGTGTGGAGCGAGGTGCAATGCTTTAATTGGTGTGGATCTACTGCCAGTGTCGGGGTTTTATCCGACATTAACATTAGCTGCCCCGTCCATGCTGTTGACACACTTAGGCTACGTCCATCTCTAAACCTTTATAAACAGTTTGCCTTTAGAGGCTAACTCCCCTTTCCCTGATGATGACTGCTTGTGTTGCAATCGAAACGCCGTGTTTTTAGTTTTATATGTAGTTTTATTTTAATTCATATTTTGAATACTGAAAGAACCAGAATAAGTCTACATTATAGACTGCCAGTGTGCTCTCTCAGGTTAAGAACCAGGCGACAGTCTACATTATAGAACTGCCAGTACACTCACTCAGTTTAATAACCATTGCTCATTCTACATTATAGACTGGAAATACGCTCACCAGCTTAAAACAAGGCTACAGTCTACATTATAGACTGCCAGTACACTCACTCAGATTAAGAACCAGGCTACAGTCTACATTAGTCGCTTTTTATTTATTTTTTATTCACTTGCTTTTATATTATTTTTCTATCTACGTGACTTTACTGAAAGAACCAAGAATGAGTGATCGTCTTCGAGGGTTAGCCAAATGCTGCTTCGAGTATGACCGGAGTTTTTCTGATGGTTTAATGCTCCTGGTTTTGATATGTTAATTGCGATCATAGTCATTCGGTGGTAGTTGAGTGATATAGTAATGGTAAAGGTATGTGGTTATGGTTTGTATGTATGTATATTGAACTTCTTTCACACCATATGTATCCAACCGTGTTAATCAGAGGTTTGTGTTGCAGGATGGCATTGCTGAGGAGATTCTCAAGATGGGCACGGAGGAAATCATACAGCGCACACGTCTCCTGGACAATGAGATAAAGGTTTTCATCGCACACAGAAAACCCCAAATAATATTAACCCTCCAGTCTAACCCTTCTCTGGGTCAGACTTCATTTAATGACGTTGAATTGACAGACGTGCTTCAGAAAACAAACTCCTACCTTCCACAAAGTAAACATTCGGCAAATTATCTTAGAATTTTATTGTAAATACAAAGATTCACATTCCATGGGTATGATCAGTGGCATAGCATGGTTGTCGTGGGCCCTTTTGCAAGGAATACAATGTGGCCCACTTTCCAATTTAATTGACTCTTTGTAGCGGTGTCTGGGCCACTCCAGCCCATTGGCCCCAGTGCAGTTTCAATGACTACACACTCAATAGCAGAGCTGCTGGGTGGGATGATGTGGCTTGATTATATAAACTGCACTCTCTGATTTCTGATATCTTCACAACTGACCACTTATCCTGAAATTGGTCCTGTAATTGTGGTTGTGAAATATCTTTTTAATTCATCCCCAACTCTGGCCATGTGACAGATAATGAAGAGTGAGACGATGAGAATTAACCACGAGCTCACAGCCATGAAGGAGAAGATCAAGGAGAATACAGAGAAGATCAAGGTGAACAAGACGCTGCCGTACCTGGTCTCCAATGTTATTGAGGTAAGTCACTGCTCATCTTTGCTGCTACGCAAACCTTGCCACTGATATGACCCCAACACAAGCAGCATCTGATAGCGATGTGGGTGTACAGTCGCATGTGTGTGTTTTTATGATTGTCGTTGTGTATTGGTTAAGAACACTGTAAAAAACCCAGCGACCTGAGTTTGATTCCCAACCACGGCTAAAATCAGTGGTGAGTGATATCTCAACTGATCTTGGCACTGCTATAAATGAGTACCTGGTGCGATGTGTACAACATCAGCACTGCGGAAACAAATTGTGGCCAGGTGTGGGGCCAGCCCACACCCCACGCTTGTGTGCTGTGCCGGTCTTCATAGGTGTTTGCTCCAGCACTTGCCTCAACAGTCTGATGAGGGTGTACAGGTGTTTTTGGTAAAAAAAATGTGGATTGTGCTTATAAAATGCTGTAAGTCGGGTCTTCCGTAACCCGGGGACTGCCTGTACTTAAAAGGTGTAAAAGCAAGTCGTAATATATCGGTGTGTGAATGCGATATCACAAGATATGTTTTAAGCTTACAATAAAAACGTCAACAGACTATGGCAGGTCATACCAGCGCCTAGAGAATTATCTGGGCGAATGCTTTGCCGCCTGCAATATTTCGACAGTGCCATCACAGTCACTTTATGTTTACGTTACATTTATGATGTTTGTGTGTGTGTGGTGAGCAGCTGCTGGATGTAGACCCCACAGAGCAGGAGGAGGATGGTGCCAATGTGGACTTGGACTCTCAACGAAAGGGCAAGTGCGCCGTCATCAAGACTTCCACTCGCCAGGTACCAGACGCACAGGGATACAAAGGTGGTCGTGGGGTGGCCCTTTCCCCAGTGACCTCTTCTAATTGCTTAATGCCCCCCCATTGTTGACATTCTCAGGGTCAAGTATGCAGCCAATATGTTTTGGTGATGATAATCATTATAATAATGTACAGCCTCTTCCACCTCGTGTTCCATCAGCCCTCATGTCATGTTGATGATGGTGCTAATGTGTGTTGATTGTGTGTGACCACAGACGTACTTTCTGCCTGTCATCGGACTGGTTGATGCCGAGAAGTTGAAGCCTGGAGACCTTGTGGTAAGTTAGCGGTGATGCGCTCATGCTCCTTGGGTCATGTTGGGTGGCCTCGCGTTCAGAGCACCCTGCTAGTGGGGCAGCGTAAGACCTTTGAGTCATGAGCCCGCACGCTCACAGCCACCTTTACTATGTCCCCCTCACAGGGAGTGAACAAGGACTCCTACCTGATCTTGGAGACCCTCCCCACAGAGTACGACTCTCGCGTCAAGGCCATGGAGGTGGACGAGCGACCGACGGAGCAGTACAGCGATGTCGGCGGTCTGGACAAGCAGATTCAAGAGGTGTGGGGTGAATGGTGGATTGCACAGTGCTCCTGCTTTTACACTGATTTCCCCCCCACCACCACCAGTGTTGCCAAATTAGCAATTTCTTTACTAGATCTAGCATCTGTTTAGATTTTTTTCGTGATAATATTTTGTAAAAAGGACTAGCAAGGTATCTTCTTACTCTGGGGTAAAGAAAGATTTTGGAGAAATGCTAGGCATGATTTAAAGAGCTTTTAACAGTTTACTGTGTGGAACACTTGGTAAGTTGTCTGGTGATGTATAAATGACTTTAGGAGGTCTATCTAGCGACGTCTTGTGATGAGTTAGCAATACTGCCCACCACCCTGATAACAGAACTACTACAACTGTTTTTGCCCACGACCAGCCCAGTTTTGTACATTTATTTATAATTTTCTTAGGTATAATTATCAGGCCATGTTGCTCAATGGGAGAGTGAGTGGTTTGTAGTTGAAAGGTTGTGAGTTCTAATCCCTCCGTTTCAATAAAATAAGTACCACTTTGTGGGGAACTTAAAAGGTGGCTGTCACAACGATAGACTCATCCCTACCATAAGAACATGGAATGTTCACCAATAGTTTGGGACTAAACTGAAGGTGTGCACCGCATCAATTTGAGCATAAAATCACTTGAATTGTTATAAATGTGTTGTTTGCTTCCGGGTATAGTGCATTGATCCCTTACAGTGAAACCCTGGAAAGCACCAGGTGAAGGGGGGAAGTGCGATTGGTCAGTCACGATACTGAAGAGTGAAGTTCTTGCTGTGATGTTTCTGTCAGTTGGTGGAGGCCATTGTGCTGCCCATGACGCACAAGGAGCGGTTTGAGAACCTGGGCATCCAACCCCCCAAGGGAGTGCTCATGTACGGGCCCCCCGGCACTGGCAAGACTCTTTTGGCCCGCGCCTGTGCGGCTCAGACTAAGGTACAAGCACCCAACACGTGCTGATACGCACACACGGCGCGCATACGCGTGGTCCTCACGGGCCATGCTGGCCGCAGTGGGAGCCCACACTTGCGAGTGTGAGTTTCCTAAACTCCGTACATGTGCATGTCTCAGGCCACATTCCTGAAGCTGGCCGGCCCACAGCTGGTGCAGATGTTCATTGGCGATGGTGCCAAGCTGGTGCGGGACGCCTTTGCGCTGGCCAAGGAGAAGGCTCCAACCATCATCTTCATCGACGAGCTTGATGCCATTGGAACAAAGAGGTGCCCTGCCCCATTCCTCCCATCCCAGCAGCGGTGGAGCTTCGAGCTGTTTTCTTAAACTGCTGCGTTGGCGACTGCTCATGAGTGACAGTGGAAGGCCGGGTTGCCATTGTGCTGCTGCGGTGTGCGTGCATCGCAGGTTTGACAGCGAGAAGGCTGGGGACCGTGAGGTCCAGCGCACGATGCTGGAACTGCTCAATCAGCTGGATGGCTTCCAGCCAAACACGCAAGTCAAGGTGCGCAGTCTTACAGGCAACACGGGATCCTCGTACAGAGACACTCGCTACCTGTACAGCTATAGGAGGATCCTTGTATATTTTTGCACGTGATGTCTCGGTGCTTGTGCCTTCAAGGTGATTGCGGCGACGAACCGCGTGGACATTCTGGACCCTGCTCTGCTCCGATCAGGGCGGCTCGACCGCAAGATCGAGTTCCCGATGCCCAACGAGGAGGCGCGGGCCCGCATCATGCAGATCCACTCCCGCAAGATGAATGTCAGGTAGAGGAGGCACGGCTCTCTGGGACGGTGATGCTGCCCAGCGGGGAGCGCATTCACCACTTGTTGCATAGGTTCGGAATTCGAATCCAGCAGGCCCCCCCTTGTTAATACTGTGAATACTGTGGGTGTCATCTTCATCGCCCACAGCAGCATTATATTCAGCATCATCCTACACACTGGCCACCATGGGTAATACTCCAGCTGTGTTAACCATAACATATTGCACGCCTTCTGCTTTAGTGTGGATATCAAAGATCCCGTGACATCATTTAAATAGTCGGCCATTTTGTCGGAATCGCAGTCCAGACTTTTTAAATTTGGTAATGTACCCGTAAAGTTCTCAATTGGGATTACATATCGTAATATTGTTCCTCCTGCGAAGCTACTGCTAAGTGCGTCAAACATAGCACCTGTCTTTGTGATAGCGTTGCACTATAAGAATGGCAAATACCAAATGTACAAGTGATTATATTGATCATGATTTAGTGGTCGGGTATCATGACACACCCCAGCATTGCCCTGCTGGAAGGTCAAGTCCGTGGTTCCTAATGATTGTGTTCCTGTTCTGTAGCCCCGATGTGAACTTTGAGGAGCTGGCACGGTGCACAGACGACTTCAACGGAGCACAGTGCAAGGCCGTGTGTGTGGAGGCAGTGAGTTCCTCACCCACACTACAGAGGCTCTGTTATGCCATACATCAGTGGTTTGAAACCGTTCTGGACTTGAGGACTGCTGTCAACCCTCAAACATCTTGGCAGACTAACATGTACTAAAACATATGGTGTTTTGTGAAAACCTTTACATCTGCAAGGTCCGCAGATTACTTCCCATGACTTTG
Source organism: Lampetra planeri (assembly GCF_965212315.1). Taxonomy (NCBI): domain Eukaryota; kingdom Metazoa; phylum Chordata; class Hyperoartia; order Petromyzontiformes; family Petromyzontidae; genus Lampetra; species Lampetra planeri. The sequence goes on along the minus strand of NC_136122.1, from coordinate 14,021,026 downwards.
TGAACCACCAATGTTATGCATTGTGTGTATTTGGCATGTGTATTGTGTGCTTTGTGGGATTCTCACATCGGCCGTATCGTGTGGCAGGGCATGATTGCGCTCCGCCGTGGAGCCACGGAGCTCACACATGAGGACTACATGGACGGAATCTTGGAGGTGCAGGCCAAGAAGAAGGCTAACCTGCAGTACTACGCCTAGACCCGCGGCCCCTCTGTGGCACACGCAGGCTGGCCGGTGGCACGTGTGTTTATCCGTGGTATGAATCGGTGTTTATTGATGTTCCTTTCTCAGCCTTAAGACTTAATTCAGTGGCTCTTAATATTTTCAGTATGGACGCCCCACCCTCCAATCGAGACCACTAGCTCATGTGTGCAACCCCCACCCAAATTACGTATGCCACAATAAACATATATTGCATGTCCCCGCCTGTAGTTGACTGGTGATATTAAGGCATTTATTAAGGCATTTTTTTATGTTGTGTACAAGTTTGTTTTGTTGCCGCATGCGGATTACGTTCCTTGCACACATTAAACATTTCTCTGGGTAGTGGGGTAGTGGGGGGAGAACTGGCCTCCGTTGAGTAGATCAGCCACGTGGGCTGTGTTGGGTGTGCTGACACTGTGCCATTAGGTGAGTGAGGAGGGTGGGGGTAGGTGTGTATTCACAACAGTGGCAAAGCTGGAAATATGGATGGGTAGAGTTCTGGGTTCAGGTAGCAAACCACCCCCGCCCTTTGTGTGAATCGCACAGCCCAAGCAAAACTGGCTGACACTGGCTGAGTGAGTGAGCGGGGCATCCATGTGGCAGTCGGGTCAAGAGTTATGGGTAGACTTAGTCAAAGTGCTCTTTCGTTGGGAGAGATGTAATAGTGACTGATTTGAGCAATTGTGGTGACGTTTCATTTTTGTAATAAAATGAAAGATGTTCTCTGCTGAAATGCTTCTGAATTTGCTTTTGGAAAGAAATGTTTGTCCAACAACAAAGTAGTCCACTTCGAATCTGGGTGTCATGTTTTTTTTCTTGCACTGTAATTCAGATGTTTATTTCTATTGACCATGTTTCACAGGTGCAAGTTTGTAGGGAAACCATTGTTTGTGTTTACACCACGTGACTTTTTAAAACTTGTTACATTGGCTTTATCTACAGCTGCATAGCGGTTTCATTCTTGACAGGAATCAGTACACAATAGCCATCATTGCCTACTGCTGCCTTATACATTGGGGGAATTTGTGGACAATCCCTCCCTGATTACTGAGGGACAGTTTGGCACTGCCCAAAGGTGACAATAAAACAGCTATAACACTTCTGTACTTATGATAAACTAATCATATGGAAAGGGTTAATTGCACAAAAAAGTGCTTTCTAGAAGTAATAAATTGTGACCTGGACATATGTGCTTTTATTTCCACGTTAATAGTGCCGAAGTTCCCCCCCCCCGCAAAATGTTTTTAACTATCCATAACAACGCATGTCGCTACAGCATGCTCAATGCAGTTCTGCTTATTAAACCCAAATTGTGATGTGTACAGCAGTGCCATGCAGTGGACACCAATAGACATCGACAGCTTGTAGAATAACGGTTTGGTAACCATGGCATCGGTAGAGGAGCATGGTTGGCATGGACACTGGCGCATGGAATGAAACGTTGAGCCCAGGTGTGGTTCCATCGCCTTGCACACTCGCTCGCCATGGAGCTGCATACCGTCACCTTTAGCGGGGCACGCACGATCATTTTGTTCATAATATAGGTTTTTGACTATCATTCTGTGTTCTGTGGGGGCCGGCCTTCACCCCACCGCCCTCGTTGGGCAGGTGTGGCGCGACGTCCGCCCCCTCCACTCCACCGTGTCGATCGGCCCCCGCCAGGCCCCCGCCAGGCCCCCGCCAGGCCCCCGCCAGGCTCCTGCCAGGCCCCCGCCGACCGGGTCATCGGGCCCCCCGCACTAACGCCCTCTCGCTCTCTCTGAGGGACATAGCTAAATTGTTGGCTCACCGCCGCCCGGGGTTATTCCACACGCCCGCGTACACACCACTAATGCTAGCGCGGCGGCGCGAACGCGCGCGCCCCTGCAGGCGATTATATCAACGAGCGCTCGTGCTGCGGCTCTGCCCTCTCGCCGCGCGTCCGCCCACACAGCCGCACCACACAAATCACAGACACCGCACTGATGCTCTGTGCTAACGTTTATTCACGGCGCAAACCCTGCACTGCCCGAAGGGAATATTCTGCGAGCAGAGCCTAGCCGACTGCTATCCAAGTCCCCAAACACGCCTATCACGTACCTCACAGCTGTACTCATGGCGCCGCACGGACGCTGTGAGTGTCGGAGGGAGGATGACGAAAAACCTCGACTATCACTGCCTCGTAGCAGCACTTGCTGGGATCACACGGACGCTGCGAGCGGCTCCAGGAGGCAGGACGGCAGGGGGGGTCTTGGCGGCCAAGCTGTTGAAGATGAGATCTACCTGAATGGTTTTTATCTTGACTTGAAGCTTTCGTGACTGCAGGAATTCATACTCTGGGTCTTTCGGTAAAGTAACGTAGATAGAAAAAAAAGTATGAACGGTTATTGGCTCCCATTTTTATGCCCTTGACTTCAAACAAAATCCAGGATTACGTGATCCCGCGTGGCCAATTACAATTGTGTGCCTACCTGTGCTTCGTTTTTCTTGCCGTACATGGAGCGTTGTGCCGGTTACTTCTCGAGCTATTGTCTAACGCAGCTGTACTCATTAATGTCTGACTCAATCTGTTTAATCTGGACGGGCGTCCGGCTGGCGAATGCACACTCTGCTCGTGTGTGCTTGGTCGACGGGGTCGTGGCGCCGCGATCCCACAACCTCATTGTCTGCTCTGCTCGCTTAATATTTCACCCCAGCCCCTCCCGATGTCATGCATGAATCATTGCGGCTGGCACCGGGAAACTGTGGGACTTTCCCTCTAGGGACCCTTCGGATTAAAACCCGATGTGCCAGGCAATCTCCCGCCAGGACACTCCGTGTGTGCGCTGCGTGTGGGTGTGTGCTCAGCCTCTGGCTGCACATGTCGCTGAGAGAACACGTGCATTCACCAGCACTCTGAAGTCAATGCTCATTTGGGCCCTGCTGCAGAGCAGAGCTAGCCTCATCAGGCAGGCCAGTTTGTCTCACTGAAGACGTGATTAATACAGTCTGTGTCCAACACGGGACTGAAGCTTTATTTATAACAGGAATACTTTAACATCGCTGCGAGATATTGTATGTCTTCGTAACATCACAGCATTGATATATAGACATGGAATGGCGCAGTGATTTCACTAGACTACTGCCGCACATGGTCAGAACTTAGTGTTTTTTTTCTGATGAACAAAGGCAAACATATCAAATACAATTGCACATGGCTGCTTTTTGTCCGAGGGTATTTGGTGTAACCCAGGTTGCCCTTGCCAATTCGACAATGTTTCTTTTGTCTCAATGGGCCTGTATCGCACACAGTTAAATAAATACAAATGATCACAGCCATGTATAAGGATGTAACAGCAAGCACTGAGATTGTTGAAATTAACACAACGCAGTTAAGGAGTTGAACAATTGGAAACAATTTCACCAACGTTATTCACATCAGGGTTATACTGTAATACCTACGCATTCATATTCATGAGCATGTGACGTCATCCAAATGGACACACCCCACCCCTCATTAATAATCATGAGCAGGCAACGTCACTCCACATCGAAAAGCCCCCCCCCCCCCATTGATAATCATAAGGTGACGTCCTCCAAATGGACCCCCCCCCCCCATTCATAATAATTAGCGGCTGACGTCACTCCACATGGGGGACCGAGGCGCCTCCTCCCCCTCCTCGGCGTCAACTTACAACCCTCACTACAAGGGCAGAACCCTCACGTCATCACGCGATCTCCGTAACGCTGTTGAGACATCAAAGTAAAAAGGACGTCGTGATGAACAAGGGATTATAACCTTAAAATGAAATAAGTCTGTGTCACCGCGCCCTTACAAATTGCACACGCATTTATGCAATGAATATCACGTCGTGGTCTGCTTTTCGCTTTTAAGTTTCAGATTTACTGCAATACACCCGTCCTTGGATGGGCAAAGGGCTAGTCCACTATAATTACCAATGTAAACAAACTGCCGTAAATTATTGTAAAGTTTGGGTAAAGATACCATTACGTTCACTGAACAAAATCATGTCTGGGAGGGACAACAAAGTATATACTGTCTATTTATGGGAAATGATTGAAGGCAGAACAGAATATAATGGTGAAATATATGTGACTTAGAGCAGCTTGGAGTAATTGTTGGACAATTCCGAATTCAAATGTCGACTGAGGAATGATTTCAATTGGTGCGATCAGGAAACACATTTTCCTGCGCATCATATTGACCGAGGAAAATGTAGTACGCGGGCTTGGGTAGGACATTGCTAGATGATAGCTGATGGACGACATTGGTGACAATAGCAGACAAAGGAGTGAACATGCCCAAGAGACAAGGCCAAGGAAGGTATGTAGCGATAATGTGTCATGCATGTATGTTGCACTTATTTCGCACCGTACATAGCCAACCATGCTAATCTGAGGTGCGGAGGAAGAACAACAAACCAAACGCGAAGAGCAGTTCTAAAGAATCGAGTTTCCAGTTTAGATTAAACAAAACGATTTAGTCGTGTGCAGGAGGGAGGTGGAGTAAGGGCATTACAATGCCCTGAGGGATGGAGGCGATGTGGAGAGGCCTTCATCATCCAGCACTATTTCTGCGGCCATAAAAAGTCTGCATCGCAGGGCATTTTCATCGTCACCATCATCTCGCCGTAACCTCACCATCACCACCAGGGCCAGCAGGGTAGCGCAAGTACATCACAGAAAGAGCAGCTGGGTTCGTTTCCGGACTCGGGAGCCTTTTTGTGTGGAGTTTGTATGTTCTCCCCCCGTTCTGCATACATATCCTCCGGATTCTCCGATATATGACAGCCAAAATATCCCAGGACTGAACAATTACCCGCAATGTACTTAATGTGATCACACGGTGACCTAACCACCATCTTACTAATTGCACATAGCAACATCACCCCCAACTGTTGACACTTGGCAGGGCCCTCGTCTTGAGACTCAGCAACGCTTTGCTGGATAAGTAAGCGTTATAACAACAATCACGATGACGATGATTACCATCATCATCTCATTGCGGTGACCTTTCCATCATCATCTCATTGCGGTGACCTTTCCATCAGCTGTGCGCACGTGTCCGAGGGGGGCGGGGTGTGCGTGACGTCACCGCGTGGCCCCCGGAAGTGCCGCACGTGACGCGCCCATAAGACATGGCGACCGAGCAGTGAGAGGTCCCGAGCGGAGCGCGCAAAGTTCAGCATCGCCCTCGCGTGGCCCAGTGTTGGCTCTCAGTGACAGCGAGCGACACCTCACGGCACCGACGACATTTTCCCGCCGTCACTTCGAGCGTCAATAGCAAGAAGCGGACGCGATTTGTTGGTGAGTTTTCAGCTCTGGCCTCGCAGCCAAGGCCTAGCCATTGCCCTGATTCTCCGCAGGAAGCCTGCGCGTAGGCCTCCCGCGGGGGCCGCGCTCCGCAGCCGCGGCAGGGGAATGCGAGGACGAGATTCCTCCGTCCCCTCTGCCCCCGTCGCCGTGTTTATCTGCGGGTGTCGCGCTACCGCCGCCGCCGTGAACGCATGTGGACGTGTGGCGATGAACGCACGCCCGAGACATCGCAACGGCCGGGCGGCATTGTAAACACGGTGGGGGTGTGGGGGGGGGTGTCGGGTCGTGATGCCATTACTGCGGAATCCAGACGCGGGGCCTTCCCGCCCGGAACAACCCGCTGCTGCTCCCGAGGCAACGAGTCTTCTCCTTGGTCTCATTTCCCCTCGTCTCACTTCCGGACCCCTATTGCCTCTCGATCACCTCGCTGTCCTCTCTCTCTGCCGGCTGTGGCATGCGGGTGGCACGGCCCGGTCACCCGGGTTCGTGCGCGGGGTTGCGCCTGTCGTGCCGTCCTTCATCGTGGGTTGTGCTGTTGTTGATATTTTATTGTGTATAACCGCGTTGTTCGAATGATTCCTCTGCCCATGAAACCCGATATGTCTAGCTTGCATTGTCTCGACTTCGCTCCGGCCCTGTCTCAACATATGTGCGAGTCGCCTCCAAGTCTACTTTCGTAAATCAAATTGCAGTCCCGGGCATTGCACTGATCAGCTTCTTGCTGTGAACCTCGATTGTGGGCAGTACTGTACTCAATATGGTACGGAGCTGTGCGTTGGCACGAGCTCTTTGTAACGACGACCAACCGATTGCGTCAGGTGTTGTCTTTTGTTCAGACCGCTCACGTCTGTCGGAAGGAGTGGTTCATCTCCACTTCTCGTGTAGAAACCGCAAGTGACCTTTCTCACCCTCTCAATGGGTTCCTGTTGTGACTCTCATCCGTTTAGCTTCGCACAAGCAGCCATCACCACCACCGCCGTCTCTGTTGGAGAAGCCTGAAAATCAGAATGTCTGCGAGTCCCGTGAGCGGCGAGGAGCCCAGCGAGTGCCCCCTGTGCATGGAGCCGCTCGAAATTGACGATGTGCACTTCTTCCCCTGCACATGCGGATACCAGATCTGCCGCTTCTGCTGGCACCGCATCCGCACTGACGAGAACGGCCTATGCCCAGCCTGTCGCAAGGCACGGAACCCCCCTTTCTATACACACACATCACAGGCACGCTTCTAAGACATCCACGCTGTAGTCTCACAACCCACAATTAAGCATCTACCCACACTCTACACTAAACAGTATCTACTCACACACCAGCCTCTAACCAAACTCTACAGCCCACACACTGAGGTTTGAGTAAAACCCCAGCCTATATCTGTATCTTAACTACATACCTACACCTCCACCCTCTTCCCAGCCTCACCTGAAAGACTGAATCTCACTCCACACATGTACCTCCATCTACTGCATACACTTCACCCAACAGCGCAGAATCTATCAGCAACCTCGAGACTTCATCCAAAATCTGCACCCACCCTCCACCATGAAAAAACACACTGCACCTCAAAGCCATCATAGGCACACTCACATAGATAGACAGGCACATATTTTAATATGTACGTGTTTATGCGTTTATACCCATGAACAAATCACCCAGAATGTTCCGGATATCTTTTGATCTCTGAAGCTAAGCTGGATCAATCCTGGAAAGTGCTTTGATGGGCTGCCATCATGCACAAGCAGGTCTTAGAGGCATCTGTGGGGCTGTGCTATGTCGTGGGAAATAGAGGGTAGTGCACCAAACTCCATTGCTGTGCTGTGCTTTTATGCTCCCAAACCTTTGCTCCCCTCCATAACCAATCCACACTAATCGGCACGGTCAAATAATCCCCAAAACCCTGCAGTAGTTTGACTGAAGGCCTCTATATGTACATGTGTGTGTGTGTGTACGTTAATGTGCACTCGTGTATGTCCGCAGCCCTATTCAGAGAATCCGGCTGTGTACAAACCGCTGTCGACGGAGGAGCTGCAGAGAATAAAGAGCGAGAAGAAGCAGAAGCAAAATGAGCGCAAACACAAGCTGTCCGAGAACCGTAAACACCTGGGCAGCGTGCGTGTGGTGCAGAGGAACCTCGTCTTTGTTGTCGGACTGTCGCAGAGGCTGGCTGACCATGAGGTCACACACACATGCACGTGCCACACAGGCACACAGACAAATTCCCCCTGTATAGCTACACACAGTGTTGGGCCAGGTGCTGTTAGTGAGGACATTTGAAGGCCAGGACAGAACTGACTGGCCACATTCTGTTTTCTCCCTGCCAATGTGTACACACCGCACCTAGGGGAAGCCCAGGAAAGGTTCAGATATGAATCGATGATGTTGGCCGTTAGTGGGAATTCAACTCGTGGTGGCGGGTTTGTTGCGCAGTTTAAATAACCACTGCACTACCGCTCGACCACTATGTGTGCACATCCACACTGGCTTGCACACACATGTACACAAATGTGCCCATACATGCACGCCCATGCAAACATGGGCGTGCATATGCACACCAGAAAATACCCTGGTGTTGCCACTCACCAGGCAACCAGTTCTTGTATAAAAAGTAACACTTGTCACCAAGTTACAATATGAAGATTAAGTGCTGTTTCATTTCACAGGAGTCAACTCTTTATTAACTACTAGGGAAACGGATAGGAGGGGTAACCGCAGATAATAAAAATCCAAGGATATTGCACAACATATTTGAATGAGGTTATAGAGAACACATTTATTGTCTACCCATGTAGACTGGTGGAGGAGATATAGACTTAGTCATTCGGTTTTATTGCTTCTTAAAGTGCTTTGTTGACTTGCGTGGTTGCGGTCATGTGAGCAGTAAGTGACTGGCCCTAGATTGGAGAGTAACGGCTAATATTACAAACTCCGTCATCAACAACACTGGCCTTCAAAGGAAATAGCTGATGTTTCGGGCAATGGCTCTTCACTGCACATACATAGAGGAGCCAGAGAGATGGAGACTGCACTATACAACATGTGAGCTGTTACATATTAATATATCGAATAATTGAGCCCAAGAATGAGTCGTGATGTGGATAACGGTGTTGATAATTTTTTCGGTGGCTACTAAGAGACCACACTAACATGGTTACCCATAATGCATTGTGCCAGCAACATTAATTAATTTAGATACAAATGAGTATGGAGCAATACTTTTTTGATTGAGGGGTTTGTCTGCTACTTGATATTTATAAAAAGTTAGCAAATAATTAAACCATTTCGTACATATGCCAATTAAAGATTTAATCAGACATTTAAAACATATTTCTCATGCCCTATTGAGTACAGTGCACTCTCCAGCTCTTAAGCACTCCCAATGGCCTCTCTTTGCGATCAAGAAGGGCCGTTGCCCATCTTGTTTTCTTTGAAGGCAGTGCTATTAATGGAGTTATTGTAATTTGTGCTTGTGCAATACTGCCAACAGTAGCAGTATCGCCATGTAATTTAGCTGATAGTTAAAGCAGTGCACACATGTAAACATGTTTATTTTTCTGCAAGCTACAACCCAGCTATGCAACCTAGATTATACCAACTATGGACCAATTGAGCGTTAACTGTAAGTTTTGGACACATTTTCCAGGATATGGATTTCAACATGTGCTTTTATTATTTAGTGGCCCCATGTCTGATTGGTTTTATTTTAAGTTTTGGCTATGTTTTTAAGAAACCCATTTTATGATTTCTTTGAGACATTATTCATTCCATAGTCTGGGCAGTGACAGCTCCCATTTTGCCAGCAGAAGTGGATGCGGTGACATGAGCAGATGTTGCAGTGGTGGACCATTGCTGGGTTGTTGGGCATGCTTCACTGTTGTTACGTTGGGTTGTCGTCTCTGATTGCTGGATGTCATTGTGCATGGCGGCGTTGTGTCGTGTCATGCTCAGGTGTTGAAGCGGCCCGAATACTTTGGGAAGTTTGGAAAAATCCACAAGGTGGTCGTCAACAACAGCACGTCCTACGCCGGCTCCCAGGTATCAGCCTTTTGTGGGTGTCCCAAGAAGGTGGAGCTATGGTGCACTGCTGATGACACAGCAGGGAGTGTTTGTTGGATTCTGGATGTGGCAGTGGTGGGAAGAATGCGCCTCTGATTATATGTAAGCGGTGGCTTTAATCATGGCTCATGGGAGGAGTGAACAGGATTGTGTTTCTGCTGATCACACCCAGTGTTTCTCTAAATACTCAATGTCAAGTGCCTAACATTGTTGGCGCCGCCAGTTCCAACTTTCTTGTTCTGGTCACAGCAGCCACGTCTAAGCATGATAGAGTATATGAGCGTTTGAGTGTTGCCATGTGTGTGATTGTGCTGGATGCATTCACATGGTTAGTCACTTGCAGAGCAACAGTGGTAGGCTGCTGCCTCGGTGTGAGTGGCCTAGTGGCTCAGCTGTCAGAGCGCTGAGCCAGCCCTGATCAAATCTTGGTTTCGAGTCGCATTTTTCAGCTCTCTGGGATTCAATTGGATTCTCAAGTGTAGGGTGATTATGGTATCGGCTAAGTCACAAATGACTGTTCCACAAAAAACCCTAACATCAAATTTACTTCTGCTTTGGCCAAATTCCACTTCTGTGAATGAAAATATTGGTTTGATTTTCAGGTGACGAACATTACTCTCATTGGCAGCAAGTGGAAAAGTGCTACCCCCATTTGTGTTGAACAGGCCATTCGAAGGGATTTCAGAGGTTGCTCTGGTATCTGTTTCTGGGGGCCATTCTATAACAAAGGGTTGCACAGCTCAGAGTTCAGAGTGGATACTTGATCTCATGATATAACACTGATAGCACAATCGGGATAACATTGGCGAAATATACTGAAAAAGTGTTGGTGCTCGCATGGGTACTCACCGAGTGTTTTTGTGCTTGCAGGGCCCGAGCGCGAGTGCGTACATCACGTACGTTCGATGGGAGGACGCCCTGCGTGCCATCCAGGCCGTCAACAACGTGCAGGCCGATGGGCGCACGCTCAAGGTGAACACCTGGGCCCCCCTGCAGATCAATACCCCATCTCTTACCACCACAATACACATCGGCCACGGTCAATCCACTGCTGGATGAAGGCCTCTTCCCAAAGCTGCCACCATCTCTCATGATCCTGCGTTGCAACGATCCACCAAGCACCTGCACGCATACTGGTTGAATTGCTCCATTTCTGAGGTGGGCAACCTCTGGGGTGCCTCCCCATTCCTTGGCTGCGACGCTGTCATTAATCTGGACCATTGTCTATCCCTTCAAGCCATAACGTTGCCTGCCCAAGCCCACTTTTCTAAATAGTTTGTACGATGTGATTAACTGATGTATGTTCTCTAATCCATGTGTTCCTCTTTATGTCTCTGTGTTATTCCAAGCAAGGATATCTCCATGCTTTATTTGCGCACTTTGTAGTTCAAACTGTTTCGTTCATGAACATGTCATGTCGGGTAGCACAACCTGAATACGCCTTTACTTGTTTACATTGGCACATCATATACACTCAGTCACTTACACATGCACCATTTAGGTGTAGTCTTGTGTAGTCCTAACCTGCAGCTTGTGCAGTGTGACGTGGTGTTCGCTTATTACCTGAAAAGGTATGCCACGGTTGTTGTTCTACCATGTGTGAAATATAAGAGCCACGTGCGCTTGTCGAAGTTTAAGTACAAGCATGTATAAACGCTCACAAAAAACAAACTTCTCCGTCATCATGAACTCTTCCTTAAATATATAAATATTTGTAATCGGCTTGTGTTTCGGAGAGACACCCAAGCTGTTCTGAAGAAGAGCCACTCCCCAAAACGCCGTGCTACGACAATCATTCGCGAAGAACGTGAATTTTGGGGTTCATAAAATAATTTTCATAATTCCACCAGTCAAAATTTGATTTTTGTTAAATGTACATGCGAATACACGTGCACACACATGTGCTCACATGCGCACACAATCATGCAGGCATCGCTGGGAACCACCAAGTACTGCAGCTACTTCCTGAAGAGCGCTCAGTGCCCCAAGCCGGACTGCATGTACCTACACGAACTGGGTGACGAGGCTGCCAGCTTCACCAAGGAGGACATGCAGGTGCCTTGGGACCCAACCACAGGCATTGTGGAAGGGGGGGGCGGTCTCTCCGTAAACTTGAACCTGAGCAGAATCTGCCCATGGACCTGGCTGTTTTTTTTACAATCTTCTTAAAAGGATGTGGCCCAGCGGTAGTGCCACTCGTTGCAGAGGTTCGATGTTCAAATTGGGCAGATCTCCCACGGTTACTGCAGGTGTTGCCATCACGGTCATCATCACCCACTGCATCATCACAGCGGCTGCCCTGGTTTATACTGCGGTGTATGTTGACCATCAAGTACTCCACGCCACCTGCTTCACAGTGGATGTTAAATATCTCGATGACTTAATTCGGAGAAGAATAGCCCATTGTGTCTCGTATCATGATCCAAGTTTTCTAAATTTGAAAGAGTATACCACAAATGACATTGCAACTTAGCACGACCTTTGTGAAAAAAAGTCTTGAGACTCTGTGAGGCTTTCATGAGAAACAAGTATAATAATGTATATGTGATGTATCCTTTTATCGCCACCTCTGATTTATATTGACCTTGGTCTTGTGCAGTACATGATTGGTTACAGAGGTTTATCTTTACTTAAAGTGGTGAACAACGTCAAGTTCTGGCTCTCCGCTGTGGGTGCTTTCAGGCTGGCAAACACCAGGACTATGAACAGAAGCTCTTGTCAGACCTCGCAAAATCCGGTCCAGCTGCACCCCCGGCCACCACCAACTCGAGCCTTCTGCCTCCCAACGCCGCCCCCCCTCCCAGTTGTGACAAGAATGGGCGGGGCCGACAAACGGGCACCTTCAGGTGACCACTGGCGTGTGCCACACTGGCCTGTTTCACACCGCTCCCCTTGTTAGGCAGTACCACATGTTCACAATGAGCACTCCAACCGGTGGCATGCACCACAATAAGCATACTGCCCCTCGCTCTACCACACCGTACCAGTGGCACACCGTACATTACAACAGTGCTACAATATGTCCTGCCACACCATGAACCATGGCTTTACCACACCACACTACAACCACATGGCTGTACCACACCACGCTGTGCCACCGTAACACACCATGGTGGTAGTACACCACGCATTGCACATGTCAATACCACACTTGAAAGCCTCGTGTGTCTTAACACCTTGTGCCAGTGTTAATAACGCGTCTTCTTTTCAATGCGGTCTCCCCTCGTGTGTGTGTGTGTGCACGAAGGCCGGGCAGCAGCAACAAGGAGAACTGGCCGTCGTTAGCAAACCCGGGAAGTTTGGCGTCGGAGAATGGAATAGGGGGTGAAGGCAGCCCGAGCTCAACACCCAGTCCAGACCTCAGCCCCGAGATGCACACAACTACAGAACACAGGTGGGTTTTGCGCACACGTAGACGTGTATACGGAGACACACATGGCCATGTTGCGTGTGTTGGCCAACCCTGATCTCCTGCCTAAGTCTGTTGTGTTTTGTTTCAGACCTCCAGACAATCACACTACAGATGCACAGAGTAATCACCAGTCCAGTAGCAGCCCCACACAGGTGAGAGATGCCTTTGCTTGGCTTGTTCACAATTGTGTTCCTATATTATTATGATTATTTACCCGAGAAAGCCTCGCTGAGGAAGGTCCTCTTCCGTTTATGCAGTAGTGTTTGATGTTTTGTAATCCCAATTGAGTCGTTTGCAGGTCGCACAGGAGAGGGCAGCACTTTCCCACCCACTATATTTAATTGAGGTTTGTTGCATGAGCTTCAAATGTTTTAATTCTGAGCTGAAATCTTGCCAAACGTAATGTTATTTTTAGATTAAACTTTCTATGTAATAAGCCACTTCGTTTGACCTATCATTTGTGGCCAGGTCACTTTTGAAAAAGAGCTATATAGCTGAGTGGGCCTTATCTGGTAATAAACTCCTTAAAACAAGAAAAAACGGTTTTGTTAACAACTTTGTTTAACTCACAGTCGAGAAGTCCGTCAATGGCGCCTGAGACACGCGGCGCCTGCTTTGTGTGCGAGCCGATTCCACAGTTTAGGGACGGTGGCATTTTTGACCTCCACACAAATATATAATTAATCAGCCGTCCATAAAAACATTGTAATTGGTTGAAAGGAGGCAATTAATTGATGAATTGATGCCGATTTTCAAACAGCCATGCATTGTCACCGGATCTGAGTACGTGTGCAAAGTTTGGAATTGATTGGACAACAGGAAGTAGACTAACTTTTGATTACAAGATTTGACCACGACAGACACACGTGAAGTTAAATAAAACCGTTGATGACATGAGACCATGAACTTGCCACACTTGAGAACCCGGTTCAATCATAGAGCCGGCTGACTCTGATTGGGTTTCAGGATCTCAGTGGTGCTGGTTTAGCGCTGTAACCCCCGAGCCAACCCGTCTGCGGGCAGGTTCTTAAGAGTCCGTTCGTCACCCGTCTGTATGTGTGGTGTCCCAGTGATCAGCGGTAGTGTAGTGTTTAGTGCACTGCACTATTAACCTGGTGACTTGACTTGGAATCCCGCTCACAGCCAACATTGGTGAAGAATATCTGAGCCAGTCCTAGGCCTACCCAAGGTTTACGCTGCTTTTAACGAGTACCTTGTGCAATATGTAAATTGGGGGGGTAAAGGCGGCCAGGCATGACAACACCACTCCCTTGTGCTGCTCTTAATAGGTGCTCTCTAATAGCACTTGCCCCAACAGCGTGTTTAAAGGAGGACCATATAGGAAATCTTTGTCTTTGTGGTGTCACAGAGCGGCAGTGGGAACAGTGCTGACCTGGACGGGGGAATCAGCCTGACCCCATCACCACCTCCCGGCCTCCCGAGCCCTCGGCCTGCATTTGACCCCGTGCCGGGCGGGGTAAGCGCTGGCATCGGCCTGGGGCTGGGTGGCCCCGAGAGCTCGCAGTCCCTCTTCTCATCCAGCTCCAACCCATTCCGGCACCGGCTCGTGGGCATGGGGCTACCCTTGCCAGACCTGGTGCCGCACACGCCAGACTGGCTCGGAGCGCCCAGCCTGTCCGAGCCAATGCCGGAGGCGCCTTTCACATCCGGTGAGAAGCGGCGATGTGGCGATGTCGGGGAGCCAAGCGGATTTTGAGGAATGGCTGTTGGTTGTATGTAGATTTGTAATAAGATGCTACTGGGCTGCAGTCGCCCTCCAGCGATGGTGGGTGGAGTAGCGACGCTTGCAACAATGAGCAACGTGCCGGGCAGCTAAACACAGCAGGTTGATAGAGTGGTGAGTGCAGGTGGTGCAACTGTCAGTCATTTCAGTTGACCCATAATACAGTACCTGGGTTTGTCCCATGATCTGCCAGTGAGAACTCATTGCATCACGTTGCCTCAATGTGCACATGGCCTCAAAATGCACCGAGCCTAGAACAAGCACCATGATGATGTGATCTTCACTTAGTGGAGAATGGCAGTTGTCGATGTTTACATGCATGTATTTGCGTATGTTTGGGGAGTTTATTACCCAGTGTGTGTGTGTGGTGCAGTGGGTCACACACTGCCCTATGTTCCCAGCGACCTGTGCTTGGGTCCAGGCCTTGAGCATCATCATTGGCAGGAGTTTTATCTAAATCTCTGCTGGACCTCCTCTCGGTTGCCGGTCGTAAACGTCGGGACTGAATTTGAGACATAGTGCCTGAGTGTGGTGCAATCCGTGCCCCCTATTCATCGTGCCGCCCTTAAAGTTCCTCACGAGCAGCCTTTGCCAGTGCACCCTCCCAGTGAGGCTAACCATGCGATGCTTGGCTATTCCGTTCCTGTGTAGAAACCATCCCTGTGTCCTCTGCGACGGACTGGCAAGCTGCTTTTGGGTTTGGCTCCTCGAAGACGCAGGACGATGATCTGGGCTTCGACCCGTTTGACGTCACCAGCAAGGCGCTCGCCGACCTCATGGAGAAGGAGCTCTCTTTGTCCTGCCCTCCGCTCACGGTGTCGAGTGTAACCGCGCACGGGCCCCCGGGGTTCCACAACCACCACCTCCACAACCGCCACGCCTACGCTCACGCCAACGGCCTGCTGGGCGGTCATGCCAACGGCCTCCTCCCGGCGGCTAACGGCGTGGCGTTCGTGCCGGCGCGGGGCTACGCGGCGCGGCCCAGCGCAGCGCTGCCCCTCGGCTTCCCGCTATGGAACCCGGCGCGGTTAGCTCATCACCCGCACGGCGCGCCCGGAAGGCAGCCACCGTCGCCAACCGCGTCGCAACCGCCGACCTCGTCCGCAGCCTCTGCGCCCGCATACGGCGTGGAACCCTCGCTCGCCGCACGGCACGGCCCTGGCACAGGTGGGGGCCGAAACGACGTCGGAGCGACTTTGAGGCGGGGTATGGCTGTGGCATTGGGGGTGTGTGGAGATTTAGAAATGTGGCCTTGCACGAGCACCGTGGTGACGTCTCCGCCACTTCGTGGCCAATGGCGGTTGTGTGTTAATGAGCGATAGCATAGTGGTTGGTGCCCTGCGCTACTGAGCCAACAACCTGAGTTGGATTCGCAGCTTTGGCGAATGCAAGGGGCGAACTGCCCGTGTGCGAGCGTCGTGTGTGTGGCCGCGTTTGCACGGATCCCGCTCGGTGAGCTCCGCCTCTGCACTGACCGCCGTCCGTGCGCGCGTGCAGACACTGACGGTGCCTCGAGCGACTCTCACAAGGAGTGGCAGGACAGCCTCCGTGCACTGCTCCCCAACGTCAACATCAGTTTTGGGGGGCTGCCCCCCGGTTTACCCCATGGCTCCAACCTACCCCAGCCCCCCGGCCCCCACACTGCCGGCACAGCGAGCGGACCCGGTGAGACGCTGCTCACAAGTGTTTTGTGATTCTGCGTTGATAGTGGAGGTGCATGAGCACAAATAATACAACTCCACGCATGCGTCGCTAACATTGCCCCTGAGAGGATAGCATAATAGGTGACCTTTTTGGCAATGGTCCTTTTCAACAGCGTATTTGCTATGATAGCCCAAGCATGTATTAGGTAGGAGATGTTGTTTTGTTTGGGCCGCCTTTTCCTTTAATGCACCGCTGCCGGTGTGGGCGAGCTCGGCTGACCGAAAGGCTCTTCCCACGGTGTGTTGGGGCAGGTGCAGCCAAGGTGGAGCCCATGTGGCCAGGGGACAACGGCTGGATGGACCCTGCCATCATCACAGGTACCGCACTGGCATGATGACCACAGCCTCCCCTCGGCACTATGGTGTGGCGGGGGGGGGAAAGAGGGTTGTGATGGAGCCTGCATCTCTCAGGGCCTCTTGTCGGGAAGTCTACGTGGGACTGTAGCAAGTGAGAATGCATCACAGCAGGGCTGCAGCTCCTATGGCTGCCTGGCCTGTGACTTAAATTCACATGGCCCACATAATTTCTGCCCCTTCATGTGATAATGGTGGTCGTCGCTATGATAACGGTGGTTGTGGTGGCTATGGGAGTGGTAGTTGTTGGTGGTGGCTTTACTAGTGATGGTAATGGTCATGGTAATGTTGGTTATTGTGGTGATGGTGGTTATGGCCATGTTGGCAATGGTAGCAATGCAGTTTGTTGGGCGCGTGTGCCATGCAGGCATCCCTGCGTGTGGGGGGCTGGTGCCGGAGTGCCTGGACGAGAGCCCCCCACACTGGCTCAAGTCCCTGCAGGCGCTCACCGAGCAGGACTGTCCCCTGTCCCCACCGCCGGCTCCGCGCACCACCGGCGCCCCTCCGCCCCACTATCTGACGCACACAAACCCTGCGGCGCACGCTGGAATGCTGCGGCCCGGCTGGGGGGCCGTGCATCCCCATGCCAACATGGCCCCCTTCGCAGGGCTGGGCCCTCTCAGCAGACGCACACCACCGCCCGGCTTCCAGCCGGCACTCGGCCCCACAAACAAACCTCCTGCAGACTTCCTACAGAGCCTGGCAACCAACCAGCATTAGCACCGCCCCTCTCCACCGCCCATCCCGGTGTGCGTCTCTGGCCTCCCGTCCCCTCCCCTATTCTCGCCAACCTCTTCACTCGTTCTGTCACTCTCGAGCCCTTTGTCTCCATCCTTGAAGTTGTTGGATCGATATCTGTCTCTCATTCACCCCCCGCCCCTCCCCTGTCTCTCGGATCATTGCAACAAGATGTATAATGGAGGAGGGGAAACGCAGCAGGAGATGCTTAACATGAAGAATTTCCCAAAGGAAAAACCCCTAAGATCAAAGTCCAAAAGTGGGGGCGGCGGCGTCGCATGCGGCGAGGAGGCTTGCGCGGTGCCTGCAACCGGCACTGGATGGGTGCGACCAACTCACCTGGTTTGTGGTTTCAGCACGGGGCCCACCTTCCCTCCCTCCCTCCTTTCCCCAGTCTCGCTCACCCCGCTTCTCGCCGTCCCGCTTGGCTCCGTTTTAATGCAATCCCAGGGAGTGCTCAGAGAACCTGGCCACGCACAATCATTGTCTGTAGTAGATGTATTGTGTGCCAACGGCAGAGCAATGCCAGGGTGCAAAAGTCTATGATGAGCTTGGACAACTTTTGCTGGCAGCTGTCACAGGTGACACGTTTACGATGAGCAACTGCAGTAATTTCTGCTCTGGCCTGTGGACTACTTGTACCAAAATGAATTAGAAGATGATTCGCCTTCCCAAAGTGATTTACACATCCCATCAGGCACACGGGTTCTAGGAGTGATATTTATCAACAGCATTTAATATATGCAGGTTCTGGACTGGTTTCAACATTCACTGTCGCATCGGCAGAGTAAGGCTTGCTTAACAATGCTTGTGAACTGCCAGGTTACTTTAGTCAAGGGCTCTTAACTTGGTATCTGACTCGAGGTGGCAGCGATGAGATGTCCAGATTTTATTTGTGCCACCTACATTTTTGCATTTGAAAATTATGACAACCATTGGATTAGTATCTCGGGTAGGAGCGAGAGGGAGCAGCGTTGGGAAGCGGCAAGGGAAAAGGGCAGTCGTTGGCGAGGTGTGCACATGATTGTGCTTAAACAGCTGGTGCCTTTTATGGAAAAAAGTGTTCTTGGGTATGTCGAGGTGGTGTTTCTTAAGTGGAAGTTTATTTAGTTAACGTAGGGTGGTTGTTTCTGTGAGGTGTGGAGGCTTGTGGCAAGAGGAGCAGTTGGAACCTGAGCTGAATGCCAGAGTAGGATTCCTTTTTAAAGTGGGAATAAATGAGTGACGCTGGGTAAGGGGGAACACGTGCAGGTTCGCATCGTGCGCAGCCCATTTTTGTGATATAATTTCGTGCATAATGAGTTTTTGGAAGACAGGTTTCCGAGGTGGCCTTTGGCATTGCATTAAGACATTTCCCTCCTCACCATTCTGGCTCCCTTGTCCACGAGCTTCCCTTGCTGCCCGCCCCCTCCCGCTCCCTGGAGTCGCGTGCGAGCGGTCGGAGCTGCGTCGAAGGCGCCGAGGACGTCGGTGGGCTCTGGCTGCTGGAGTCGCCCTTTGCACGATCATGGATGAGACTTCCCACCGCGTCCTCGTGTGGTCTCTTTGCTTCTGCTCCTAGAACCCCCTTGCTACGCCTCGCCTTCCTAGAGCCTCGCTTGTGCCCCCGCAGCTGGCCGCTCGTGCCAAGCTCCACGCTGGCCTCGTTGCTACAAAATCGTTAGAGCAGTGGCTGGGGGAGTGCTGTGTGACCAGGGACCCCCCTCGGTCTGTTACCACGCGCTGCTCGGTACACTTGGTCTGCCTCCTCAACGCCAACGTGACGCCCCCCCCCCCCCCTTACATCTCATTCTTATAATTTATGTTCATGCAATAAAACACTGCATTGACTTGAGAGGGTGTGCGATCTCTTTTTATTCGAATCCAGCACGTTCTGGAAATGAGAATCAATTGCAGCAGCGACATCAATACCTTTTTTTTGAGCGCATTCTCTAGATTATGTTGTGCTTACAACCCAATCGTCGTCCTTTAGTGGCAAAGCGGTTGCTCGACTGAGATGCCCGAATGTTGGAAAGATACGTCAGGAATTGGCACATTCCAATGGAGCCAAGACGATGCTCTGCATTCCATCTCGGCAATTGACGCCATAATCTCTACGAGATTCTGCATTGTTCCTCGTCTACGTAACTTCATACCAAATTGTCTTTGAAGTCAGATCAGCTGCTCTGCGACCACCAACATGTTGAAACCACCAGCAATAAGACAGTCCCAGGTGAAACATCGTAGAGACGCTCCCAGGGACTGTCCAATACAAGCGCTGGGCCTTGACAGAATGCTCCTCACCTGGTTCGCGCAAATCTCGTTGATGGACAAATCGACACTGCAGTGAGAACGAACTGGGTTCTCTCCACGTCCTTCCATCGGACGTGACGTGAGATGACAATAAACTTCCAGAATACAAGGTCCTGGCCAACCCACAACTCCCAATGCACCCAGACATTGCACGAGCCGCCTGAAGTCCCACACGGCCGCCTTAGCCTCCCAAATGCTATTTACACACAGAACCAGGTACTGATTTAAAGTGGAGTCGACCTAATAGGAGGCCCAGGACTGGTTCATGTACACGCCACTTTGTGGTCATGTGGGGTTTGTTGCACAGCACGCTAATCACTGTGCCACCTCTCGCCATACACAATAACTGTCATCCACTACCAAGTGGCAGTGATATGGTGCTTGTGCCATGTTAGGTGCACCTTGAGGCCACGAAGTGTCGGAGGCTCCGACAGGAGATGGATTGACTGAGATGCCTGGCATGCATCACTTGTGCGCCCCACTGTGCCAACTTGCTGTGTTTCATCTGCCCAGCGCTCCACTCATTATGAGCGTCACTCCTCTGCCCTCCGCTTTGGAGGGCGATTGCCTTCAACCACCCTGGAGCCTCAAAGTGCACCTAGCCTGTCACTGCCCAATAACATCCGTGATGAGCCTCCTCCACGTAGGTCAATCTTGATACTGTTGGGACTATCTCCCGAAAAGTCTGATCTTCTCTAACCCATGCCATGCCCATTCATCCCCCTCTAAATGGCACACAATGATAACAGCCAGACAACAATGTCAAATGCAATACAAATTTTATTAAAACTTAAAGAATCCTGCTTTGACGGCATGATGTACAATGACCCGAGAGTGCTATTTCAATCCGAAATCTTCCGAGGTACATGTTGGAGGTGCGAATGGTAAACACGGAGCACGCGAAGTCATATATGAAGTGACGTGACTTGGGGTTCCCGAAATCACAAGCAACAGCAGGAACATAATCCATGCAAAGCAAAGTAGCAGAATCAACAACTCGAACCTACTCTGCTGTCGTCTCACACTTGGCACAATCGCTCACGAGCGACACAGCCGCCCAGCCACTACATCTCAATTGAATGAACACCTCGACTGTCACACGAACAGTTCTCATTTTCTTGTTTCCAAACTTAAAATTTTTTAAAACTTTTTTCCCATGTCTCCAATGAGAAGAGGTGCCACGTGGTGAAGGCACGGCCTCGGTGCCCTTCCAATGCTCTGTGACGTTTGCTTTGTGCCGAGGCCTTGCGGCCGGACTCGTCGCCTTGCAGGGTGCACGGCCTGCCCTGGTGTCGTCACAGCAGCCCGCCGCTTTCCCAGGGTGGGGAAGGCAAACAACGGGACGTAGCCAGAGAAATTTGATCGACTGTGGCAGCCTTGCCCACAGTGGCTCGACGTGAAGGCAGTGCAGCTGGCAACGCTGTACAATGACACTGACACACACACACGCACAAAACCACTCGCAACACCCGCCGCACTTTACACACATATGAGCACGCACACGTGCGCGTGCTTCCCAGCCGTCGTCGTTTGTTGTCGTCGGCGTAGGGAGCGCTAGCGACGTCCGCGGTCCCTGGCGGGCGAGTGGCGGGCGCTGCGGCCGTGCGTCGCCAGCGCGGCCATGCTTGCCGCGGGCGTGCAGGCGCTGGGCTCGCAGTGGCACTCGAGGGCGCGGTGGTAGTCGTACTCCTTGAAGCCGTCGGCGCAGCGCAGGGACACCGCCTGCTTCTCGAAGTGAACCTCGCGGCAGCACGAGCAGTTGTGGCTGGAGATGCCCTCGGACGTGTACCTGCGTGCGCGTGTGGTGGTACAAATTAGCGAGTCTTGAGCCCGATGGAGGCTGCCGGTGTCCAATGAGAAGCTTTGAGGCCGAGCGCAAAGGTGATCTGGTCTTGGCATGAATGGACACGGCTGGGAAGGGCTCGCTATCCAACAATTCCGTTATTCAAGTTGGGGAAGGATAGCAGCAGATGGGGAAAGTTATTGAATTACTGCAGTGACAGGCAGGTATAGCCGCACCCAGGGTGCTGTTGTGTTGGCCAGTAAGAGGCAGGTAAGGAAGCGTGGGGAGCAGGCCCTTACCAGCTGAGCGATGGACACAATCCTTCACAGTGCGTCACGTTCACTGGGTAGATTGACTGGCACCCATCCACCATCAGGGTCTGCTCTTCGGAAAACATCTTGCAGCGTTCCGGGACTGGATCTCCTGGCAGTTTACCTGTGTGGGTGATGTGTGGAACCCACGCACACAGAGAATTCAGACACGGTAGTTGACACGCGGCTTGGCGCGCGTCAACACGGGCTGGCGGTGCTTTGGGAAGTGCAGCCACAGCTCACGGGTGCTTTGAGTTTTATGATGTCCCACGAAGCATGGGTGAATGTTCGCGGGTGAATGTTCGTTCGTGTGTAAAGTGTGCTCGGTGTGCTCTGCGAGCACGTGGGTCACAGAGCCGGCGCGTGCTGATGCCCAAAACTCACATTGTTCGCAGCAATCTTTCACCACGACGGTGCCATTCTGTTTGGGGCAGAACAAAGAGAAGCCATGAAACGCTCGCCTTCTCAAGCGGGAGTTGGCAGTGCTCGGCGCTGGTGTCCAGACCAGTGGCGTATCGTGGTTGGCACGGGGCCCTGGCACTAGGGATGAAATGGGGCCTTCCCCTCCAATTTCCCTCACCCCTCTTCGTTGCCCAGTGCCTGGGCCCCTCTGGGCCGTGGGGCCCAGTGTAGTGGCACCGCCTGCACACTACTCGGTAGCTACGCCACTGGCCAGGAAAGAGAATTAGGCACGGGGGGTTACCGAAGCGAGATGTCGGTGTGCATGCATTACCACCGCGGCGGCGGCGGTTCCCAACCTGTGGTCCACAAGGCGATGGGAAGTGGCCCACAGAGGCCGTCGCAGTTGTTCACAGCACACCGTCGGTCTTACTACACATTAGTCCGCGGGTGCGGTTAGTCACCCCCGCGTCAGGGCGTGTGTGTGCGCGTGTGTGCGCGTGTTTGGCAGTCTGCGTGCGTCAACGCATTTGAAAGGGTGCACACACTTACCTCCAGTGCACAGTCTTCCTTACTGAATTCTGGACAAAACACTTTGGTCACCACCAGCAGGGCATCCCCATTGAACTCCTCACAGCTGTACGACGTGCAGTTTTCTTTCCACGACGTGCCCGTCTGGAGCAGAGGCATTGCACGAGAGAGCACAAGTCGGTACCACCTAAGGTAGCAATACTTTAGTAGTGCTGTGTATTTATACAGCCAAGGTGACGAGAAAATTGTTGTCATCATCAACGGGCATCACATCATGTACGTCGGTGCGTTGAGGAGCCCTCATCAAGTCTCACCGGAATCAACGTGCCGTTCCAGGTCTTGCAGACTGCATGGCACACGAAGGGCGCGAGCGTCAAGCAACAGGAACACGCAAAGTTGACATGGGACACACAAATACAGAACAGAGCTGCAATACCGCTCAGAGACGCGGGGTGCCACTTTCCCACAGACCAAACCCAGAGGTGTTTCTCTATCAGAGCTGTGCAGCGTTGGGCAGCACGGCGCGTGTGCTCACGTACACAGGCAGTCCTTGATGCACTTGACAGTGACGGGGCTCTGCTGATGGGTGCCCTGGGGGCAGTAGCAGCCCTCAGCGCCATGGGGAGTGAGGTACGGCGCATCAAGTTTGTCGATTCTGCGGAAACGTCAACACGGGAGTCACAAATAGCATTGGCTACAATGTGTCGTGCAATGTTAGGTCCAGATATCTTCCTATCTAGTATAAATGTATTGCTTGCTGGCGACAAAATATGCATGAAATAACAATCACCATATTCAAATAACAATCACGGTAATCAAAGAACGATCACCAAAATAAAAGTGAAACGAGACGGAGGTGGGGCGACCATGTGGTGTGCAGTGAGGAGGGGAATGTCATCAGCATCTCCGATAAGCACAGTTGGCTACGTACGGTGCGAAAGAGGTTCAACATACAACATACAGGAATAGGAGAGTGAGAGCGATGATGGGGCTGAAGTGACAGGGGGGGTGCCGTCCAGAGACAGCAGTGGAAGGAGAGACAGGGAGGAGGTCGACCTGGGAGGTGGACCCCACAGCAACGTGGCAGTCGTGGCCGCAAGTTCTGTATGTGCAGCTCTCGCCCGTTAAACCGCGGCAGCAGTGACGAGTGCGTCACGCGACTACCGCTGCCGCGAGGCCATTTCTTCACCGGCCCCGTGACTCAGCGGCAGAGCGAGCGGCTCACAATCGGAAGGTCAACAGTTCACATCCCAGTTGGGGGTTGACCTGGCCCATCATTCCTCTGGGGTCGATAAAATAGCACCACTTTGTGGGAGGTCAACATCGGTTACGGTATGGATAGACTCGTCCCCACCATACGAATGCAGAATTTCCACCACTGGCTCTGCAGGGCTGTAAACAAAAGGTGAGCACCGATGCCTCGATGCTCACTCGAGCAGCAGCAAGTCACTGGGAGCTCTCTGAAGGGGTGAGCGAGCAGCCGGGCGTGCCCGCGAGGTGCCGCGAGGTGCCCGCGAGGTGCCGCTCACCTGGACGGGAAGCAGTAGGTTTGGTTGCTGCACGCGTGGTACTCGAGCGGAGGCTCGCACGTGTAGTCTGTACACACGGACACACACACACACACGTCGCCATCATCCACCTGGACATCAATCGGAACCTCTCGTTTTAGATATCAATTATGGCCATTTGGCCAATTTGCACCACCTTCCTTTTCTCTAAGCAGCATTAAACAAGTCTGCTGCTGCTTTAATTGAATCTGATATTTTGCAGATACACAGGACACGCAGAGAAAGACATACACGTATCTATGAATGTACACAGATATTCAAACATATACTGCCCGTGTGGTTACAGATAGACGTGTACACCTCTGAACTCACAATCACACATACATAAATACACTCACAATCACACATACATAAATACACTCACAATCACACATACATAAATACACTCACAATCACACATACATAAATACACTCACAATCACACATACATAAATACACTCACAAGCACATGTACATAAATACACTCACAATCACACATACATAAATACACTCACAATCACACATACTTCGAGGTGCCCGTGACATTGCCATCACGCTTGTGCCAGCTCATTCGCACCGATGTTGGTCGTGAGCGGGAATGGAACTCGGGTCACGAGGTTTGTAACGCGGCGTGCTAACCACTACGCTACTGCTCCTCGCCGGTGCAGCAGTTGTGCCGATCGGCCAGGACTCACTGCACAGGCCGTCGGCGAGCGGGCGCCAGTCGACGCAGACGCCGTGCTGGGCGCACAGCTCGGCGTAGAACGCCACGGAGCTGCAGGCCATGGAGCCCGACGAGTGGCAGGCGTCGTAGTTGCACGCGTACAGGTACGGGTCCACGTTCACCAGTGGCCAGCATTCCTTAAACAGCCTGCATGGCGCCAGCGGCAGCAGCAGCAACGGCAGCAACGTGAGCCTCGTGGTAATGAAGGTGTGCGTGCGCGTTCTCTCCCCATGACCAGTTCATCCAATATTGGCTGCCTTTATCACCCAAGTGCCGATGTTTTACACATCGCACCAGGTGCTCATTTCAGGGAGAGTCGGTTCAGATATTCGCCACTGCTGTTCGTTAACAAGCATAAACTATCACGCAAACTCCGGTCATCCTCGCAGTGGCTTTTGGCGAACTAGCTATCGAACAAAGACGGTGTTCACTTCATCGCGCGCTTTCTGAAGTGCTTCTGCGGCCACCTGGAATGCTCTTCCTTCCGATATGAGGAATCCACTGGAGCTATGCACTTTTAAATCTCGATTGAAAACTCATTTAGTTAGAACTGCTTTTTGTGTTAAGTTTGTTGTCCTTCCTCTGCACCTCCAATTAGCACGGTTGGCTACTTATGGTGCGCAAGAAGAAGTTCAACACACATACATATATAGCTGTGGCCGGGAATCAAATTAAGGTCACCGGGTTTGGAGTGCGCACAAACACGAGTGTGTGCGCGATGTCCGTAATCACTGCAGCGTGCATGCACGTGCGCGTGAATGCGTGCGGATAGAGTCTCGGACGTACGGGTCTAGGAGGAGGTTGCAGGGGCGGCCCGGGGGTGGGCAGGGTGGGCCCGGAGTCGGAGTCGGTCCGTGGTCGGGCGGGTGGTCGTGCGGGTGGCACGGCGTGGAGTTGGTGACCCAGTCCCAGCCGCTGTCCACGCAGCGGTCGGGCGCCAGCACGGTGCCGTTACGCAGCACGCAGTCGTTAGCACCGTCACCGTCGCACGTGCCTGGGAGCGGGGGGTAGAGGTGGGGGCGGAGCGAGGGGAGGCACGAGCGCCGTCAACTCCGCCGCACGCACAAAGCAGAAGCCGTCGCGAACGCCGTGGCCGCTCCTTCCTCGCGGAAGGGGGTGGCGAGCGGAAGCTGCGCGCGGAGGCGGCTCACCGCACTGGCCCTGCGTGTTGTTGTAGAAGAACTCGTGCTGCAGGTGGATGGAGAAGCGGTCTCCGCTGAACTCCACGTGCGCCCCGATCTCGGGCACCATGATCTGCACGTAGATGGAGTTTTTGCGCCGCACGTCCACCCCCTGCTCCGAGTGAGGCAGCTCCACCCTCACATCGTTCACCAGAACCTGCGCCAGAGAGCGAGTCGATGGCGCATGCATGATTGGACTGACGAGAGAGAAAGTTTCTATTTTGCTTAGGAGAAGAGGAACTGCAATCGGAGAGAGGCTCTGGCCGTGTCCTCGAATGACTTGCAGGATTTCAGGTGGCGGTTCAGTCGATTTGGTAAAACTTCGTGGACGGATCGGCTGGGATGTGGCTGTGGGATGTTTGATAACATAGATGGCCAGGGTGAAGGAGTTTACTTGAGTTCTATTATTATTGCTGTGACGCTTGTAGAGCACAAACACTCCATGATTGTCTGCCACAGGGATCGGCACCGTCCCTGCTTAACCGGGACATTAGCGCCAGGCCTCCAACAACCTTTTAGCTATGGGAGGAGACCAGAGATCCCAGAGGAAGCCCATGCAGAGCAGCGAGCAAACGTACACACGCCACACAGAAAGGCGACCGAGTCAGGAATCGAACCCAGGTCCTTCTTAATCTGGGGTACGAGTTTCACCGCTGCACCGCCACCCTGCCGCACAAGTGTGCTGCTAACAATCCCCACGACGGTGTTCAAGTTGAAGTTGTTGTCCCGATGTTTGGCATGGCAACTCTCAGCCCACACACGAGAAGAGCGCTGTACTAGTGTAGTGACGTAAATGGAGTCACTGTGGCGTTTAGCACCGGAGTGGGTTTGCCATGGAAGCGGGTCCTCGGGGGCATAGTTCTGGCGATGGTCAAGGTGAGGACGTGACAGTCTGGGTGAACCCGAGAGGGCACGAGACCAGGACAGGGTAGCGGGAGGGCCCAAGGGGTGGCTTGAGGGGCACGTGATGTCCGGTCGAGAACCTTCTGGTGAGATCCAGAAGGGGGCGTGGCCCAAGGCGGAGCGAGGCCACGCCTCTCGGCGTGCTACGCCTCCTCGATCTTCGGTCTTCGCTCCGCACCGTGGGTCAGTCAGAGTGTTACTAACGGTCCCGGTTATGTAGTTACCCCGTTAGGGTGTAGTTAACCAGTTGTGTACGTTTATGTAGTTACCCCGTTAGGATGTAGTTAACCAGTTGTGTACGTTGATGTAGTTACCCCGTTAGGGTCCAGTTAACGTGTTACCTCCAAGTTCAAGTGTGTGCCTCCGTGAAGAACACTATACGACTAACGAATTGGCACCTTCTGTTTACGTGACAAACCTTACTAATTGGCTCTGCCGGGTTGTGGCGGGTTTAGCGACACGTTTATATTTATGCGATCGAACCCAAGAAACCTGTATTATAGATCATGCATTCATACTTGCGCCATTCGCAGCTCTGTCTGTGCGTGCATGAGATGTGTGTGCGTGCACCACGTACCACTTTGAAGGCTCTGTTGGCATCGTCGGGCGCCGTGACGTTGACGGTCACGCTCTTGTAGCGCACGATGATGGCGCGCGTGCACGTCACGGCGTCGTTGCAGTCGTAGTTGGTGAGGTGCACGGAGAAGTCGTGCCGCGTGAACTTCTCCTCCACCAGGACGTACGTGCAGTTGCCCATGAAGCTGTAGAAGACCTCGTCGAAGGTCATGAGGTGGGGGTCACCCATGCCGCTGCAGTCACCTGCAGAAGTCACGTGTCGTATAATTACTCAAGAGTCCACCTCCGTGTTATCCAACCACCCACCCGAACTCGCCCACCCGAACTCGCCCACCCGAACTCGCCCACCCGAACTCGCCCACCCGAACTCGCCCACCCGAACTCGCCCACCCGAACTCGCCCACCCGAACTCGCCCACCCGAACTCGCCCACCCGAACTCGCCCACCCGAACTCGCCCACCCGAACTCGCCCACCCGAACTCGCCCACCCGAACTCGCCCACCCGAACTCGCCCACCCGAACTCGCCCACCCGAACTCGCCCACCCGAACTCGCCCACCCGAACTCGCCCACCCGAACTCGCCCACCCGAACTCGCCCACCCGAACTCGCCCACCCGAACTCGCCCACCCGAACTCGCCCACCCGAACTCGCCCACCCGAACTCGCCCACCCGAACTCGCCCACCCGAACTCGCCCACCCGAACTCGCCCACCCGAACTCGCCCACCCGAACTCGCCCACCCGAACTCGCCCACCCGAACTCGCCCACCCGAACTCGCCCACCCGAACTCGCCCACCCGAACTCGCCCACCCGAACTCGCCCACCCGAACTCGCCCACCCGAACTCGCCCACCCGAACTCGCCCACCCGAACTCGCCCACCCGAACTCGACCACCCGAACTCGCCCACCCTCACCCTTCGAGACACAAGCAACGTGTGAAAGCAAGCAGCTCCCCCGCGTAAGCACTCGCTCCCAGCCCCCAACACCAATGGTTGATATTCACCACAAAGTGGCATCGACATCACCACCATAGTCCTTGTGCCACGCCAGGTCGAATGTCAGGCCATATTATGCGGCAATGGCTCACCGGCAGAAGGTTGTAGGATAGACGCAGGCTTGGTGTTCAATGCCCTGTCCCACTGGCACGAGCAGCAATCTCCTTAATCGCGGTGCCAGCTTTAGCTGCTCTGCACTCAGTTGTTGCATCTTTCCTCTGCTTTCTGCTATTGCTGAAGGGCAGCTGTTGGCAGCTGCTCAGTTAAGAATTAAATTTCATGAGCCTCTTCCCCAGAGGATGATTTTAACACCACTAATACTAGTCATCGGCATGTCCATTCAGCTCCTGGATCTTCTGTGCCGCATCCACCCCATTTCTTCTCTAGCTCACTGCTGCTTGGGCCATGTGGGTTCTGTGGCCAAGCCAATGTGTCCTCGCTTGCTGTAGGAGCTCACGGATGGGCCTCTGTGAGCTCCTCACACAATCAAACAAGGAGAAACCCAGGATGCACACACTTACAGTCGCACACGGTGTGATGGCAGCATCCGTCGTGAGTGGAGACGTTGCGGGGTTGCTTGTTGTGGGGGCACGAGGCGGGGCCCGTGTTGGGTGGGCACACTACGGGGCGCATGTAGACGGTGTTGTAGCCCACGCACATCTTCACCACGCAGCCCTCCGTCCACGTCTCGTTGTCCTGGGGGGGGGGGGGGGGGGGCACGGCGCGAGCGTTAGAAGCCGGCGTTGCCGAGCGCCGGGTTGGGCGTTCAACCCCCACGGCCACACAGGCCACGAGCGCAGCGACATTCTGACGCCAAGTGAATAAGGAATGCAGCGAGTTGAATCAGAACTGTGAATGCCACGCGGATTACCTCCCTCGGAGGGACCACGTCAGGGCAGCCCATCCGGTGGGTGGTCGTTGGGATCATAGTGGTGGTGGGGATGAATGTGGGGCTGCTGGTGGTCGTGGGGCTGGTTGTTGATCCGCTGCTGGTGGTGGGGGGGCTGGTTGTTGATCCGCTGCTGGTGATCGTGGGGCTGGTTGTTGATTCGCTGGTGGTGGTCGTGGGGCTGGTTGTTGATCCGCTGCTGGTGGTGGTGGGGCTGGTTGTTGATTCGCTGGTGGTGGTGGTCGTGGGGCTGGTTGTTGATCCGCTGCTGGTGGTGGGGGGGCTGGTTGTTGATCCGCTGCTGGTGGTGGGGCTGGTTGTTGATCCGCTGCTGGTGGTGGGGGGGCTGGTTGTTGATCCGCTGCTGCTGGTGGTGGGGCTCGTTGTTGATGTTCTGGTGGTGATGGGGCTGGTTGCTGTTGTTTCACCGATGGTGATGGGCGTGGTGGGGGGGAGGATGGTGGTCGTGGTGGTGCACGGCACAAAGAGGTTCTGCACGGTGCAGTTGGGCAAGCAGATGGCGATGAAGCACATGTTGCCGTCCATGGTGCCGTTGTACATGACCTCACCTGCATCGCGCAGCAAAGACAAAGATCCCCCGTATAACCTTGACAGACTGTTGGGGTAAGTGCTGTTAGCGAGCACCTATGAAGGCCGGAATGTTACACAAAGGGGTGGGTGGCCAGCACCACGCCTGACAGGCATTGTCTCTCTAGTGGCGATGTTTACACCGCACCGGTTACTCATTTGAGGCCGAGTCGACCTAGGGGAGGCCCAGGACCGGTTCAGATAAACGTCACTGATGTTGGCCGAGAGTGGGAATCGAACTCGGGTCGCCAGGTTCGTAGCGTAGCGCGCTAACCGCTACACCACCGTGGTGCTGTTGTACACCAACTCACCCACACACACAGCACCCCCACACACAGCACACACACACAGGACACACACACAGCACACACACACAGCACTCACACACAGGACACACACCACACACACAGCACCCCCACACACAGCACACACACACAGGACACACACCACACACACAGCACACACACACAGGACACACACCACACACACAGCACCCCCACACACAGCACACACACAGCACACACACCACACACACAGCACCCCCACACACAGCACACACACACAGCACACACACACAGCACTCACACACACACAGCACTCACACACACACATCACTCACACACACACATCACTCACACAGGACACACACACAGCACTCACACACACACAGCACTCACACACACACATCACTCACACACACACAGCACACACACACAGCACTCACACACACACAGCACTCACACACATCACTCACACACAGGACACACACATAGCACTCACACACACACAGAACTCACACACACACAGCACTCACACACAGGACACACACACAGCACTCACACACACACAGCACTCACACAGCACTCACACACACACAGCACACACACACAGCACTCACACACACACAGCACTCACACACACACAGCACACACACAGCACTCACACACACACAGCACTCACACACACACATCACTCACACACACACAGCACACACAGATACACTCACACCGCCCCTCATCCACGGCTTTGATTGAGCACGGGGGCCTGCACTGCTCATCTGGCGCGACCTTCGCCTGACACCTCCTCACTTGCTGGACAGTCACCAGCCACATCGTCCACACACACAAGTACACGACACTACGACACGCCCACACGCCTACAGCACGCAGCTGCATGTGCACGCAACATAACGATCGTACATATGTAGTAACGCTTATGACTCGTTCACACCGGAGTTGGAGGCACACTTGTTTATTTAACACCACACGTTGTGACATACACACTGAGGGGGTATCGGCCCCCTCACCCGTCTATCTGAGGACACACCTCTAGGCTAACCCTAGCCTGCCTCTGAGTCCTCCTCTAATGGGCTAGGGGAGGCTATCTTGGCCCGACACTGGTCAGTCGGGCCCGGTACCCAGAGTCCAGACCAGCACTGGCTCTGGCTCTGGTACCACGCCACTGGCTCGAGCCTGCGCGGTCCTGATAAGGACGGCGTGCCAGGGGGAGACCAGGGCTCTATCTAGGACGTCTTCCGCCTTCTCTTCTTAGCTAACACCACACTCCCGAGCCCTTCGATACATTCCCCTTTTATACCCAACCCCTCCCTGAGGGGTGGGGCCCCGGGGGATCATAATGACCGAATCGACCCCCCAGGGTGTCTGGCGCGGACGTCGCAGAGGGCACCTGCTCGTGCACACATGTAGCCCCGCCTACTGTGTTTGTTTACCATAGGCTGCCATGCATAACGGGCTCTCTCTCTAACACCCCTACATCACCCCCCCCCGCATAGCATGCAGCCGTCCCGGCTGCCAACATACAAAAATTTGACAATAAAGGTGCCTTCACCCCCTGACCGCGCGTGTGCCTCACTATTTTTGAACAATAACAGGAACCAGAACAAGAACGCAACAGCAAGATGAGAAAACAACCCGTCGCACCCCCCCCGAATAAATACGAATTCCGTAAAAAAAACAGCCTATATACAATCAGCAGGGAACCCACCACGCACACACAACACACGGTGAAGCCAACATATGTACATCCGAGGAGTGGGGAACACACCACCCACACAACATCCAATGAACACAACAGCTATGTACACATTTTCCGGCCTCACAACAGTTTGCGCATTTTAGCGCGCGTCCTTGCAGCGGGCCCCTCACACGGGGTAACCGCGTGTGGCGGACCATCAGGTGGCAATTGTCCGTCTTGGGGTGAGCATTCATCCGACTCCGCGTGACCCTCGGTATCCGCAGGAGGGGTGATTGGGCGTGAGCCCGTCACTCCTGATGCACCTGAAGGTGGCACAGCCGGCAAGGCATTAGGTGAGAGCGACGGAGACGGACCCAGCGAGTCGGCCGACCCCCCACATGCTTGGCCACGCGCGTGTGAAGTGTGATTGTGTACCGCAGAGAAGGGTTTTAACCTAGAGGGGTGCACGAACCATCGCCGCTTCCCCCACTTGATGCGCACGCACTGCGGTCGTAACACCTCCACCACTTCCACAGGGCCCCGCCACGGCCGCACCAGTTTAGAGGAGGTTGCCAGTGGCACCTGGGGGCAGTGCAGCCATGCCTTGTCCCCCGGCTTCCACTGCAGCATGTGCGCTCGACTCAATCTGAGGCGCTCATTCGCCTTCTGACGGAGGTCAGAGTTTTGCATTGCAGCATCCCGTGCCTCTGTCAATTTGTCCAGATTAAATTTAACGTGGTCAGCCAGATTAGTTTTTCCCTGCGGCACGGGGATCTGCAACTGGGCACGAACAGGCGGGTCTGGTTCTCGGCCGTACATGAGGTAAAAGGGAGAAAACCCCGTAGCTGCATGGGGTGCCATCCGGTACGCCGCCAAGACCCCCTGAATTTGTAGGTCCCAATCCGTTTGCGAGTCCGAAACTTGTTGTGATAACATGGACGTGATGGTGCGATGCAACCGTTCGACCATCCCGTCAGTTTGTGGGTGATATGGGGAGGTCCGAATTTTCTTTGTGCCCAGGAGATCACAGACTTGTCTGAGTAGTTTACCGGAAAAATTTCTGCCCTGGTCGGTCAGCAGCCTCTCCGGAGCACCTTTGTCCAGGACATAACCCTGAACAAAGGCCTCCACGATGGCTGCTGCCGACTGGTTGGCCAGAGGCCAGGCCATAGGCCAGCGTGTAAAATACTCGACACCAGTCAACAAATATCTATTCCCCCTGGGGGTGGCGGGGAATGGTCCCAAAATGTCCAGAGCGACCAGCTCGTTTATCCTGGACACTTTGATCGATTGCAAGGGCGGGTTAGACTCCCGTGCCGGCGGTTTGCGTTGTGCACATCGAGGGCATGATCCCAACAAATCCCCAACATCCCTCGTCATGCCAGGCCAATAAAAATCAAGTTGCAGCAAGGCGAGAGTCTTTTGGGTCCCCAGGTGTAGGAGGCGCTCATGAGCGGCCCATACCACCCTGCCCCGCAACCCAGTAGGGACCACCAGCCGATGTCGACGCGACTTCCCGTCCCAATGCATCAGCAGGCCTTGGCACATTTCCCATGCGTCGGAACCACCTCTTTTTCCCCCCGCCGCACCGCCAACGCGACGTCGCCACCCGAGGAGGGACACATCCTCCATCTGGAGGCGCCCCCAGTCAATGACGGGCAACCCCAACAGGGAATCTTTGCCCTGTTGTTCGATCGAATTAGTAACTACTGTATCGTCGTCGTTGGCGGCCGCCAAGACAGGAACCGATGTGTCCCCTGGAGGTCTGCAACGTCCAGACCCCAGGAGGCATGCACACTCGGAGGTGGTTGGCAAGCGCGACAGAGCGTCCGCGTTGGTGTGGCGAACACCCTTACGGTATGTGGTTTGGAAATCGTAATCCTGGAGGACCTCCAACCATCGGGACAATTGTCCCGATGGCTGTTGAACCCTCAGGGCGTACTGCAGTGCCGCATGATCTGTGCGGACGGTGAAATGCCGACCGTACAGATATGGGCGATACTGTTGGATGAAATGGACAATTGCCAACAGTTCCCTACGGGTGACACAATATCGTTGCTCCGCTGGAGACAACACCCGACTGCCGTACGCAACCACACGTTCCACGCCGTCAACCACCTGGGAGAGCACGCCCCCAATACCCGTGTTGCTCGCATCGGTGTCGAGCAAGAATGGTTTTGAAAAATCAGGGTAAATCAGGGGAGGAGCGTTTACCAAAGCGTCCCGAAGGGAGCAAAAAGCAGCTTCCTCCTCCTGACCCCAGCAGAACCGAACCCCTTTTGATGTTAAAGCGTGTAGGGGTTTTGCTATAGTCGCAAAATTAGCGACGAAGCGTCTATAATACGACGCAAACCCAATAAAACTCCTAACCTCTCCCACTGAGGTGGGAGTCGGCCAGGAGCTTACACACTGCGTTTTGGCGGGATCGGTAGAAATACCTGAGCGTCCCACGATGTGCCCCAAATAACGCACCGACTCGCGTAACAAATGGCATTTTTGGGGCTTAAATTTCAAATTAGCAGCCCGCATCTTTAGGAAAACCGCCCGCAACCTCTGGAGATGTTCATCAAAAGTTTTGCCAAAGACAATAACGTCATCCAAATAAATCAGGCACGACTCCCATTGCAATCCAGCCAAAACCAATTCCATCAACCGCTGGAAAGTTGCCGGCGCTGAGTGTAAGCCCATCGGCAACCGGTTGAATTGAAACAGGCCGTGCGGAGTACGGAAAGCAGTTTTAGGCTTTGAATCATCGTCCAGAGGAAGCTGCCAGAATCCCGAAAGTAAGTCCAATGTGGAGAAGAATCGCGCTCCCGCCAAGGCGTCAAGCGATTCGTCCATCCGTGGGAGCGGGTATGCGTCGGCAACCGTAATTTTGTTAAGGCGCCGAAAGTCAACGCAAAACCGCAACGAACCGTCCTGCTTCTTAACCAGGACGATCGGCGCTCCCCAAGGGCTGTTGGAGGGAGAAATGATGTCGGCGGCTAGCATGTCATCAACAGCCGATTTGACATGGTCCTTTTCGGCGGGACTCAACCGAAAAGGATTCTGGCGTATTGGCGCGCTGTCACCCGTATCAATATGGTGACGCAGCAGATTAGTGCAGCCCAAATCGTATTTATCCCGACTGAAAACGTCGGAAAATTCCCTTAGTAGTGTCTTAAGACGTTGACGCTCTAAATTTGACAGGTCCGTCGATCCCGCACAAAGCGCCTCGAGCCACCCTTCATCGCTGTCCGAATGTGGTCGCGGTGCAGGGACAGCGCCGACATGACTCGCGACGGGTTCCTCACAGGGCACCGGCGTTGCGTGAGCAAGCACGGTCCCCTGTGGGACCACCACCGTCTGCGAGCCCACATTGAGGACCGCGATGAAGGGTTCTCCTTCCCCTCTCACTATGGTCTGGGCCGGGAGTAAATCAGGTCCACTGACCCCGGCCCTAGACGGTCCCAACAGAACCCCTTGAGCCCCAATGCCCTTAGCGAAGGGCCGCCGAAGTTTCAAAGGAATCAACATTTGCGCCCCCGGAGGAACGCGCACCGTTCTATCTACGAACGCCGGCACCGTCGCGAACGCCGTCCGGCTCGTAGCGGGGGATGGCAGAAACGCCATGCGTCGGCCCGATGGGAGCTCAATGCATCCCTGGTCGATTAATATCCTAATCGGCATTTTGGCCAGGAAGTCCGTCCCCAGCAGGCACGGAACCGCCAGCGAGGAGGAAACAAAAATCGGCCCAGACAATTTAATATCCCCGACACAAATTTGGGCACGAATTTGTCCGATGATGCCAAGTGAACCCCCGTTAGCAGCAAAGAATGGCACGTTAACAGGCATCAAAGGACGGCTTTGGGCAGGGAGAATGTTATAAATCAACTCCGAAATAATGGTCGCCGATGCTCCTGTATCGACCAGGATGCGCACCTCGACCCCATCGATGTGGCCCACAACGGCCGACGACCCTGACGACGCGGCTACAACCCGATGGGCCAACACGGACCACTGGCTGGGTTCAATCTGAGTACCCAGAGCGGTGCGTGTTGGTGCCATGGTACGCGATATTGGCCCCCCCTTCGCTGCGGTGTTTGAGTGTGTGACGGGCGTGTGCGTGGGCCAAGCATGAGGGGTGCCGCGACTCGCCGGATTATGATGGTGGAGCTTGTGACGAGGGCCGGCGTCCCGTTGAGGTGTCGTCCTGCGCTGCCCAGGAGAGCGGCACCCCGAGGCGACGTGGCCCCGGATGCCGCAGTTGTAACAGCGTGGAAGCGCTGGTGACGACGATGGATGTTGTAGACGGCTTGAACCGGCCCGGTCCTCCCGTACTCCCGCTCCATGCTGCCGTTGATGGTCGATGGCGCAAACCTCTTCCGCCGGGAGGGTGGCTGCAGCGACGGCACGCCCGCTCGCCGCCTTGCTGGCCTTCCGTCGTTGAGAGGACAGGTTTGCGTGGAGAAGACGGGCCGCTTGGAGGGAGCACATCTCTGCATCGTCCTGTGCGACAATGACGATGTCTAAGTCGTCCGCCAGCAAAAGTATCTTCTCTGTCACCATGGCGTCGACACCCTCGTCATCCATTCGTGGAAAGGCCTCCTTCGCCAGTGCCAGGAGGCTTGTGCGGTACGCCAGGGGCGACTCCTTCGTCCCCCGCTGGCGATCGTAAAAGAGTTGGCGACAGTCCGATGGTGGACCATATACCGCCGACAGCACCTGCATCGCCTTCCGCAGCGTGGAGCGCCTCTCCTTCGAAGCCGATGTTAGAGTGGCGAGGGCGTCGCTGTCGAGAAGTGCTGGCAGCGCGCGGAGAGCCTCGGCGTCTGTCCACTGTGCCATCTCCTGGTGAGCGAGGAAGCGCCGCTGGAAGCCGCCCCAGTCGCCATCCTCGCCCACAAATTCCTTGAGTGGAGGTAGCCGCTGATGTAAGGCAGCGGCTGCAGAGGAAGAACGCACTCCCTCGTCCGCCTCACTCAAGTCAGCGTCGGCACGAACCAGCGATGGCATCGCCGGTCGCACCCGTGGTGACGTTCCGCCCGTTGGTGGTGACGCGGCAGGTACTGTACTCCCGCCGTTGGACGCGATGCTTAGAGCGGCCACGCCCTCAACAGCAGCTGCGGCGATGGCGGGAGTTTCAAAATGTTGCTCCGTGGAAATGGCGGGAAGGCGCTGTGATCGTCGGCTGCCGTTGCCCCGTGGCGGTCCCGCAGCCCCCAGCTGCGTGATGGTGTCGAGCATGGCGGCTGCGGCGTACAGCAGCTCGGTCAGCTTCGCGTGCGCCTCCCTCAGCCCCTCCATCGACGGCTCCCCTTCCTCCAGCTGCTGTGGCGTGGATGCGCCCAGCCCCGGCTGGTCGATGGCATCTTCAGCCGTCTCGGGCCCTCCGACTGCAGTGGTGTCTTCTGCCTCTGGTACCCCGACTCGAGTCGTCCGGCGTGTATCCATGTTCGTACTTTGTTTCACTTCTGACGCCAGATGTAGTAACGCTTATGACTCGTTCACACCGGAGTTGGAGGCACACTTGTTTATTTAACACCACACGTTGTGACATACACACTGAGGGGGTATCGGCCCCCTCACCCGTCTATCTGAGGACACACCTCTAGGCTAACCCTAGCCTGCCTCTGAGTCCTCCTCTAATGGGCTAGGGGAGGCTATCTTGGCCCGACACTGGTCAGTCGGGCCCGGTACCCAGAGTCCAGACCAGCACTGGCTCTGGCTCTGGTACCACGCCACTGGCTCGAGCCTGCGCGGTCCTGATAAGGACGGCGTGCCAGGGGGAGACCAGGGCTCTATCTAGGACGTCTTCCGCCTTCTCTTCTTAGCTAACACCACACTCCCGAGCCCTTCGATACATTCCCCTTTTATACCCAACCCCTCCCTGAGGGGTGGGGCCCCGGGGGATCATAATGACCGAATCGACCCCCCAGGGTGTCTGGCGCGGACGTCGCAGAGGGCACCTGCTCGTGCACACATGTAGCCCCGCCTACTGTGTTTGTTTACCATAGGCTGCCATGCATAACGGGCTCTCTCTCTAACACCCCTACACATACAACACCACTGCTGTACCCGACACTGCTACGCCACTTAACATTGTGCCTGTGAACTACCATAAACTACTCCACTCCACCATACCATGCCCTTCATCAGTGGCGCTTCATTTCGCCTTGCACATGACTTCATTCGATAATAGGTGTTCTCACAGGACACAAGCAGAATTGTGAAATTATTTTGTGAAGTTTTTGAGTAAAATGCTCTCATTCCTCAAATCTCTCATTCTGTCCAGCATTTCCCACCAGGTTCCCTGAACACTTCATGAAGAGTACCGACTCCCCTGTCTACCTGAACACTTCATGAAGAGTACCAACTCCCCTGTCTACCTGAACACTTCATGAAGAGTACCAACTCCCCTGTCTACCTGAACACTTCATGAAGAGTACCGACTCCCCTGTCTACCTGAACACTTCATGAAGAGTACCATCTCCCCTGTCTACCTGAACACTTCATGAAGAGTACCAACTCCCCTCTTCCTGAACACTTCATGAAGAGTACCAACTCTCCTGTCTACCTGAACACTTCATGAAGAGTACCAGCTCTCCCCTGTCTACCTGAACACTTCATGAAGAGTACCAGCTCTACCCTGGCTACCTGAACACTTCATGAAGAGTACCAGCTCTCCCCTGTCTACCTGAACACTTCATGAAGAGTACCAGCTCTCCCCTGGCTACCTGAACACTTCATGATGAGTACCAACTCTCCCCTGCCTACCTGAACACTTCATGATGAGTACCAACTCTCCCCTGTCTACCTGAACACTTCATGAAGAGTACCAGCTCTCCCCTGTCTACCTGAACACTTCATGAAGAGTACCAGCTCTCCCCTGTCTACCTGAACACTTCATGAGTACCAACTCTCCCCTGTCTACCTGAAGACTTCATGAAGAGTACCAGCTCTCCCCTGGTTACCTGAACACTTCATGAAGAGTACCAGCTCTCCCCTGTCTACCTGAACACTTCATGAAGAGTACCAACTCCCCTGTCTACCTGAACACTTCATGAAGAGTACCAGCTCTCCCCTGTCTATCTGAACACTTCATGAAGAGTACCAACTCCCCTGTCTACCTGAACACTTCATGAAGAGTACCAGCTCTCCCCTGTCTACCTGAACACTTCATGAAGAGTACCAACTCCCCTGTGTACCTGAACACTTCATGAAGAGTACCAGCTCTACCCTGGCTACCTGAACACTTCATGAAGAGTACCAGCTCTCCCCTGGTTACCTGAACACTTCATGATGAGTACCAGCTCTCCCCTGGCTACCTGAACACTTCATGAAGAGTACCAACTCCCCTGTCTACCTGAACACTTCATGAAGAGTACCAGCTCTCCCCTGTCTACCTGAACACTTCATGAAGAGTACCAACTCCCCTGTGTACCTGAACACTTCATGAAGAGTACCAGCTCTACCCTGGCTACCTGAACACTTCATGAAGAGTACCAGCTCTCCCCTGGTTACCTGAACACTTCATGATGAGTACCAGCTCTCCCCTGGCTACCTGAACACTTCATGAAGAGTACCCGCTCTCCCCTGGCTACCTGAACACTTCACGAAGAGTACCAGCTCTCCCCTGGCTACCTGAACACTTCATGAAGAGTACCAGCTCTCCCCTGGCTACCTGAACACTTCATGAAGAGTACCAGCTCTCCCCTGGCTACCTGAACACTTCATGAAGAGTACCAGCTCTCCCCTGGCTACCTGAACACTTCATGAAGAGTACCAGCTCTCCCCTGTCTACCTGAACACTTCATGAAGAGTACCAGCTCTCCCCTGGCTACCTGAACACTTCATGAAGAGTACCCGCTCTCCCCTGGCTACCTGAACACTTCATGATGAGTACCAGCTCTCCCCTGGCTACCTGAACACTTCATGATGAGTACCAGCTCTCCCCTGTCTACCTGAACACTTCATGAAGAGTACCCGCTCTCCCCTGGCTACCTGAACACTTCATGAAGAGTACCAGCTCTCCCCTGGCTACCTGAACACTTCATGAAGAGTACCAGCTCTCCCCTGGCTACCTGAACACTTCATGAAGAGTACCAGCTCTCCCCTGTCTACCTGAACACTTCATGAAGAGTACCAGCTCTCCCCTGGCTACCTGAACACTTCATGAAGAGTACCCGCTCTCCCCTGGCTACCTGAACACTTCATGAAGAGTACCAGCTCTCCCCTGGCTACCTGAACACTTCATGAAGAGTACCAGCTCTCCCCTGGCTACCTGAACACTTCATGAAGAGTACCCGCTCTCCCCTGGCTACCTGAACACTTCATGAAGAGTACCAGCTCTCCCCTGGCTACCTGAACACTTCATGAAGAGTACCAGCTCTCCCCTGGCTACCTGAACACTTCATGAAGAGTACCAGCTCTCCCCTGTCTACCTGAACACTTCATGAAGAGTACCAGCTCTCCCCTGGCTACCTGAACACTTCATGAAGAGTACCCGCTCTCCCCTGGCTACCTGAACACTTCATGATGAGTACCAGCTCTCCCCTGGCTACCTGAACACTTCATGATGAGTACCAGCTCTCCCCTGTCTACCTGAACACTTCATGAAGAGTACCCG
Source organism: Lampetra planeri (assembly GCF_965212315.1). NCBI lineage: Eukaryota > Metazoa > Chordata > Hyperoartia > Petromyzontiformes > Petromyzontidae > Lampetra > Lampetra planeri. The sequence goes on along the minus strand of NC_136122.1, from coordinate 13,980,228 downwards.
CTCTCCCCTGGCTACCTGAACACTTCATGAAGAGTACCAGCTCTCCCCTGGCTACCTGAACACTTCATGAAGAGTACCAGCTCTCCCCTGGCTACCTGAACACTTCATGAAGAGTACCAGCTCTCCCCTGTCTACCTGAACACTTCATGAAGAGTACCAGCTCTCCCCTGGCTACCTGAACACTTCATGAAGAGTACCCGCTCTCCCCTGGCTACCTGAACACTTCATGAAGAGTACCAGCTCTCCCCTGGCTACCTGAACACTTCATGAAGAGTACCAGCTCTCCCCTGTCTACCTGAACACTTCATGAAGAGTACCAGCTCTCCCCTGGCTACCTGAACACTTCATGAAGAGTACCAGCTCTCCCCTGTCTACCTGAACACTTCATGAAGAGTACCAGCTCTCCCCTGGCTACCTGAACACTTCATGAAGAGTACCAGCTCTCCCCTGTCTACCTGAACACTTCATGAAGAGTACCAGCTCTCCCCTGTCTACCTGAACACTTCATGAAGAGTACCAGCTCTCCCCTGTCTACCTGAACACTTCATGAAGAGTACCAGCTCTCCCCTGTCTACCTGAACACTTCATGAAGAGTACCAGCTCTCCCCTGTCTACCTGAACACTTCATGAAGAGTACCAGCTCTCCCCTGGCTACCTGAACACTTCATGAAGAGTACCAGCTCTCCCCTGGCTACCTGAACACGTCATGAAGAGTACCAGCTCTCCCCTGGCTACCCGCAGGCACCGATGTTGCGAGGGATGCCTGTTGGTAGGCTGATGGTTCTCACAGCCAGAAGGGAAACATTTGATTGTATAGTGCACATAAACATGTTAGTCTTCCAGGGTTTTGAAATGTCGTTCAAATAAGGACATTTGTGTTTGTTTTGTATCCATAACAGCAAGGGAACGTCGTAGAGGAAGACGTGCACTTTCACTACACACCTACAGACAGCGGGCTTTCGATCGATACCAGATCTGTACATGTAGCTTTCAATGTGGATTCGTATAAGGTTTGTTCAAAGTGGCACACAGCCAACGGATTAATGATATATATACAGAGTATTTGCATGAATTGTACAGAATTATGAGCACCATCATTCGATGCGTGTACAGCATTCTGATCGTGAAATTACACTCCCGAGTGTGCATGCCCAGACCTAATATGAAACACGTGCTCAATTAACTCGCAGGAAACTATATGGGCAAGTTGGGGTTATCGGTGTCCTCGCGGTTGGCACGCTCAGACACAGTCAGTCGTTTTACAGGCAAATGTCTTCTTTTTCTCAATGCCGTGTTGGGAAATCGATAGGGGAGGCTCGAACGGTACGAGTGGAGCAATGCCAGATCGCTCACCTGGAAGAACGGCGTGGCCGTAGGGAGTGGGGCAGACGCACGGCGTGGTGGGTCCAGGGCTCGAGCTCCACGTGGGCGACGCGGTGGTGGGGGGTGAAGTCGTTCTCGGTGGCGTTGACGGTGGAGGTGTTGAAGTTGTTGGTGGAGTGGTTAAGATTGTTGTTGGTGTTGATGGTGCAGTGGTTGTTGGTGTAGTGATTGAGGTTGTCGGTGTTGTTGGTGGTGGAATGGTTGATGGGGTTGTGCTGGGTGTGGTGGTTGACGTTGTTGATGGTGGAGTGCTTGCAACTGTCGATGGTGTTGATGGAGTGCTCGAGGTTGTTCGTGGAGTGATTGACGTTGTTGATGGTGGAGTGGTTGATAGTGTTGTGCTCGAAGTCACTGATGGAGTTGTGGTGGTTGAGGGTGTTGATGGTGGAGTGCTTGAAACTGTCGATGGTGTTGATGGAGTGCTCGAGGTTGTTTGTGGAGTGATCGAAGTTGTTGGTAGTGTTAATGGTGGAGTGGTTGATGGTGAAGTGGTTGATGGGGTTGTGCTGGAAGTGGTTGGTGGAGTTGTCCTCTGTGTGGTGGTTGGTGGTGTTGGTGTAGTGATTGAAATTGTTGGTGGAGTTATTGAAGTTGTTGATGGTGTTGGTGGAGTGCTTGAAGTTGTAGATGGTGTTGATGGTGGGGCGGTTGATGGGGTTGTACTGGATGTGGTAGTTGCGGGTGTTGGTGGAGTGGTTGATGGTGGAATCATTGAAGTTGACGGAGTTGTGCTGGGTGTGGTGGCCGAGGGTGTTGGTGGTATTGATGGAGTGCTTGAAGCTGTTGGTGGTGGTGTTGATGGTGGACTGGTTGATGGGGTTGTGCTGGGGGTGGTTGTGGGCATCCCTATACCTGCAGTCATTGGTGTTGAAATGTATGGGGTGGTTGTTTCAGGTCGATCACAAATCACACAGCAGAGAACCTTGATCTCGTAGTCTTCACATAAGTGAAGGTCATTGTTGAGACAAAGCAAGCCCTCATCCTTGTCACAGATAATGCCCGGCTGAAGCTCTCTGTTCTCTGAACCAATAATTCGGCACTCGATGTCACTGGGCTCAAAGCAGATGATATTTTCTCCTTCTACTTCCCGGATATGAGCAAACGTCTCATTGTCTCCAACAACATCAACCCTTGGGTTATCAGATGAGATCCATCTTGACCACTCGCAATGGGGCGAGCAGGTGGAAGATAGAGGCGTGCTATGTGTGGTAGATGGTGTTGTATTTGGTGTCTCTATCATTTTGGTTGTTGTAGCTGAATTTGTTGTCGCTGGTGTTGATACTGGAGTGGTTGATGGAATTGTGCTGGAAGTTGTTGATGAAGTTGTGCTGGGTATGGTGGTTGGTAGTGTTGGTGGAGTGAGTGAGGTTGTTGGTGGTGTTGAAGGTGGAGTGTTTGATGGGGTTGTGCTTGAAGTTGGTGGAGTTTTGCTGGGTGTGGTGGTTGGTGGTGTTGATGAAGTGCTTGAAGTTGTTGGTGGTGTTGATGGTGGAGTGGTTGATGGTGGAGTGATTGAAGTTGTTGGAGGTGTTGATGGTGGAGTGGTTGACGTTGGAATGGTTGATGGCGTTGTGCTGAAAGTGGTTGATGGAGTTTTGCTGGGTGTGGTGGTTGGGGATGTTGGTGGAGTGATTGAGGTTATTGGTGGTGTTGATGGTGGAGTGCTTGAAGTTGTTGGTGGGGTTGTGCTGGAAATTGTTGATGAAGTTGTGCTGGGTATGGTGGTTGGTGGTGTTGAAGTTGGAGTGTTTGATGGGGTTGTGCTTGAAGTTGGTGGAGTTTTGCTTGGTGTGGTGGTTGGGGATGTTGATGAAGTGCTTGAAGTTGTTGGAGGTGTTGATGGTGGAGTGGTTGGTGGTGGAATGGTTGATGGCGTTGTGCTGAAAGTTGTTGATGGAGTTTTGCTGGGTGTGGTGGTTGGGGATGTTGGTGGAGTGATTGAGGTTGTTGGTGGGGTAGTGCTGGAAATTGTTGATGAAGTTGTGCTGGGTATGGTGGTTGGTGGTGTTGGTGGAGTGAGTGAGGTTGTTGGTGGTGTTGAATGTGGAGTGTTTGATGGGGTTGTGCTTGAAGTTGGTGGAGTTTTGCTAAGTGTGGTGGTTGGTGGTGTTGATGAAGTGCTTGAAATTGTTGGTGGTCTTGATGGTGGAGTGGTTGATGGTGAAGTGGTTGATTGGGTTGTGCTGGAAGTTGTTGATGAAGTTTTGCTGGGTGTGGTGGTTGGTGGTGTTGATGGTGGAGTGGTTGATGGTGAAGTGGTTGATGGGGTTGTGCTGGAAGTGGTTGATGGAGTTGTGGTGGTTGGGGATGTTGGTGGTGTTGGTGAAGTGATTGAAGTTGTTTGTGGTGGTGTTGATGTTGGAGTGGTTGAGGGTGGATGGGTTAATGGGGTTGTGCTGGAAGTTGTTGATGGAGTTGTGCTGGGTGTGGTGGTTGCAGTTGTTGATGGTGTTTGTGGAGTGATTGAGGTTGTTGGTGTTGTTGATAGTGGAGTGTTTGATGGGGTTGTGCTGGGTGTGGTGGTTGCAGTTGTTGATGGAGTGATCGACGTGGTTGATGGTGTATGTGGAGTGAGTGAGGTTGTTGGTGGTGTTGATAGTGGCGTGTTTGATGGGGTTGTGCTTGAAGTTGGTGGAGTTTTGCTGGGTGTGGTGGTTGGTGGTGTTGATGAAGCGCTTGAAGTTGTTGGTGGTGTTGATGGTGCAGTGGTTGATGGTGGAGTGATTGAAGTTGCTGGAGGTGTTGATGGTGGAGTGGTTGACGTTGGAATGGTTGATGGCGTTGTGCTGAAAGTTGTTGATGGAGTGTTGCTGGGTGTGATGATTGGGGATGTTGGTGGTGTTGATGGCGTGATTGAAGTTGTTGGTGGTGTTGTGCTGGAAGTTGTTGATGAAGTTGTGCTGGGTATGGTGGTTGGTGGTGTTGAAGTTGGAGTGTTTGATGGGGTTGTGCTTGAAGTTGGTGGAGTTTTGCTTGGTGGTGTTGATGAAGTGCTTGAAGTTGTTGGTGGTGTTGTTGGTGGAGTGGTTGATGGTGGAGTGATTGAAGTTGTTGGTGGTGTTGATGGTGGAGTGGTAGATGGTGAGGTGGTTGATGGGGTTGTGCTGGAAGTTGTTGATGGAGTTGTGCTGGGTGTGGTGGTTGCAGTTGTTGATGGAGTGATCGACGTGGTTGATGGTGTTTGTGGAGTGATTGAGGTTGTTGGTGTTGTTGATAGTGGAGTGTTTGATGGGGTTGTCCTTGAAGTTGGTGGAGTTTTGCTGGGTGTGGTGGTTGGGGATGTTGATGAAGTGCTTGAAGTTGTTGGAGGTGTTGATGGTGGAGTGGTTGGTGGTAGAGTGCTTGAAGTTGTTGGTGGGGTAGTGCTGGAAGTTGTTGATGAAGTTGTGCTGGGTATGGTGGTTGGTGATGTTGGTGAAGTGATTGAGGTTGTCGGTGGTGTTGATAGTGGAGTGTTTGATGGGGTTGTGCTTGAAGATGGTGGAGTTTTGCTGAGTGTGGTGGTTGGTGGTGTTGATGGTGCAGTGCTTGATGGTGGAGTGATTGAAGTTGTTGGAGGTGTTGATGGTGGAGTGGTTGACGTTGAAATGGTTGATGGCGTTGTGCTGAAAGTTGTTAATGGAGTTTTGCTGGGTGTGGTGGTTGGTGGTGTTGGTACCGTGCTTGAAGTTGTTGGTGGTGTTGATGGTGGAGTGGTTGATGGTGAAGTGGTTGATTGGGTTGTGCTGGAAGTTGTTGATGAAGTTTTTCTGGGTGTGGTGGTTGGTGGTGTTGATGGTGGAGTAGTTGATGGTGAAGTGGTTGATGGGGTTGTGCTGGAAGTGGTTGATGGAGTTGTGGTGGTTGGGGATGTTGGTGGTGTTGGTGAAGTGATTGAAGTTGTTTGTGGTGGTGTTGATGTTGGAGTGGTTGAGGGTGGATGGGTTGATGGGGTTGTGCTGGAAGTTGTTGATGGAGTTGTGCTGGGTGTGGTGGTTGCAGTTGTTGATGGTGTTTGTGGAGTGATTGAGGTTGTTGGTGTTGTTGATAGTGGAGTGTTTGATGGGGTTGTGCTGGGTGTGGTGGTTGCAGTTGTTGATGGAGTGATCGACGTGGTTGATGGTGTATGTGGAGTGAGTGAGGTTGTTGGTGGTGTTGATAGTGGCGTGTTTGATGGGGTTGTGCTTGAAGTTGGTGGAGTTTTGCTGGGTGTGGTGGTTGGTGGTGTTGATGAAGCGCTTGAAGTTGTTGGAGGTGTTGATGGTGGAGTGGTTGACGTTAGAATGGTTGATGGCGTTGTGCTGAAAGTTGTTGATGGAGTGTTGCTGGGTGTGGTGATTGGGGATGTTGGTGGTGTTGATGGAGTGATTGAAGTTGTTGGTGGTGTTGTGCTGGAAGTTGTTGATGAAGTTGTGCTGGGTAAGGTGGTTGGTGGTGTTGAAGGTGGAGTGTTTGATGGGGGTGTGCTTGAAGTTGGTGGAGTTTTGTTTGGTGTGGTGGTTGGTGTTGTTGATGAAGTGCTTGAAGTTGTTGGTGGTGTTGATGGTGGAGTGGTTGATGGTGAAGTGGTTGATGGGGCTGTGCTGGAAGTGGTTGATGGAGTTGTGCTGGGTGTGGTGGTTGTAGTTGTTGATGGAGTGATCGACGTGGTTGATGGTGTTTGTGGAGTGATTGAGCTTGTTGGTGTTGTTGATAGTGGAGTGTTTGATGGGGTTGTCCTTGAAGTTGGTGGAGTTTTGTTGGGTGTGGTGGTTGGTGGTGTTGGTGCCGTGCTTGAAGTTGTTGGTGGTGTTAATGGTGGAGTGGTTGATGGTGAAGTGGTTGATGGGGTTGTGCTGTAAGTGGTTGATGGAGTTGTGGTGGTTGGGGATGTTGGTGGTGTTGGTGAAGTGATTGAAGTTGTTTGTGGTGGTGTTGATGGTGGAGTGGTTGAGGGTGGATGGGTTGATGGGGTTGTGCTGGAAGTTGGTGGAGTTTTGCTTGGTGAAGTGGTTGGTGGTGTTGATGAAGTGCTTGAAGTTGTTGGTGGTGTTGATGGTGCAGTGGTTGATGGTGGAGTGATTGAAGTTGCTGGAGGTGTTGATGGTGGAGTGGTTGACGTTGGAATGGTTGATGGGGTTGTGCTGGAAGTGGTTGATGGAGTTGTGCTGGGTGTGGTGGTTGCAGTTGTTGATGGAGTGATCGATGTGGTTGATGGTGTTTGTGGAGTGATTGAGGTTGTTGGTGTTGTTGATAGTGGAGTGTTTGATGGGGTTGTCCTTGAAGTTGGTGGAGTTTTGCTGGGTGTGGTGGTTGGGGATGTTGATGAAGTGCTTGAAGTTGTTGGAGGTGTTGATGGTGGAGTGGTTGGTGGTGGAATGGTTGATGGCGTTGTGCTGAAAGTTGTTGATGGAGTTTTGCTGGGTGTGGTGGTTGGGGATGTTGGTGGAGTGATTGAGGTTGTTGGTGGTGTTGAAGGTGGAGTGTTTGATGGGGTTGTGCTTGAAGTTGGTGGAGTTTTGCTGGGTGTGGTGGTTGGTGGTGTTGATGAAGTGCTTGAAGATGTTGGTGGTGTTGAAGGTGGAGTGGTTGATGGTGGAGTGATTGAAGTTGTTGGAGGTGTTGATGGTGGAGCGGTCGGTGGTGTTGATGAAGCGCTTGAAGTTGCCAGTGTTGTTGATGGTGCAGTGGTTGATGGTGGAGTGATTGAAGTTGCTGGAGGTGTTGATGGTGGAGTGGTTGACGTTGGAATGGTTGATGGCATTGTGCTGAAAGTTGTTGATGGAGTGTTGCTGGGTGTGGTGATTGGGGATGTTGGTGGTGTTGATGGAGTGATTGAAGTTGTTGGTGGTGTTGTGCTGGAAGTTGTTGATGAAGTTGTGCTGGGTAAGGTGGTTGGTGGTGTTGAAGGTGGAGTGTTTGATGGGGGTGTGCTTGAAGTTGGTGGAGTTTTGTTTGGTGTGGTGGTTGGTGTTGTTGATGAAGTGCTTGAAGTTGTTGGTGGTGTTGATGGTGGAGTGGTTGATGGTGAAGTGGTTGATGGGGTTGTGCTGGAAGTGGTTGATGGAGTTGTGGTGGTTGGGGATGTTGGTGGTGTTCGTGAAGTGATTGAAGTTGTTTGTGGTGGTGTTGATGTTGGAGTGGTTGAGGGTGGATGGGTTGATGGGGTTGTGCTGGAAGTTGGTGGAGTTTTGCTTGGTGTGGTGGTTGGTGGTGTTGATGAAGTGCTTGAAGTTGTTGGTGGTGTTGATGGTGGAGTGGTTGAGGGTGGATGGGTTGATGGGGTTGTGCTGGAAGTTGGTGGAGTTTTGCTTGGTGTGGTGGTTGGTGGTGTTGATGAAGTGCTTGAAGTTGTTGGTGGTGTTGATGGTGGAGTGGTTGAGGGTGGATGGGTTGATGGGGTTGTGCTGGAAGTTGGTGGAGTTTTGCTTGGTGTGGTGGTTGGTGGTGTTGATGAAGTGCTTGAAGTTGTTGGTGGTGTTGATGGTGGAGTGGTTGAGGGTGGATGGGTTGATGGGGTTGTGCTGGAAGTTGTTGATGGAGTTGTGCTGGGTATGGTGGTTGGTGGTGTCCCTATTGTTGTGTTACAGCACAGGACTTTGATATGGTAGTCGTAGCATATGTCATCAACGCCTCCACTATGTTTATGGAGGCAGATGAAGCCCAGGTCCTTGTCGCAGATCACGTTGGTGTTCAGGTCGGTTATCGGCGCGCCCGGGAAACTCACTGCCTCACAGATGATGTTGATGGGGTGATTGCAGACCCAGTTGATTTTTTCCGAGATGTGAGCGTATGTCTCGTTGTCTCCAACGCCATCTTTTTTTGGGTAGTCGGTGTTTATCCAATCTGTCCACTCACATTCCGACACAGTGCCGGAGCTGGTGGTTGCTACAGGAGTCTGAGTTGAGGACAGCTGGGACGATCCTGTTGGGATTGTAGTGATCGTTGACGATGGTAATGGTGGTGTTGTCCTGGGAGTGGTTGAAGTGGTTGTTCGTGGGGTACTTGAGGGTGTTGGTGGTGTTGGTGGTGTTGATGGAGGAGTGGTTGAGGGTGGATGGGTTGTTAGGGTTGTGCTGGAAGTCGGTGGAGTTTTGCTGGGTGTGGTGGTTGGTGGCGTTGATGAAGTGCTTGAAGTTGTTGGTGGTGTTGATGGTGGAGTGGTTGAGGGTGGATGGGTTGATGGGGTTGTGCTGTAAGTTTTTGATGGAGTTGTGCTGGGTATGGTGGTTGGTGGTGTCCCTATTGTTGTGTTACAGCACAGGACTTTGATATGGTAGTCGTAGCATATATCATCAATGCCTCCACTATGTTTATGGAGGCAGATGAAGCCCAGGTCCTTGTCGCAGATCACGTTGGTGTTCAGGTCGGTTATCGGCGCGCCCGGGAAACTCACTGCCTCACAGATGATGTTGATGGGGTGATCGCAGACCCAGTTGATTTTTTCCGAGATATGAGCGTATGTCTCGTTGTCTCCAACGCCATCTTTTTTTGGGTAGTCGGTGTTTATCCAATCTGTCCACTCACATTCCGGCACAGGGCCGGAGCTGGTGGTTGCTACAGGAGTCTGAGTTGAGGACAGCTGGGACGATCCTGTTGGGGTTGTAGTGCCTGTCGCTGTGGTTGTTGTTGCGGAGGTTGCTGTGGTGGGGCTCGCTGAGGTTGCTGTGGTGGGGCTCGCTGAGGCTGTAGTTGTTGCGGTGGTTTGACCAGTTTGTCCAGATGTCACTGTAACCACGGTTGCTGTTACAGCAGAGACCACCGCAGTGTTAGGCGTAACTCACAAACGAATGGAAGCATCAGTAACTCAAGAGGCAAGGGATCTCATCTAAGGCTACATTTGTCTAAGTGGCCACCTGAAGGCAATCTGTTGACATTTAATCACATTGTATAATTTTATATATTTGCCCTAATTTCCTTCCAGATAGTATTTCATACTCCTTGTACTTTTTTCATTAGCAAACCGCCATTAGTAACTTAGCCTAATCAATGTATTTACATTATATTATTTTTACTTTTCTGCTAGATTCATTAGCAATAAAATATTTTGAAACATTCTGTGAATGTAAATTGACTCTGAATTCCCGGTCGCCCTTGCCAAAGAGGCGATGATACATGCGTCTCAAGCAGGTTGAAGTATATTTTAGTTAAATAGAGGAGACTCCTGGATACTGCATATGAGCATCTGTTATGTAATGATGTGAGGGCACAGGTCCATCGTCACGTTAGCCGTCGCTGGAGCGCTCGGGTGAGAGAAGTAAAGGTGGGGTCGAACTCGAGGTCCAGAGCTACAAGGATAGAACTACAGATCGAGAATTACAGGACTTGTGCAAGACAATTGGGCCAGGTGCAGGAACACTCACTGAATATGGTGGTTGTGGTTTGGCTGATGGTGACGATAGTGGGACCGGTGGTGCTGGCGGTGCTGCCAACAGTAGGTGTGGTTGTGCTGCCGCACGGTGTCACCACGCGGTAGGAGACGTTGCCATTTTCGCCGCAGTAAGCCTCGTAGCACACGCCCATGCCGTCGTCCACCACGTAGATGGTCTCGTTGTACTGGTGCTCAGTCCCGTTCCAAATGCACGCGCACTCCAGAACGGGCGTGCACTCGATGCGCGACTCCGCCGTGCACAGGCTGCATGCGACGGAACACGATTAACACCTCCAAGGAGAAGGGACTGCGGTAAACCTCTAGAGAAACGTGTTGCGAAGGTTCTCTGTCACACAGTATTGCCGTCTTTTCACCTGATGGTGAGTGTGGCCAATACGTGGATCACAAGATAATTTTTGTGAATCTCGGCACAAATTCGAACAAACGGCAACATGAGCATATAATAGCGGCATGCAGAGCGCTAGATCACAATTGGCTTGGGGTAAATGGGCGGTATTTTAGGCCCCCGGCGGTACTTTAGGCCGTGTTGGTGACAAGTGAGGTCGAGCCTTCACATCGGGCCTAGTTGGCTGCACACATGATGGAGCCTGAGTTGGGCCTAGCTGTTCGCGCAACATCGCACAGCCTGGGTTGGACCGAGTGATGCGTAGTGGTGTTATATTTTTGGATATGTTTGAATGCTTAGTTAATATAGCAGTCGCACATGCAAAGCTAATCTAAGTGATGGTAATGCTGCATAAAGCTAAATGTTTAATGTTAGTGTCCCGCATGTGTAATGTACAGCGTTATAATTCATACTAATAATTAATCCGTGATTAGTACTTACATAAAAAAGTAGCTGCCCTCATTAAATATGTTACTTGGGCACTACAGGGTAATATTTTCTTTTGCATCGTGGAGTCCATTGAGACCCACCAAAATAGATGAGAGCGCGCGATGTATTGGCCACCACTGCCTTAGATGCTGAACGCTTGTGTAGCGAGGGCACTGTCATCTGGTGAGGGTGAGTGGTGAGGGTCACGCACTGGTGGTGTGGGAATCGGGCCGGTGCTCACCAGTGTTCGCAGCGATTGGACGACGGCACGGTCTCGCTCGTGTTGTAGTGGATGCTCGGGTCGTCAGAGTCATAGCAGCCGCAGTCTTCTAGCGCCACGCACTTCATGCTGTTCTCCTCTAGGAAAGGGAACTCAGGGGGGCACGTGGGAAAGCAGCCTGGGCGCGGGGGGGACACAGGAGGCACAGGGGGTAGAAGTCAGCACCGTGCGGCCTCGGACACTTTCACACTGTCGATTTGCTAACGACGGCGTGTTGGAGTTGCCACGGTGTGTGGAGAAGAAACTCCGTCTCATTGTTTGAGAGGGACTGCAAACAACTCCTCCTCGTCCCCGCCACGGGGCCCTGGATCCCCCCAGCGTGTGTAACCCTTACCCTCAATGGAGGGGAGGTGGGTGGAGCAGTTCTGCTCTGGGTAGCGGCAGCTCTGGATGCACGGCTTCTTGCACGGCTCGAAGTGCCACTCGCACTCGTGGCCCGGCTCGTTGTAGTAGTCGCAGAATGCCGCTGTGGGGGAACGCGCACGCGGTCACACACGCATACGTACGGGGACCTGGGTTCATACTCGCTACTAGCACATCATCATCATCCACTGTGTAATGCACCATTCGCAATATCGGTCTCAATGCCCTGTAGTGTGGTTCATAGCCTGTGGAACTCTCAACCTAGTGGGATAAGCGAGTGTCTGTAGGTAGAGAGCTTTAAATATTCACTCAAGACCCAGCTCTCTATCTTGCTCTTTATGAGTTTTGATTCCTACTGGCTGTGCGGATATAGTTGATTTCTCACTCGATTAAATTTCCATTTTATTCTTTGTGTACATGCACATTCATCATCTAGCGGACTTGTTTTAAACACGAATGTTGGTTGACCGAGTGAATGCGCAATCACCAGGAACACATTCACAGTTGAATCATAAACAAGTGACCTCCACATGTCATACCATGGTTACGGTGCTGGCCAGTGCGGGTTGGTGCGGTGGGAGAAGGGGGGCAGGACTAGGTCACGTTATAACTTACCGCTAACGTTAGCCGTGGTTAGGAATTCACCTCGGCTCGTAAGGCTTGTGGCGCTGTGTGCTAACCGCCGCACCGCTATTTCTCCCACTTTCGGTCCCGTTTAAGAACAAGTAACAACCATCGATCCATCCTCCCGCTTCGCTCGTCGTGCAGGGACCGCGGTTCGCGGGACTCACGGCAGATGACCGGGGACCTCCAGGCGATGCACTCCCCGGCGTCGCGGCAGGCCTGCGCGTAGGCCGACATGGCCGTGCAGAAGCAGGCGCAGTCGCCGCCCATGTCGCAGCCGCACGAGTCACGCACGCACGCCTCGTAGTACGGCAGGGGGTCGACCTGCAGCACACAGTCCCGCGTCGGTCTGCTGCTCGGTGCAGTTGGGAGAGCACTGCTGCTCAATGTCACACCGCCTACTGCGATCTATCATGGATTGATATTCTGGATGAGCAATCGACTGCTTGATTGAAGTCAACATTTTCACTCAACCTCTTCATTCCACTTTCCTAGTCACCACGGTAAGAGCAGCCTTCAACAACATGCATGCCAAAATACTGCCAAATCAGCGTGCCAAATTGACTGTAACCACACATAGGTCTATTCAGCCTTATCCAAGGCAATCTAACTTGCTGTGGTTTTTCTAGTGTATATATACAAAAGTGTACCGTAACTTATTTGTAGTGGAGATCTAAGGCATTCTAGTATACCTTTCAGGCTTCCATCCACCACTGAGTAGCCATGAAGCGATTATACATGTTCTCTTACACCAAGCAGCGGCAATAGTTGGGATAACAATTCCGCTCGTAGCCATGAGGCCAATGAGCAGCTGGCACTCGTCAATGTCGAACTTCTTTGGCACTGTACATAGCTAACCGTGCTCATCGGATTCACGGTGAATGGTTGCCTTCGCTTAAGCCCGTTGACATTAGGGGGCCACCTTGGCACGCATAGGGGTCCTTGCCGGCTTCCGAGCTGACACAGCCGGCGATCAGAGCACTGCTGGTGGAGGCCTTGCAAGAGGCTGAAGGAGGCAAGCTGGAATTCCGCAGGCAGAGGGCGCCGAGAGGCGAACGCTCGAGAAGTCGCACCTTGACGTGGCAGCCCTTGAACGCGTCGCCCTTCACGCGCGAACACTCCCGCTCGGCCCACGCCTTGCGGTACGGGTTCATGTAGCACGGGTCGGCGTTGGCGGTGGTCTTCGCACACGCGAGGGACGAGACCTGCCAGGAGTTCCCGAACTCCACGGGGCTCGCCACCACCACCTGGCCTCGCACCGTGAAGTCGTTGGCGGAGTCTCCGTCCATGTCTCCGCACAGCCCGCACAGCCGGCCCTGCGCCGAGAAGCGGGCAGGGAGGGGGTAGAGGTGTGAAGGTAGGGAGAGGGAGCGAGGGAAAGAGAGTAATGGAGAGGCAGGGAAAGATTGGCGAACAAGTGGGGAGAGATGTAGAGAGAAGGGAGAGAGTAATGGAGAGCAGGTAGAAAGGCAGTGGGAGAGAGAGGGAGGAGTGTGGGGAGAGGGGGTACATGCTATGAGTGAGAAATCTATAGACTCAAGTGGTTTCGAGCAAACGAGGTTCTGGCAGTCATGCTCAGCCACCGGTTTACGGTTGTGTCATCAGTGCAGCGAGGGTCGTAAGAGTTGGTAATCTCTTTTAAGGCCGATTACCAATGCTGATTGCCCCCCGGAGAAGCGGGAGCCTTCCGTCCCCTATGTGCCTGCGCCGCGTGGGCGAGAGAGGCGACGTCGTACCCGGCTGTCGGAGGAGACCATGAGGCGCACGCTGTTGCCCCCGTCCCACTGCAGCAGCAGCCCGTTGGCGGCCTCCACGATGTGGGTGCCCCCCAGCTTCCGCATCCTGTACGGGATGTGGGGGCCCGCCCCGCTCGTCACGGAGCTGATGCTGTGATCGCCATCGGCAAAGCGGATCTCCACGTCCTGGGACACGCGGCAGCGAACACCACCACGTAAACCCCAGCTGCGACGCAGGCGAGTGCAGGCGAGTGCAGGTGAATATAGGAGAGTGCAGGGGAGTGGTGGTGAGCAAGGGCGGGTTCTTCATTAGGGCGATTGGGCGACGCACCACCAATGTCATTCAACCACAGAGTCACGCTAGCCGTCACTGTGCCTCTGGATATAGTCCAATCAGCGTCATGTCACGTTCTGTGGAGTACCGCCTCTTTTTGGGCGATTTCACTCCGGCTGAGAATCGCCCCGAGTGGTCCCATAGACTTACATTCAAAGATGTTTTTTTTCGAACGGGGGGCGCTGCAATGCATTCTCTATGGCTTCCGGGAGGGCTCGCACTAACGTGCTTACGTCATCATACGTGCTTACGTCATCATACGTAAGCACGTTTCATCCAACAATATAATTTGTCGCCACCTAGTGGAATCTTTAATAAAAGAAACTTGAGTGGTTTGTTTTAATAGTGAGTTTAGAAACAAACAAGATGTATTGTAAGAGTCACTTTATTTTTCATTAATATTAAAGAAGTGAAGTTGCCTTTACATGCTTAAGCTGTTAATTTATCCTTTGCATGGGTGGACCTTATCCTTATAAATCATCCAGACATTTGCCCCCCCTGAGAGATTTTGCAGGAGCCGCCACTGGTGGTGAGTGGTGGTGATTAGATTAATTGGCTGCTATACATTTCTACATGATAAGCCACTTCGTTGAGCTATCATTTATGGCCAGGTCGCTTCTGAAAAATAAGCCATGAGCTGAGTGACCTTTACCTGATAAAATAAAAAAGAGTGTATTTCTCTAAAAACATTTATTTCACATTTTTTTTTGATTTGCTAACCTTTCCTATACTTTGCACTCCTATCATGTTTTACATTGTTTGTTGTAACCTTTTCACTTCTCCCTACTGGACATCTGTGAACAATACTTTTATGGCGCATCGGATTTCTGCAGTATAAATCGAGATACCGATTCTGAGGTGAGCAAAGGAAAGTGCAGGTGAATGCTGTAGATGATTTCAGGCGAGGTGAGGTGAGTGTAGGAGACTAGTCGAGGTGAGGTGAATGCAGATGAATATAGGAGCTCAAGTGAGTGGTGTTAAGTGGTGGTGGGCACAGAGGAGTAGTGGAGAGTGGTGGTGGGCGCAGGCGAGTGGTGGTGGTGAGTGGTGTTGGTGAGTGCTGGTGAGTGGTGGTGGTGAGTGGTGGTGGTGGTGAGTGATGGTGATGGTGAGTGGTGGTGGTGAGTGGTGGGGGTGAGTGGTGAGTGGTGGTGGTGAGTGGTGGTGGTGTGTGGTGGTGAGTGGTGGTGCGGAGTGGTGGTGATGAGTGGTGGTGGTGGTGAGTGGTGGTGAGTGGTGGTGGTGAGTGGTGGTGGTGGTGAGTGGTGGTGGTGAGTGGTGGTTGTGAGTGGTGGTGGTGGTTAGTGGTGGTGGTGAGTGGTGGTGGTGAGTGGTGATGAGTGGTGGTGAGTGGTGGTGGTGGTGAGTGGTGGTGGTGAGTGGAGGTGGTGAGTGGTGGTGAGTGGTGGTGAGTGGTGGTGGTGAGTGGTGGTGGTGAGTGTTGGTGATGAGTGGTGGTGGTGAGTGGTGGTGGTGAGTGGAGGTGGTGAGTGGTGGTGGTGAGTGGTGGTGAGTAGTGGTGGTGAGTGGTGGTGGTGAGTGGTGGTGATGAGTGGTGGTGAGTGGTGGTGAGTGGTGGTGGTGGTTAGTGGTGGTGGTGGTGGTTAGTGGTGGTGGTGAGTGGTGGTGGTGAGTGGTGATGAGTGGTGATGAGTGGTGGTGAGTGGTGGTGGTGAGTGGTGGTGGTGGTGGTGAGTGGAGGTGGTGAGTGGTGGTGAGTGGTGGTGGTGAGTGGTGGTGGTGAGTGGTGGTGGTGGTGAGTGGTGGTGGTGGTGAGTGGTGGTGGTGAGTGGTGGTGAGTGGTGGTGAGTGGTGAGTGGTGGTGGTGGTGAGTGGTGGTGGTGGTGAGTGGTGGTGGTGAGTGGTGGTGAGTGGTGGTGGTGATGAGTGGTGGTGATGAGTGGTGGTGAGTGGTGGTGGTGAGTGGTGGTGGTGAGTGCTGGTGAGTGGTGGTGGTGAGTGATGGTGGTGGTGAGTGGTGATGGTGAGTGGTGGTGGTGAGTGGTGGGGGTGAGTGGTGAGTGGTGGTGGTGAGTGGTGGTGGTGTGTGGTGGTGAGTGGTGGTGCGGAGTGGTGGTGATGAGTGGTGGTGGTGGTGAGTGGTGGTGAGTGGTGGTGGTGAGTGGTGGTGGTGGTGGTGAGTGGTGGTGGTGAGTGGTGGTTGTGAGTGGTGGTGGTGGTTAGTGGTGGTGGTGAGTGGTGGTGGTGAGTGGTAGTGATGAGTGGTGGTGAGTGGTGGTGAGTGGTGGTTAGTGGTGGTGGTGGTGGTTAGTGGTGGTGGTGAGTGGTGGTGGTGGTGAGTGGTGATGAGTGGTGGTGAGTGGTGGTGGTGAGTGGAGGTGGTGAGTGGAGGTGGTGAGTGGTGGTGAGTGGTGGTGAGTGGTGGTGGTGAGTGGTGGTGGTGAGTGTTGGTGATGAGTGGTGGTGGTGAGTGGAGGTGGTGAGTGGTGGTGGTGAGTGGTGGTGAGTGGTGGTGGTGAGTGGTGGTGGTGAGTGGTGGTGATGAGTGGTGATGAGTGGTGGTGAGTGGTGGTGAGTGGTGGTGGTGGTTAGTGGTGGTGGTGGTGGTTAGTGGTGGTGGTGAGTGGTGGTGGTGGTGATGAGTGGTGATGAGTGGTGATGAGTGGTGGTGGTGAGTGGTGGTGGTGAGTGGTGGTGGTGAGTGGAGGTGGTGAGTGGTGGTGGTGAGTGGAGGTGGTGAGTGGTGGTGAGTGGTGGTGGTGAGTGTTGGTGGTGAGTGGTGGTGGTGAGTGGTGGTGGTGGTGAGTGGTGGTGGTGGTGAGTGGTGGTGAGTGGTGGTGGTGGTGAGTGGTGGTGAGTGGTGAGTGGTGGTGGTGGTGAGTGGTGGTGGTGATGAGTGGTGGTGATGAGTGGTGGTGGTGGTGAGTGGTGGTGAGTGGTGGTGGTGGTGGTGAGTGGTGGTGGTGAGTGGTGGTGGTGAGTGGTGGTGGTGAGTGGTGGTGATGAGTGGTGGTGGTGGTGAGTGGTGGTGAGTGGTGGTGGTGAGTGGTGGTGGTGAGTGGTGGTGGTGAGTGGTGGTGGTGAGTGGTGGTGGTGAGTGGTGGTGATGAGTGGTGGTGGTGGTTAGTGGTGGTGGTGAGTGGTGGTGAGTGGTGGTGGTGAGTGGTGATGGTGAGTGGTGGTGGTGAGTGGTGAGTGGTGGTGGTGAGTGGTGGTGGTGAGTGGTGGTGGTGAGTGGTGAGTGGTGGTGGTGAGTGGTGGTGGTGAGTGGTGGTGGTGAGTGGTGGTGGTGAGTGGTGAGTGGTGGTGGTGAGTGGTGGTGGTGAGTGGTGGTGGTGAGTGGTGGTGGTGAGTGGTGGTGGTGAGTGGTGGTGGTGAGGTGCTCCACCCCGAGCAGGAGTTTGATGCTCTTGGAGCAGGCGACGCCCGAGGTTCCGCACGCCATGTTCTCTGTGATGACGCGGAAGCTTCCGCCCGCAGGGTTGGACGGACAGAAGTCCTGCGGGAGGCAGAAACCGGCACGACACCGTGGCGCGTAGCTCGCCGCACAGCGTCACGAGCACAGAGCAAGAGGGGGGCGGGCGGCCAGGGGGAGGGGGGGGGGCAGTGGGAGGGGGGGGCAGCGGGAGGGGCAGGGGGAGGGGGCAGCCAGGGGGAGGGAGGGGGCCAGGGGGAGGGGGGGCCTCACCTGCGAGAGGATGTACTCGCACTTCCCGTCGAACAGGAAGCGCCGCCCGTCGTAGGTGGTGTAGTGTCCGTCCCCGTAGAAGGAGCACAGCCCCATGCAGTCGCTGTCCGTGCAGCTCCAGCGAGCGCCCTCGCACGTGCTGCACGCGCATGCGCAGACGCGTCCGCTCAGGGTCTGCGCAGCGGCTAACCCGTAGTAGCTCGGTGAAGCCTCAACTTGGGATATCAATGGTGTGGAGGAAAGGATTGAGATTCGGGGCAGGGGGGCGGGGGGTGGGAGTGATTAGGGTTGGGGGATCAGAGTAAGCATGCAACACCGGCCGCTCACCACGTGTTGCAGTCGACGGCCACTCTGTCGCCCGGGCTGTAGCTCTGGCCGTTGTGCTGGCACGGGCACTGGTCAGGGCGCACGCACCCATCGGCGCTGTCCAGCACAGTGCCCTCGGGGCACATGCAGCCCGACACGCAGCCGGGCGTGTACTGCACACAAACACAAAGATCCCCCGTGTAGCCTTTAACAGACCGTTGGGGCAAGTGGTGTTAGCGAGCACCTACGAAGGGCGGCATGATACACAAGGGGGTGGCGTGGTCAGCACCACGTCCGGCTGCCATTGCTGATGTTTACACACTGCACCGGGTACTAATTTTTGAGGCTGGGTCGACCTAGAGGAGGCCCAGGACCGGTTCAGATAATCGTCACTGCCGTGAGCGAGAATCGAATTCAGGTTGCTTGGTCCATAGCGAAGCGCGCCAACCACTCCACTGCAGCTCCCCGCACGTGTTCACGACACGTCCACGACAGCGTTTGCTGTGTTAGCCGGGGGGCAGAGCCACTCGTCCACTTGGACCCATTGAGACGAATGCTGCTCTCGTGCCTGGAGCCCTGCCTGTAACCGTGCCACGGGAATCTCTCCCCCCTCGGTGGCAGTGCAGCGGCTGCGTTGTCGGTGGGCGTGTGCGCGTGTGCCACTCACGCATTCCATCTGGGGGTTTTGGCACGTCCGCTCGCAAGCCAGCCCCTGCACCCCGAGTCCAGCAGTCTGGCAGTTGACGAACACCCGTGGAGCGAGGCACTCTGTGTACACAAAGACATGTACACACACACACAGGGACTCGCACAGGGACACATTGTAAAGTGTAAATGTGCCTTATGCTATTCTTGCGTTTGATCGCAAGATGTTCGGGAGCTCGATGCCAATGTCGGAGTCTGCTGCTGCTGCCATAACGAGAGGGCTTCAGCAGAGAGACAGTTCGTGTCATTTTGCCATTCCTCCTTCTCCGTTGAAGGAGCGCCACAGTGGGTTCACTGTGCGTTACATGGCCATTGTGGCTATGTCTTTTATTTTCCATTCATGAAGGAGATGTGTGCATTGGCCTGTTGATGATGCTCTGATTGTTCCGGCGTCTTTGAAGAGGGATGTCAAAGCCAGGGGGAGGTGCATTGTTTGGGTCGAAGTCGATCTGAGAAGTAAGCACGCATGTGCCTGCACGTGTGCCCGCGTGTGTGCACGCGTGTGCAAGCGTGTGCCTGCACGTGTGCCCGCGTGTGTGCACGCGTGTGTGCACGCATGTGCCCGTGTGTGCACGTCTGTGCCTGAGGTTTACCAGCCACTGTCTCGGACTTGCACTGGATCACGCCATGTCTGCACACACTGGGAGGAGAGGAACAGCGCGCACACAACAGTTGGGTAAGCGCACGCACGCAACGGCAAGCAGCTCCACGCGGAAGCCCTGCTCCGCGACTCCTGCTTTCACCGTCATGACACGCGTTTACCCAGGAGAGCCTCATTGAGTCTCTTCACTCTCTTTCAGCTTCGTCCAGCCAAGGATTTGCAGGAGGGGGCGATTGTGTAATGGAGTAAATTGCGGCAAGTTTGGACCGTGACACCGGCACACAGTGGCCTTCTCTTGCGAATTACATCAAGGGATCTTTAGCAGAGTAATGTTGTGGTTAATACAGCGCAGTATTAATCGGGGTGGCCGCTGGAGTCGAACCGCGAAGCTCTGCAAAGAGCGGTGAACGGGCGACCGTTGGGCCGCGCCACTGCCCCTGTCCCGTGAACCCCCGAGCGCTCAGGCATCTCAACTATGCTGGAGCGCGCACGTCCATTCGCACGACATCCACCATTTCTGTAGCGCCTCTACTGCTGAGACCCTCATCGATGGATTCGTCAAATCCCGACCCAAATCTTGCACCTCTCCCTGACAGCCTCCTCACATCCCTCGTCTCGACACTGCAGGTGCTCCAAACTGGTGTTGCCGTCGTCTCTCCGGCACCCATGAATGTGACCGCCTCTCCCCGATGCTCCGATCTCTCCACCGACTCCCAGCCCCAGATCAACTTCAAGCTCGCACTCGGCGTCTTCTAGATTCCGCATTGACTCGCTCCTGCCTACCTCGCCCCTCTCATCTCACTCTACTACTCCCCTTGATGCACTCTCGGCTCCAGTAACCAAGGCTTTCCAGGGTAGCCTCCAGTTAATATTCGGTGAATGCGAGGTTGCTCATTCTCTTGCCCTCTTCCCCCAGCCACCCGTACTGTCAACTCCCTGCCCCGGTTCAAGTCCAGAAGCAAGCCCTTCCTCTTTCCTCCACCCATGACCGACTGCCTCTCTCTGTAAAACAAATAGCCCAGCCGTCTCACTACAGCGTCTTGCGATTGCACCGCGCCCTTGCCCTGCCGCACTCCCTCACACTCACCACTGCGCGCCGTTGCGCGTGATGGTCATGCCCGGAGCGATGGCCTGGCCGTTGATGTAGCAGGGGCAGAGCGAGGGCCCGTCCACGCAGGTGCCCTCCTGCGTGCGGTAGCCGTCGCACGCGCAACCCTCCACGGGCGTGTCCGTCACCAGGCACGAGGCGTCGAACTGCGACAGCGACGTGCACGTGCCGTTGCAGGCGTAGGCGCCGTACTGGAACTCCTCTCCCTCGCCGCACTGCTGCGTCGCCTCGGCTGAGGCGGAGGGGGGCGTGGGGGCGCGTGTGAACGCACGGCGGAGGTGGGGAGGCCTGTGCCGGGGAGACGAAGGCGGCCCGGCCGTGGTGCCGGCCACCCCCCCCTCGTCGTGTGCCGTGCCGGCCTACGTAGCTGCTCGCTAACAGGTGTTGCCCCAGCAGTCTGTTAAGGCAATGCGGGGGATCTTTGTCTCGGTGCGTGTGTGTGCAGGTGTGAGCGTGGTGCACACTCACTGCACACGCCCGCCTTCCCCCTCCACCCGATGAGCACGTGTCCGCGCGCCGCGCATTCGTGTGCGTACGCGCCCAGCGCAGCGCACACGCAGCGCTCCGGGCTCTCGCACTCGCACGTGTCGTGCCGGCATGTCTGTGGGAGGTGGCACACGCACGCACACACGCACACACACACGCACACACACACGCACACACACACGCACACACACACGCACACATGTACACACGCACACATGTGCACACGCACACATGTACACACGCATACACACACGCATGCACGCACACGCACACACACACACGTGCGCAGCATTAGTAGTGCCGTGTCACCGCGCTTTCTCTTGGCTCGTGCAGTCGTGACGCCTGCATGGCGCTGAGCCAGGCCAGGTGGCTCAGAGTCGACGAGGAGCAGTGGTGGCATCGTGATAGGAGGTCATGGGTCAAACCCACCTTTTCCTAAACCGATTCTAACACCTTATGCCAAAGACTAATACGGCCGCAGGATTTTAATCTTTTGAGTCGATGGTCTTAAGCAATGCAGTGCGGTTTAATGATTTGTTTATATCTCCCGTCATCGTCCATGCCAATTAAATCCCAAAATTGCTGAGGAATCACAGACGAGCTGGAAAGTAGCCATGTGGCGAGCAGGTGGCATAAATTACCCAAACTCTTGAATCCTCGGTAAATGTCGACGCTTTCAGTGTGGGAGGAAGGCGGGGTACCCGGAGAAGACCCGCGCTTGCGAGGGGCCAACGCTCTATCCCATACGGACAGAAGGGACCGATTCAGATTCTCCCACTGGCCATACCACCCCTTCCTCCTCGACGCCCACGGGAATGGAGTTCACAATATTTGTGCGAAGATCCACCAACCCTCACTGCTGCCGCCACAGTGCTGGCTACAGGCATGTGCCACCGTGGAGATGTCGTGCAACGTGCAAGGCACGATGGCAGGACTGAGGTCACGGCCACAATCGTGCCCCTTGACGTCTGGAAGCCACCCCTTGCCGACGGTTCCTGGGCTGGAGCGACCATTCACACGAAGTCCGGCGTCAATAACACATTCGCTGGAATGGAAGGGCGACCCACCTTATAGAAATGGTTGGGGTTGACCACCCCGTGGCACTTGGCAAAGGGGCCCCGGGGGTCCAAGAGCTTGGAGCAGGTCTCCTCGGCGTACTGGGCTGGGGGGGGGGCGTGGAGGCGAGTCAGTGGTTTAAAGTTTGTATGCCAATTACTTAACCCAACAATATGAACGGCAGCCGAGCCAATGTTTAACTGGAGCTGCGTGTCTTCGGGTATACCAGCGTGCAGGTACGGAAACTTGGCACGAAGCGACACGCGCGGCGGCCATCGTGAGCGGGGGGGGGGGTTCAAACGTTCGTGGCAACGCCGGGTGAAAGGAGAGAGCAGCTCGCGGAGCAGACAAGATTGTGTGACAGAATGCTGCACGGTGACCCCCCCCCCCCCATGCCACGCGCATTCCAACGCAAGCTATGGCGAGCAAGAGCGATTGAGCGCAGACCTGCAGACCTAGAATTCCAATTCGTGATGTGGAGAGACATGTATGAATGTGATGTGTTGTCTGCTTATCTTCTTATTTTATGTGTATAGAATGCCTTAGCTGATGGTGCTTTTCAAAGTTTAAAAATCAGTAACAAAAAACGAGAGATTATAGATGGCAGGAGGCATGCAAGGGCCGAGGAATGAGTGGCACGTGGAGTCACGGAAGGGTTATAGGGGACTGAGAGTGGAGTGGAGAGGCGAGGGAAGAGGAAGGGAATGTGCAATGGAGATGAGGTGAGGATTTGAGAGGGAAATGGAAGGAGGGGCAGTCGATTCCAGTGGAGGAGTGCAAGGAGGGAGAAGGATCGAACATGAGATTTGGCACAGTGAAAAGGATGGACAGAGCAAAGATTGGGAATGAAGCGGATGAGAGGAGGGGACGTGGCAGGAGATGAGAGAGGCGAGATGAGGTGGGGCAAGGCCATGGAGATATTTAAAGACTCGTGAGGTATTTCAAAAGCCAGCGGTGTAGTAAACGGGATGCCAGTGGAATTGATCGAGGAGAGGCAAAGTGTGAGAATTAAATGAGAGATTGAAAATAATCTGAGCAGAAGCAGTTTTTATTTGTTAGAGGGGAGTGAGAGCGTAAGCAGGGAGACCAAGAGGTAGATTATTGCATTCGTCCAGATGGGTACGTTTGTATTCTCAGCAACGACGCTGTTAATGATCATCTTGCGTTACAATTGTGACCGGCGCCTCCACTCGGTCCGCCCCGGCCACCAACCACTGGCGGTTTGTCCTTGAGCATCAATAAACCAGCCACCTCTTACGCGTGAAGTTCATCAGGAAGTTGCGTCCACATTCACAGACGATGGAGGTGGCATTGCGAAAGTTCAATTTACAATGCACACTTTATGCAAAGCATCCTTTGGTGCTTTACAACACTAATCATAACAACAAAACTCAAAAAGACATTGCTCAATCAATGGAGCTTGAAAACAAGCCAATTCAAGCAAATATGTTTATACGTTTGACGGGAAATTTCGGTCTGCTCTGTTTAACCAGGACACGACGTAAACCCACTCATGACGCATGAACAGCATTGCTACGACTTGGGCTCACATCAAAGACATTCCAAATGCACGATCTAGACTACATTTGACAACCTAACTAGAAATGTGATTGTTGCACTATTGCTGTTGTGACTTGGAATCGAGTTGCAGAGTCAGGGAGCATAGCAACTCGAGTCCCTCTCCCCGCACAGTCGGCATCCATCGATCTCGCGCCGCCACCGTGGGTCACGCTCATCTGGCGCCGGTCAGCATCGCGCCCCTCAGGCGACCGCGTGCAGGGGCTCACCCGAGCCCCGCGTGAGCGTGCCCCGCGGGACCCACCGGTGTGCGCGTTGATGGAGCACGGGTCCTGCAGCTCCTCGGCCGTGTCGGGGCAGCCCGTCTGCGCCTTCCACGAGTTGGCGAAGGGGGGGGAGGTGGCCTCCACGAGGCCGCACGACGTCTTCAGCTCGTCCGCCAGCACGTCGTTGTAGTTCCCGCAGAGTCCTGGCGCGGACGCGGCGGCAGCGCGTCACGACGGTACCGCGAGCCCAGCACAGAGACCGTGGCACCCCCCAGGAGCCCCGATCCCAGACCCTGGAGCACTGTACCCCAGGACCCCTGATTCCCAGATGCTGGGAGCCCTGTACCCCGGGACCCTTGTATCCCAGAACCCGGAACCCTGTATCCCAGGACCTCGGATCTCAGACTCAGGAACCCCGTATGGACCCTGGACCCTCGTCCCTGAGAATCTCGGATTGGCTGAAATGCCACGAACATTTCTCTTGGTGACAGAACGGATGGGAAAGCGCTGCCCCCTGCAGTGTGGACCAGGGGTCACTTGGGACCTCGGCGCTAGCTCTGCGATATTCCCTTTCACTCGCTGTTCTCCAACTTAGAGGGTTACACCACTCGGAGATTTCCGAATTGAATCTTCATCTCCATGCCGCGACCGTCAAAAGCGCGGTGGGGATGACAAAACGGTGTGCGCGCCGTGCAAGGGCCTCACCACAGGTGCGGTTCTTGTAGGCGACGGACACGCTCACGTAGAGCTGCATCTGGGGCTGCAGCTGCACTTGGAGGTGCAGGCCGGAGCGGGTGGCCACCTGCACGAACATGGACGACTGGCGGAACACCTGCAGGCCGGCTGTGCGCACGGGGGGGGGGGGGGGGCGCCTTCAGGTCGTTCCCTGCGTGCCTCCGCGCAGTTATCGTAGAGTCGCGACGATAACCACGGCGGTGGCACACGGACGTGCTGAGATAAAACTCACAGCTGAGGTGTGGTGAGGGCTTGGAACAAGGTGCGGTGGTCACCGGTGGGAAATACCGATTTGTGTTTCCACTGTGACGAATGGAAAGCGTTGAAGCAGATCGCAATGAGATTACCGTGTCTGTACGGCCTTCACCAAGATTACGTTTGAGACTTTGTTCAAACTCTCGATGTCTGCAGAAGTGATAACGCACGACACCAATTTTTGTGCACGGACATACACAGCCGTGTTTGTCACGCCACTGTTAGTTACTCCACTGCTGGATGAGGGCCTCCCATCCCGTGTGGGGTTGTGGGGGTTATTTGACCATACTCTACCATGATGGTTAGGGTGTGTGGCATGTGGCGCGTGTGTCACGTGTGGTATGACGCGTGTGTCACGTGTGTGTTGTGAGCTGCACACACCATTGTTGCTGAAGGGCAGGTTGAGGATCATGGAGTTCATGAACACACGGCCATTCGACTCAAACTTCATGACCTGAGACGCGCGACACAGACACCGAGATGAGCCCAGGAGGTCACCACGCATTGACACCCGGGAAGCAGGCGGCGCAGCGAGCAAATGTTTACGTTCAGTCAGTCGTGATTCATCCTAAAATTCATGAAGCCACACTTTAGAATAACCGCCGCGACTGAATACGTAAAGGTGTGCAACAGCCCTGTGAGAGATGAACTCGGAGTTACTGATTGAGTAGCAAGTGAACTCACCTCGCCGCCGTGCGCCAGCAGCAGCAGCGACACGGAGGTGAGGAGGTGAGTGGTGGGTGATGTTGGTGAGTGGTGGGTGATGTTGGTGAGTGGTGGGTGATGTTGGTGAGTGGTGAGGATGCTCACCTCGCCGCCGTGCGCCAGCAGCAGCAGCGACACGGAGGTGAGGCACGTGGCGCGGCTCGTGGAGGAGCACGGCCGCAGCTCGGCGAGGATCGTGAACTCGCGTCCTGCGCAGTCCTGATGCACAAGCACGGTACACGCACATGCAGGATACACGCACACATGATACACACATGCACGATACATGAAACACACACATACATGATACACACATGCACGATACATGACACACACACACACATGATACACACATGCACGATACAAGGCAACTGGGCGAACCATTACACCAGCCTGAGCGATGTCATAGACGCACAGTCACCGCCACCTGTGAGAGTGCGCGCGGTGCATGAAGCCAACAGAGCGTCTCACGGGCAGCCCCGGTGGTGAGGTCACGACGATCGGCGAGTTCAAGTGCAGGCGCAACACATTCGCCAGCGCCCATCAGGACCCGCTCTCTGCCGTCCGCGCTTCCCCTTCGGCCTTCGACGACTCACGGCGGAGTAACAAAGTTCACGTCGACCAATCGACCTGCGGAGTCTGGAACGGCGCACGAGGGGCCAGTGTGGCCAGAACCATGGCCGGCCGCCATCGTCTCCCCCGAGCCGATGTGTACGCACCGCACAGAGTACTCATTTAATGCTGAGCCGACCTGGGAGAGGCCCACAACCGATTCGCATAATTGCAACTGACGTTGGCCATGGCAGGGAACAGAACCTGGGCCGCCGGGTCAGTGGCTCCGCGCGCCAGCCACTGCGCCACGACACGGAGGTTCGTCGAGGAGGGATGAGGATTGTCGGATAACCATTTCTAGGGAATGTCCAGGGAGAAGGAGCCCACAGAAGGGACACGTGTATTCTGTGATGGCCGCGTATGTTGTCTTCAAGCCAACGCGAGCTCGAGGCACCGGCCCTGCCGCGCGTGGCTCGGAGCGGGCACCAGCGAGGCCCCTGCACTGCGAGTCGTGCCCGCTCACACGCGCGCCTGCCCGTGGTGCCGAGCTCCGATCGTGTTCTTTATTGCAGTCGCTCGTTGTGCAGCATCGTTTTACGATGGGCGTGCGTGTGTTTGCGAGAGTCGGCGATGATACGCCGCCAGCCATCCGATCGGTGTCGTAACTCGCGGACTTTGTCGCGAGACGTCGGGGACGCGGCCGCATTGGGGCGCGAGCGTGAGAAACTTGACGAAGGCCGCGACGGTGGCAGCCACGCGGCAAACCCCGGCACGAGAGGAGATCCGCGAGCGCTGCGCCGCAGCCCCTCGCCGCCCAGAGGGGGGGCGGCTATCGGGGCGCGGGCGGTGCCGCTGGGCCACTCGCCACCTGTCCTTGGGTTTCACCGCATTGCTGTTCTCTCTCCGACTCGTCCAGGTGTGTTTATTATACCTGGTCCATGGCAATGCCTGCAACTGCACCGGGGCGCATGGGCCACAGGGGGCCCGTGTGCTGGGGCCACGAAATGTGGTGGGGTGGTGGGGTGGGGGGGTGGTGCGGTGGGGGGACTGGGACCGTGAGTGTAGTTTTGCACAATCGTGCACCGAGACCTCCAGTGATGAGCCAAAATCACAACTGGTTACCACCAACACCTGATTACCACCCACACCTCGTCTCCACCCACACCTCGTCACCACCCCCACCTCGTCACCACCCACACCTCGTTACCACCCACACCTCGTCTCCACCCACACCTCGTCACCACCCCCACCTCGTCACCACCCACACCTCGTTACCACCCACACCTCGTCACCACCCACACCTCGTCACCACCTACACCTCGTCACCACCTACACCTCGTCACCACCCACACCTCGTCACCACCCACACCTCGTCTCCACCCACACCTCGTCACCACCTACACCTCGTCACCACCCACACCTCGTCACCACCCACACCTCGTCTCCACCCACACCTCGTCACCACCTACACCTCGTCACCACCTACACCTCGTCACCACCCACACCTCGTCACCACCCACACCTCGTCACCACCCCCACCTCGTCACCACCCCCACCTCGTCACCACCCACACCTCGTCACCACCCACACCTCGTCTCCACCCACACCTCGTCACCACCTACACCTCGTCACCACCTACACCTCGTCACCACCCACAGCTGGCCTCCTGGGCAGCGCGCTCACCTGCGAGAGGGTGTAGAGGCAGTTCCCGTGGAAGGTGTAGGTGCGGTGGTCGAAGGTGGTGAAGTGGGAGCCGCCCTCCAGCTTGCACATCCCCGGGCACGGCAGACTCGAGCAGTTCCACTGGCCCCCTACGCACTCGCTGTGTCACACGGGGGGGGGGGGGGGGGCACGGGTTAGAGCAGCACACCCACGGGGCAAGGCAGTCTGGTGTGCTCTACAATGGCCAGTTGTGTGTGGCTGGAGTGAAACCTCCTTTATAAATCAACACAGAGGTTCAATTCTCGTGGTCCGTTGATTGATGCACGTGGCTGGCACTCGCGTCGGAGAGGCCGCAACTGGCGCGGGGGGCACGCTCACGGGGACGTGGCTACCCCCCCCCCCCCCCCGTGTGCCACTCGGCCACTCGGTCGTTGCCACTGCTGCTGGATCACGACGCGAGTACCGGATGATTCCTGCACGACGCTCGCTCGCTCCCGCCCTGGCGAGCAGGAGGTGTCGCTGCTCGGAGCATCTTCGAATTGACCGGTGACTTTGGATGTGACTGTTGATGTGACTGTGACTGTGGATGTGGATGTGACTGTGGATGTGACTGTGGATGTGACTGTGGATGTGACTGTGAATGTGACTGTGGATGTGACTGTGAATGTGACTGTGGATGTGACTGTGGATGTGACTGTGGATGTGACTGTGGATGTGACTGTGGATGTGACTGTGAATGTGACTGTGGATGTGACTGTGGATGTGACTGTGGATGTGACTGTGGATGTGACTGTGGATGTGACTGTGAATGTGACTGTGAATGTGACTGTGAATGTGACTGTGAATGTGACTGTGAATGTGACTGTGAATGTGACTGTGAATGTGACTGTGGATGTGACTGTGGATGTGACTGTGAATGTGACTGTGGATGTGACTGTGAATGTGACTGTGGATGTGACTGTGGATGTGACTGTGAATGTGACTGTGGATGTGACTGTGAATGTGACTGTGGATGTGACTGTGGATGTGACTGTGGATGTGACTGTGACTGTGGATGTGACTGTGGATGTGACTGTGAATGTGACTGTGGATGTGACTGTGGATGTGACTGTGGATGTGACTGTGAATGTGACTGTGGATGTGACTGTGGATGTGACTGTGGATGTGACTGTGAATGTGACTGTGGATGTGACTGTGGATGTGACTGTGGATGTGACTGTGAATGTGACTGTGAATGTGACTGTGAATGTGACTGTGAATGTGACTGTGAATGTGACTGTGAATGTGACTGTGAATGTGACTGTGGATGTGACTGTGGATGTGACTGTGACTGTGGATGTGACTGTGGATGTGACTGTGAATGTGACTGTGGATGTGACTGTGAATGTGACTGTGGATGTGACTGTGGATGTGACTGTGGCTGTGACTGTGGATGTGACTGTGGATGTGACTGTGGATGTGACTGTGACTGTGGATGTGACTGTGGATGTGACTGTGGATGTGACTGTGACTGTGGATGTGACTGTGGATGTGACTGTGGATGTGACTGTGGATGTGACTGTGGATGTGACTGTGGATGTGACTGTGGATGTGACTGTGGATGTGACTGTGACTGTGGATGTGACTGTGGATGTGACTGTGGATGTGACTGTGGATGTGGATGTGACTGTGGATGTGACTGTGGATGTGACTGTGGATGTGACTGTGGATGTGACTGTGGATGTGACTGTGGATGTGACTGTGACTGTGGATGTGACTGTGGATGTGACTGTGGATGTGACTGTGGATGTGACTGTGGATGTGACTGTGGATGTGACTGTGGATGTGACTGTGACTGTGGATGTGACTGTGGATGTGACTGTGGATGTGACTGTGACTGTGGATGTGACTGTGGATGTGACTGTGGATGTGGATGTGACTGTGGATGTGACTGTGGATGTGACTGTGACTGTGGATGTGACTGTGGATGTGACTGTGGATGCGGTTGTCGGCACCGCTCTGGTTGCGTGAACATGTGCAGCATTTGGCCGAAGTCGAACTTGAAATTCGTGGTCTGTTACCGGCCTATTGCAGCCTCGCGGATCGTACCAACTACAAAGTGATGAAGGGGCAGAGGGGGCCTATAAGGGGCTCGTACCATTTACTGCAGGGGGTCCTCAGCACCCCGCCGGGGGGGTACTGCCTGCCGTCGAACACGCAGGAGCACTGCTCCACCGGCACGCAGCGCCCGCCCTGCGCCTCGTCCACGTCATCCATCACCGTGCCTGGGGGGGGGGGGGGGGGGGTGTAAATGAATGATTTGGCTCATTTCCACTGATGGACTGGACTGAAGCTGTCGAGGTCGTGTTTAAAGGGCACGCTACCAAATTAAATAAATAAAGACATGAATGAAAACAACAACACCGCTGGTGCTGGGGAGACCCTTGCCCCAGCCGAGGGGTCGCTGGTGACTCCTCGGGGTTTAGGGTCGGGCTGAGTCAGGCGACGACGCTGCCAATCTCCATGCGATTTATGCTGCCATCAACCGCTTGAGACTACAAGGGCAGAGATCAGAGCCTAATTCAGAGATTTGAAATCAACGGCCCGATTCCTGCCTCATCCATCACCACCGCCGGCCCCGCTGCCACCCTGACCGCGCCTTCCCCACCACTCATTGTCGGCGATGGTCTCGTCTGTGCTTTTTTGCCAAAAATCGGACGAAATGGGAAATGTGTCTAGATGGGAACCTGCGTGATGCTACCTGGCGGATCATGGAAGCTAGGCAGGGAGACGAGGCTGGATATTGCTTAGATTGTTACACCCAGGGCTGTACCTGGGCCAGAATGAGCTGGAACACCGCGGTGATGGGAGGGAAAATTTGAATCCGACTATGTTCCGTAAGGAACCAAGGGACAAGTGTAGCAGCGGCTAGCCGTCTGCACATATATATGTATGCATGTTGAACTTATTTCACACCGTACGCAGCCAACCGTGCTAATCGGAGGTGCGTGTACATGTGTTGAGTGACGCAACACATGTGTACATCATCATGAGGATCGCAAAGTCCACGAGGACCATTGCGTCCTCCGCTCCCACAGTTGGAACAACTTCCAACGCGAGGACGGCCGTGCCGTGGAGATTTAACTGAGAGGGTGAATCGGCGACCGCAGCAGCTCAGAAAGTATCTACCCGCACCCGCGTGCGTGCGTTTTGAAGAGGTGGGCTGATACGGTACAGGAGGATGGGGATTGGGGAGACAAAGGCGGACGGGTGAGGTGCTGGCCTGCCCTTGTGCCATGCCGGCCTTAAAAGTTGCTGCTCGACAACGACACTTGCCCCGACAAGGCGATGAAGGGAATCTTTGTCTTTGTACTTGCATGAGGGTACGGTTATTGCTGGTAGTGCAAAAGGTGTGTGCAGATGTTTATTGTGTTTGGCAAGCAGCACACTATATATCTGTTTCATTGCAGCCTCCCCCGCATATCCCCAGCCACGGGGATGGTCGTGCATTTCTGAGTTGAAGAGCCCCAATAAACCGGTGCATTAATCGAGAGCTGTTGGCACCGTGGCTGCAGAAGGGGATGAGGACTTGTCCTGGCACCGACGATGGCACCGACGGCCCATGAGCAACCCCCCCCCCATCATCCTCCGCCTCGCCACGTGGCCCCCCCTTTGCCCCTCGCTGTCGTAAACGTCGTGAGGTTAACTAAGGTACAACGCCACGGCTCGCCCCCCCCCCCCGCACTTCCCCAACTCCCTATTGGCTCCGAGTGAGCTATATAAATTTCGCACGCAATCCATGCAAATTAGTTCACGGTGATTGCAGGTGTGTACAGGTAGGTGTGTGTAGGTGAGTGTAGGTGTGTGTAGGTGTGTGTAGGTGTGTGTAGGTGAGTGTAGGTGAGTGTAGGTGTGTGTAGGTGTGTGTAGGTGTGTGTAGATGTGTGTAGGTGTGTGTAGGTGAGTGTAGGTGAGTGTAGGTGTGTGTAGGTGTGTGTAGGTGTGTGTAGGTGTGTGTAGGTGTGTGTAGGTGTGTGTAGGTAAGTGTAGGTGAGTGTAGGTGTGTGTAGGTGTGTGTAGGTGTGTGTAGATGTGTGTAGGTGTGTGTAGGTGAGTGTAGGTATGTGTAGGTGATTACCGTTAATGTGGAGTGGGAGTGCAACGGCTAGCGCACTGCGCTACGAAACCAGCAACCCGAATTCGATTTTCACTCACGGCCCACACCAGTCGCAATTATCTGAATCGGTCCTGGGCCTCCTCAAGGTCGACTCAGCCTCAAAAGAGTACCTGGTGCGATGTGTAAACATCGCCACTGGGGAGACAAAGTCGGCCTTGCGTGGTGCTGGCCACCCACTCCCTCGTGTGCCGTGCCGGCCTTCATTGGTGCTCGCTAACAGCTCTTTCCCCAACAGTCTGTTAAGACTTGTCTTTGTATAGTTAGTTGAGTGTAGGTGTGTGTAGGTGTGTGTAGGTGAGTGTAGATGAGTAGAGGGCGCTTGTAGGTGTGTGTAGGTGTGTGTAGGTGTGTGTAGGTGAGTGTGGGTGTGTGTAGGTGTGTGTAGGTGAGTGTAGGTGTGTGTAGGTGTGTGTAGGTGTGTGTAGGTGAGTGTGGGTGTGTGTAGGTGTGTGTAGGTGAGTGTAGGTGTGTGTAGGTGAGTGTAGGTGTGTGTAGGTGTGTGTAGGTGTGTGTAGGTGAGTGTGGGTGTGTGTAGGTGGTTGCGTGATGCCACGGCCACGGGACTCGCTCCAGGGGAGGTGCCCCTCAGCAGACACGCCACACGCGGCTGCGTCTGGCGCTCGTGATTGCCCCCCCGCGAGAACACCTCACCTCCCTCGGCTTCCTTGCCAGGCCGCCTCGCGTGTGGTCTCCAAACGTTTCAGAGAGGGGGGAGAATTGGCCAAAGTCCGATGCGAGTTGAAAGTCCCGGGCCCTGTGATGTGATGTGAGCGAGTTCACGAGAGACATCTCCAGGAGTGTCTGGACGACAGTCACTGGGACGATGATGACGCACACCGCGCACCGTGGGACACGCTGCGTCGGCAGTAAGTGGCTGTGGATGGTGGAGAATAAAGTCCCCGATTCCACAATTCTACGCATGCGGTGAGCAGCGGGGTGTATGGAGTGAGGCGTGAGACGATCTCACGCCAGGGATGTCCTGAACCGTGTTCAGAGGCATTCAAACCCAGGCCGGCAGGAGATGAGCGAGCGCAGGGCGGGCGATGTGCGAGATCACGTGGAGCGAGAAGCGGCCGTGAGAGAGCTTCTCGATAGGAATCGGCCAATGGAGAAGTGGCGGGAGGGAAAACGGGCGTCCGGGGTTTTTCGAGTCGGTCTACGCGAGATCGTCGTGCGGGAGCGCTCGCTCTGCGTTCGTCTCCTCCCCGCGGGATCCGGCCGCCACCCATCCGTGCTCGAGATGCGATCCCGGCAGGAATCCCGGAGCGCGAGCCGGATCAGTGAGAGGGGAAACTCACTCGTGTTGGCAGGAGGTGTCGGCCGAACGGTCTCATCTCTCGTGTAAAACAAAACCGCTGAACGTGTGAGAACGAGGCCAGACCACTCACTCCGTAACGCAGGTGAGCGGGGCGGGTGAGCGGGGCAGGTGGGCGGGGCAGGTGAGTGGGGCAGGTGAGCGGGGCAGGTGAGCGGGGCAGGTGAGCGGGGCAGGTGAGCGGGGCAGGTGAGCGGGGCAGGTGAGCGGGGCAGGTGAGCGGGGCAGGTGGGTGGGGCAGGTGAGCGGGGCAGATGAGTGCGGGTACCAGGGGGGCAGAAGCAGCCGTCGAGGCAGGCATCCTCGCACAGGGCGCTGGCCGTGGGGTTGGAGCACGTGTCCAGGCAGCTGGTGCCGCACTCCGAGTGCTGCATCGCGTCAGGACACAAGGCGGCTGCGTGGGGGAAAGAACCAAGAAGAATAATAATTAAATCACGACGTTTCGGGCGCAACACCTACGTGACTTTACCGAAAGAACCGAAGAGCATGGATATTTGCAGTCACAAAAACTTCAAATCTAGGATTGAATGGTACTTTGAGATTCTCGCTCTCGTCCCAAAATAGGGCTGCGAGACTTCAAATTAGAGTGAGTGATGTCTGAGTGAGTGGGTGAGTAAGTTGGTGAGTGGGTGGGTGAGTGGGTGGGTGAGTGGGTGAGTGGGTGGGTGAGTGAGTGAGTGGGTGGGTGGGTGAGTGGGTGAGTGAGTGGGCGAGCGGCACTCACGGCACAGCTGGGAGTTCCTCCACGCCCCCGGGCGGCCCCCCGCGAGCGCGCACTGCCGCGAGAGCTCCGCCAGGGAGTCGCAGGCGCACTCCGCGGGGGGCAGCCCCCACGTCTCCACGCACGCGCACACGTCCCGCGTGCACGCGACCACGAGCGCGTGCACGTCCACCCCGACGTCCTCGCACCCGGAGAAGGCGGGGAGCTGCGTGAACGCGCGGCAGGTGTCCACCTAGAGAGGGACGGGGGGGGGGTGCGGATAAGAGGGGGGCACGGGGGTCGAGGCACCGCTCCGGGGGGGGGGGGGGGTGCGTAGGTCACGTGCTCAAGGTGCCCCAGCCGAGCGCGGCTCCTCACGTGTCTGGAGCAGTTGAGCGCGGGGGGTCCCGGAGGCGCCGTCTCCTCGGTGCAAACCGCACTGCCGTCCGCGAGCTTCTGCGCCTTCACGAAGTCGGCGACCGTGCGCATGTCTGGGACACGGGGAGCAGGGGAAGGCGTCAGTCAGGGGACTGGATGGGAGCAGGGGACAGGGGACCGTGGGGAAGCGCTCATTCTCGGCTTCCCACATTGTCTGTAACTCCCTTCAGGCCGCCATCAACACCATGGCGCAGACTCGAGATCTGCTTTCCCTCTGGATCTCACTCTCTGCGACATCGTGAGATGTGGTCAGCATTTAGACGCCATGCGTATCCATGTCTTGCAGCACTGAGCGTGGCTGGGCTGGCGTGAGTTCAGCAGGAGCGCGCTCACCGTCCTTGAACTCGGAGTTCACGGGGTCCTGGTTGTAGTCCCCGCACAGGCCACACATGCGCCCCTTGAACCTCTTGTCCACGGAAATCTGTGGGCGCAACACGTGGAGTGAGGTCCGAGACAGCGCCTGCCATGCTATGGCGGGTAAAGTAGCAGGAGCGGTGTGCTGAGTATGCGTGAACTATGCGCGTGGTGGTGGTGGATATGGATGTGAATGCTGCGTGGGTGCTGTGCGCGTGAGTGGACGGGGGGGGGGGGGGCTGAGCGGGCCGAGCGGCGTTGGGAGGCACCGTGAGGGACTGGTCCACGCTGAGACGAAGCTCCATCACGTTGCGCATGCGCACGGTCGTGTAGGCGCCCACGCGCGTCACCTGCACGCCGGTGTCGCTGAACGGCAGGCGGACCCTGCTCACCCACACGGGAGGGAGCGGGCAGCATTGAGCTCAGCACGCAGAGAGCACCCACGGGTTAACACAGAGCTCAGCACGCGGCACGCGTGATCACACGGGAGGGAGGAGGCGGCACGAGTTCACGTGGAGCGCGATGAACGCGGTGCTACTCAACGTTCCGACACAAGAGGCCACGCCAGAGGAGGCGCACCCCACGGACAAACACAGTCGCGTCGCGCGCCGCATCATCAGCGCACAGATCCTGTACCACGCGGGGAGGCCACGTGTGCACCAACAGGTGCGCAGGGGCGCTGAAGTCCGCCCCGGTATTGATCAGCTGCACTCACGTGTGCTTCTTGTGTGTTCTCATGTCTCACGCGTGTTTAAACAGCGTGCTCGGTAGCACTTTGATGCGTTCAGGGAAGTTCAAGTTCATTCAGGTGCGCTCACACGGGTCCGGGTACGCTCAGCTAGGCTCGCTGCATGGAGGCGCGGGTGCGTGCAGGCGAGGCGTGTGCACGCGTGCTCGGGTGCGGCGTCCGCGTACCTCTCCCCGCGCGCGGTCACGTTCCCGTCGCGGGAGACGGAGAGCGCGAGGCCGTCGAGCTGCGCGCTCACGGAGCTGATCCGCCCCGCGCTGCGCCGCACCTCCACGCTGAAGCTGGAGGCGCCGTCCCCGCACTCGCGCGCCGCCACGTAGGGGCACGCGCCCGCCGCGCGCAGCGCGAAGCCGTCGAAGGTGCGCACGTGGCCCAGGCCCCACGCGCTGCACGTGCCGTCAAGGTGCACGGGCGGCGGCGGCGCCGGTGTCTGGGTCTTCTCTGCACGCGAGATTCAGCATCAGCAGCAGCAGTGTCATCGTCATCATCAGTATCATAGGGCGTCACATCAGGGGTGACTGACGTGGCTACCGACGTCGGTGCTGGGGAACCGGGCGCGTGTGCACACAGCACTGCTACCCCCACTCGGAGTTACCACTCCAAGTAATTGGGCACGATCTCAAACACCGCAACAGGGAGAGCCAACTGCTTCACCCTGGCCACCTGAGCTATCAAATGTCCCTCCTCCTGAGATCCACCACCTGAAATCCAATCATTTTGGAGCGCAGCCAGAGCCCTTTGGCTAAAACCCACGTTTCAAACCAGCGCATTGACTGCTAATCACACGAAGGTACCACACCGGTCCACGCCAAGTGAGATCTGCATGCCTCGCGGCAGCATCCCCCCACCCACTGCCTTCACAAATGAGAATGCATCCGGCATGCGATCCCAGCAACAACAACAACCGGTCCATCGGCCACACAACAATGAGTCCCTTGTAAAACTTCCAAAATTGGTGGATGCATTGAAGCAATCCACGGGGTACATGAAGCAGTTTCCTGGCTAACTAACCTAGACATAGACCGGTTATCCATCCATACACAAGATAGAATCATAGCCAACACCACCATCATCACCACCATTAGTAGCAGTCATCATCATCTCACCATCAGCACCGTCACATCCTCGAGCGAGTGCCCCCACCTGTGCCGTTGTCTGCGCCACCGAAGTTGATGTCGCTCGTCTGGTGGCTCAAGAGGAAGTTGCCCATCACGCCCGTGCCTGCACGCACACGACCCTCAGCGTCATCATCATCGCAAGTACGCGGGGCCACCTGAGTGATGGGATGTGGGAGCAGTTGTCAATGTGGGGTCAGGGTCGGGGTCACGCACCGCTGCAGATGTCGCCCATGACCACGTGGGCGTCTTGCGCGCTGATCTGGAGCGGGTAGAGGTGCGCGAACGTGGGGAGCGAGGCAAGGGCCTGCAGCTCCTCCTCGTCCACAAGGGGCCTGGGGAGCAGAGGGGAGCAGGGGGGAGTATGGGGAGAAGGGGGGTCAGGGCGAGAAGAGGGAGCAGGGGGGGGTATGGGGGGAGCACGATCATTCATCTCGCAATCGGTGAGGACTATCGAGATGCTTATGATAGACGTGGCAGAGACGTAAGAGGGACATGAGAAGGAGAAAGCAGGGGGCATAGGGGAGACGAGCAACGCAGGAGGCGAGTATAGAGAGACATTAAGAGACAAGGGAGATAGACGAGGGGTAGGGAGGGGAGAGGGCCGCTCACCCGATGCCCACGGTGACGATGAGCACCTGGGCTTGGCTCGCCAGCTCGGAGATTCCTCTCACGCTGTCGTCCGCGAGTCCGGTCGTCATCAGCATCAGCACCTGGAGACACGCGGGCGGTCACGCGGCCCGGCGGTAGCGCATTCGCTGCTTGTTGTTGCAGAGGTTCGCGGTTCGATTTCAGTGGCTGCCCTGATTAATACTGCGGTGAGTGTATGGACCGTGACATAACGCGCCGTCTGCTGTAAAGTGGACCTCAAAGATCCCATGATGTCATTCGCAGGAGCAGGTCATTGTGTCCTGGCGTCATGGTCCAAACTTTCCCAATATGAAAATTACCTGCAAATTAAGAGAACACCTGGTGGGACCCATCTGAAAACGAGTCTCAGTGAGGCTTTCCTGGGTAAACGAGGGGAATCGTGATTCATAAAGCGTCAGATCGCGTAAGTAAAATGTGTCTTGTAATCCCTCATCCACCCGACACAGCCGACGAGTAAAGTAGTCACGTGATTAAAAGTTGCAATGTGTCACTACTTCAGCACGCCGGTGTTGGAGGGCAATCGCACACCACCTTGAAACAACTGGTACCTACACAAGCAGCACCATCAGAAACTGACACAATG
Organism: Lampetra planeri; assembly: GCF_965212315.1. Classification (NCBI taxonomy): domain Eukaryota; kingdom Metazoa; phylum Chordata; class Hyperoartia; order Petromyzontiformes; family Petromyzontidae; genus Lampetra; species Lampetra planeri. The sequence goes on along the minus strand of NC_136122.1, from coordinate 13,942,680 downwards.
GCGAACACGTCCTCCAGTCTTGGGCCTTCAACACGGGGGGTGATGTCACCAATGTGCCAGGAAGTAATTCCTAGAGTTGAATATGCTGTATTCCCTTAAATGATGCTGTTAGATTATAATAAGTTATGTTAGATACTTTTTATAACGGAATGTATAGATATATTTAGTGATGAAACAGATTAGTCAATGTTACTCTTTGGTAAAGTCACGTAGGTATAAAATAAAATAAATCACGACGTTTCGGGCGCAACACAAGCGTCCATCAGCAGGTGGGAAAGCATGGTCTGCTGCTCAGGCAGACTGTTTTAAAGGTTAGAAATGGGTGTAGCCCAAGGGTCATAAAGAAGTGGTCGAGGCTAGTGATGTTAATGTGAGAAATGAGCATGTGACTGTAAGATAGGAGGAGAGCGGCCTCCTCGACGAGGGCACGGAAGTGGCTATGTTAATGCGAGGGATTAGCAATCCTCACATTAACCGTTATTTAATGAGTAACACTAACTTCGTAGTAATGTTATAATGCTGTGTTAGTTTATATTAATGTGAATGCGTTTACAAGCCCCGCTCAGCCCGGAGCTGTCAACTGTGTTGAGATAATTTTTATTTATCTCAATTTCAGAGGATTCTCTCACAATCTGGAAACTGCCTGGTGACGCTAGCGGTAGTGCCCATTGTGACGTGTGTGTGGGTCGCTCTCCAGCACAGCGGAGTGCTGAAGCGGTGATACATTGGCACTTGTGGTAATCACGTGACAACTTGCTCATTGGCTGTGTCGGGTGGAGGAGGGTGAACGACACTTTTTACTGGCACTTGCGACTTGGGATCGCCGAGTCACAAGTCTTTGGACTCGGTGAGTATTCTCTCTCTCTCTGTGTGTGTTTACTTCATCGGGTTCGCCTGTCGGCATCTTTTACACACTTTGTATATACACGTACACATACATAAAGACACCACGACCTGTCGCTTTCCACCCCGCACACCGCGCATCGTTCAGCAGCATTCGGTGACCGCTCTGCGATTGCAATCTCGTTGCTACACTTGGGAACCCGCTGTCGCCACGGGTGGCTGAGAGCCGGCTCGGTGCTCCGACGAGGCAGCATCGTCCCCCTCCCTCCCTCCCCGGCGCTCCCCGCACTCACCTTGGTGCGATGGACCCCGTCGTCCGGCCCGGGAGGGAACCCGGCGTGCAGGATGAAGTCGAGGGCGCCGCCCGTGTTGCGGCCGCCCCGCGCCACCTCCAGCAGGCCCAGCACGTAGCCCGCGCTGGCGGCGGAGGCGGCGTCTCCCAGGCGCAGCAGCGGCTGCGCGTCGCGGTCGAAGCGCCACAGCCCCACGCGGGACGAGTTCCCCGCGGGGGCGAGCGACTCGAGCGCGGCTCCCGCGAACGTCTTCATGGCCTCCAGGGTCACGGTGCCCGTCTCGCGGTTCGCCTCCAGCACCAGGTTCAAGTCGAGAGCGGCGCGCGTGCACGCTGGGGGGGGGGGGGGGCGGGCGAGGGGGTGAGATGGTTCACGCGTACCTGACCCCCCCCCCTCTATAATCATTACACTTTACTCAGTAGAGGAGGTCGCTCGTTCTCATCCTGCTGCTGTGCCCCCGGGTCACCCGTTCTGGCTCTGTTCGACTGGAGGCTCCAAGACCTCAATGTCTCCTCTGGGTGTGACTGCCTCTGTGATGTTACGTATATATTTATAGAGATTATACATTGGCATATATATTTATGACGATTAAACATTGACATATATTACATTAATTAAACATCTGCTTTTTCATTGCGCATATGGTGCTCTGTATGTAAGTCACGTGTAAAATAGTTCGCCAAATGAGTAACTCCGTGATGTTGAATCTCGTCTGACGCGTGGCACGCTGGGAGGCGTTCAGCGCCGCGCTCCGCACGCGCGGCCCCTCCGTTTACCCAACAGTCTCCGCGTGTCGTCAAGAGACTGCTTTCTTGGAAGGATGTTGCGTTGTGGGGAGTTTTTGACCTCAGCTCCTTTTCAAACTCGGAGGTGTTTTGTTTTGTTTGACTTCGTGTTGCAGGAAACTCGAGTACCCGGAGATAACGCACCCAGCGCATACGAGGGGGCGGCACTTGAGACAGATTCACGATTCCACTTGATGAACTGTACTTGTGTATGCGCCTCCACCACCTGTCTATTTAGAAACACGAGTTTAGAGTATTTGGCTGCAATACATTTACACACGATACGCCATTTCGTTGAGTTATCATTTGTGGCCAGGTCGCTTCTGAAAACAAGCTTTAAAACTCAGTGGGCCTTACTTGGTAAAAAATAAAGAAAGTATAGCGCTTAGTGTGTCGATTCATTCGTGTCCACGTGTACGTTCGTGCATCTGTGTGTGCCCACGTGTGTGTTCACGTGTTCGCGTGTCCACGTGTGGTCACGTGTCCACGTGTGGTCACGTGTGTGTGTGCGCCATGTGTCAGTGTGCAGGGTTGCATCTCGCGTGTGTGTGTGCGCCATGTGTCTGTGTGCAGGGTTGCATCTCGCGTGTGTATGTGCGCCGTGTGTCTGTGTGCAAGGTTGCATCTCGCGTGTGTACCCAGGGAAGCCTCACTCAGTCGCTTGTTCAGGAGGGTCTCATGATTGCTGTGTTGATACCAATTTTCGTAATTTGCAGATATTTCAAAAAGGCGAATTTGCCAACTTTGGACCAGTACGCCGGCACCGAATGGCCTACTTTTGCGAATTGCATCACTGGATCTTGAAATGGTTTCATGGTTAATACACCCCTAGTATTAATCAGGGCGGCCGCTGGAATCGAACGGCGAATTTCTGTAACAAGATGTAATCGTGCTACCGCGAAACGAGGGCAATCGGTGGATTCATGGCTGAAATTCCACGAAAAACGATTGCGGGTTTGTGATTTTCGGGATCGGTAATACATTTTAAAAATGGTTATTGTTTGATAACCCGATGTATGTTTGTGCTGTGTTTGTGTCTGTGCTGTGTGTGCGTGTGTATGGAGCTGTAGTGTAGTGGTTAGTGACCCGAGTTCGATGACCGCTCACGACCAATAACAATGGCGAATATTTGAACCGGTCCCGGGCCTCCCCTGGGTCGACACATCCTTCAATGAGTAGATGGTGCGGTGTGTAAACATCGCCACTGGGGAGACAAAGGCAGCCGGACGTGGTGCTGGCCACCCACCCCCTTGTCGCGTGCCGTGACGGCCTTCATCGGTGCTCGCGAACAGGACTTGCCCCAACGGTCTGTCAGAAGCTACACGGGGGGTCTGTGTGTACCCACGTGCCCCACGTGCCCATGCGTGTATACGAGCGCGCACGTGCGCGTCAGTGCACCAATTTAACAGCCCCACGCACTCGCGAGTGCTGTGCGTGTGTATGTAGCGAGAGCGGCTCTTCGAGGCGATGTGACCTCGCCGACTGGGGACCCGTGAGGACCCTCGCTCGACTCCTCACCTGGATTCCCCAGGCCCCGCACCGCCGGGAGCAGCAGCAGCAGCATCAGCAGCAGCAGCCACATCGCCCGGACGAGGCGAGACCCCGTGCGGCCGCGGTTCCAGGTCGCCATGAGCGCTTGCTCAAGATTTAGTCGGAGGGGACCTTGGTAGCGCGGTTTATAATCCCCTCTCGCAAAGGCCCTAAAAGGTGGGAGCGGCGCGGGGCAGGGTGCGGGGCAGGATGCGGGGGTGGCGATGTGGGTGTTGCCGTGGTGATGGAGGTGTGGGTGCGGAGTGGTGATGGGGGTGGTGATGTGCGTGGTGGTGATGATGTCGGCTTTGTGATGATGGATGGAGGTATCAAGGTGATAATGGCGGTGTCCATGTGGTGATGGGGGTGGTTGGGGATTGATAGGGATGCTGGTACTGGTGTTGGGGTAATTTTGGAGATTTCAGAGACTCGGGGATCGTGGAGGTCGCCGTGTGCCTACGATGCAACAGCTGCGACATGGGGTCAGAGCGTTGGCACCATGTGGCGGCATCAGCGCCTTTGGCCACGATCACGTCTCGATTTTGAGAGTGGTGATACGCGTGTCGAGGATGTGATTTGGGGTAGTGATGGAGGTGCTAGACCAGAAGTCAGCCACCAAAATAACAAGAATAACCATTTTTTATTCGAATTCGGTAAAAAAACCCCTCAATATTTCAAGAGCCGTAATTTATGTGAATAACGTCACTAAGAAGTCCTTAAAGAGCCGCAGGTTTCCGACCCCTGTGCTAGACTTTGGTGGAGGTGTCAGGGCGGTGATGGAGGTGTCTGAATGATGATAGAGCTATCAGGTTGGTAATGGGTGTGTCGAGGTTGTGATTGGGGTGTGGTTGCGGTGTTGGGTTGAGTTTGTGGTGGGTGTTGCGAGTTGTGTAATGTCCCCGATTACAGTTCAAATATACGTCGTCTGTCAATGACGGAATTTTGGGCAAACACCGAATCTCACTCAATGCACCTGATCTCTCGTCAGATGTAAGAATCCCATCAGCGTTGAGCCTGATTGGTGCTGGGATAGGAGACGTCTTGGGAATACCAGGTGGTAGGCTCGTGCTGAGAAATGGCAGCACAGCAATGGATTTTTTTGCATCAATCTGTGCAAAGCTTTAAGTTTGCCCACTGATATTCGTCCTGGGATTTCTCCAGGTTACTGTATCTGGTTTCCTCCCACACAAAGCCGCTCATGAAGAGAATTGACAAGAGCATACCCACGAAGCACCCCCGATTAGCACAGACGGTTATGTACGGTGCGAAAGAAGTTCAGCATACATACAAAAACAGGGCCCTGTTGTAAATTTCTCTTGAGAATTAGTGGGGCTCTCCTGAGTCGAGCCATGGCTGAGCTGCTCGCTCCCGCATCTCTGTAGGCAGCTGAGCGGCTCAAGTGCGAGCCGAGCCGCGTTACAGGCCGAGCGAGAGCCGAGCCGTGACCACGAGCACGGCCATAATGGGGAGAGTAAATTAGTTGTTGTCGAGTGTGTGGTCATAAGATGTCTAACAAATGCAGGGCGATAACCGGTCGTAAATGCCAGCGGATCGAGCACTCTGAGAAGGGGAAGTGCGAGAGACATGACAGTCGTGGATTGAACAGCGAGGAGCCTTTTGAGTCGCTATGATCGTTAAGAAACATCGGGCAGCAGAAGGAAGTTAACGAGCAGAATCAAGGGATGACGAAAGAAACGGAGAACAAAGTGACCCCAGACGGGGGGGGGGGGGGATATCAGCGACGCCGATGGGATCCGGTTACAAGGCAGCGGGGGGCACACGCGGTGTGACTGCCGAGATGCAGGAGGAGGGGGCATCGCAGACACTCATCGTCCCGCCAGGCGAGGGAGGGGATACCGAAACGAGTCTCGCGACTCTACGCGGATACTTCTGGTGAGTAGTCTAGGGGAGGCGTTTGCCAGAATCTTGCCAAGTAGAACTAAGAATCATAAAAGTACACGTACGGGAACTCGATGTGCATTTCGATCATGGAGGGGTTGTATCGATGGGTAAAGTAAGTTGGGACTATGCTTGAATAGGCGAGACATCACACAGGGTGGGGACCAAGAGGAAGTTCCAAGACCTGATGGCGGGGGACTGTGAGGGCAGCTCGTGGAGGTCACGTGGTCTCCTGTGCAGCATCTACGGGATCGAGCACGGGGCAGTCAGCGGCATTGGGAGTGAGATGCGGGGAGTGAACGCCTCGAACGATTGTCTCGATCTTGATGATTGTCTCGATCTTGATGATTATTGTCTCGATCTTGATTATTAATGCCTTGAACTTAATGATTGTCTTCATCTTGATTATTCATGTCTTGATCTCGATGATGGTTGTATTGATGTTGGTACTAAAGGCGGCTGGATGTGTCGCTTGCCACGTGACCCCTTGAGAGGTGGTCCCTTATAAGGCTGCATAAGGAAACTTTATCTCTTGTGTGTGCGTAATGTTTTTATAAACTAAACATTTGTTTCAATAAATACGCGTCTAATCTGCGCACACACACACACGACTGCTGTACTAGCGAATGTAAACTCCCTGACCGATAAACCGATCCGCCCCGACCACGGGGAATGTGTCCGCTGGGGAGGGCGCGAGAGAGGGGGGGGACAGGATGGCTTCTCAAACCTTAACCCCACGGGCATGGCCACTCAGGAGCCCATTGGCCCACAGGCGTTCGCTGCAGCTGAGCACTTGTGGGCTGGCGTTGGTGCTGTGAGCACATGTTTGTGAAACCAGTCTCAGTCGATCTCATTTGCATTGGGAGGGGGTCGCTACCTTCTCGCCTGTTGAGCAATGGTCTAGAACAGCAGTTCCCAAACTTGTCGAGTGCGCAGATCCCTTTTCAACCTCCAAACGTTTCGCGGACCACCAAACGCGCCAAGTTGTTTGAGATTGTACATTTCATTGGTGAGGATGCTTGTATTTGTATTTATCCGCGGAGCCTGGCGGACGAACAGGGCTAAGCAGACGCAGGTTGAGGGCCGCTGCTCGAGACAAGGGCTCGGCAAGCAACATAACAAGAAGAAGTTTTTTCTCGAACTCGGTACAAAACACCTCCATGTTCCACGAGCCGCAGCGCCCGCGGATACGAGCAGGTCTTCGATAAATGACGTCACGAAGCAGTCCGTGACGAGCCGCAGGTTGCCGATCCCTGGTCTCGGATCGCGACTTGCCAATAAACTGCAATTTGAGTCACTACCTGTGAGATCTTCACTCAAAACTGCTCTAGAGGAGTTGTACACCCCTAGCAGCCACTGCTATTCAGTGCAAAGTATTGTCTTGTGTTTTGATTTAGTGTGCTGATCTTTAAAGGTGCATTGAAAAATGTTGATACTCCTACTGATGCTCCTGCTGTTGTGGAGTGACTCATGCAGCCAGCTATGGCTGCAGGGTCTGGTGGTTGTTTATGTCGTTTATTGTGAAATTTCGGTCACAGTTCCTATGATTGCTGTTACATTGCTTTTATGGCTTTATTTAGGTAATTTCGAAAAGTTTTTTTTGGTTTGGCCATGTTTGTTTGTTGTAGTACGGAGTTAGACTTGTGGCTTTAATCTAAGTTGTCTTGTGGTTGTTGTTGTTTGACTTGCAACCCACTATGATTTTTGCACAGCGTTGGTGTACGGTGCTTTTTCTGTAATATTTAGCTGTTTTTTCCTGGATTTTTCTGTTTGCGCATAGTCACTTTAAGATGTTTTCTTGGTCATGTTTTGGTTTTTTGTTTGTTGCGGTTGCACCCGATTCAAGAGCCGAATGCCTCACCGGGCTATACCAAATACATAAATAAATTCAAAACTAAAATGACAAGGAAAAACTGAACTTCGCATCGGTTCTCCAGTCTACATTCACCTCTCGTCAAGTCCATCACTTTGTGTAAATGATGATGAAGGCCATCGATCATCAACAACAACATCATCAACAACATCAACAGGGACACGTGTGCGACCCGGACACAATGAGATGTAACAGGGCACAGCGTGGTGCTGCTCGCAGACAGCACCAGGGCACAACTCCCAGCATGCCTTGCATGCATTGCATGGACATTGATCTCAGCCTTGTCTAGACCACCAACCCAGAAGAGAGCTGAAAGTATGTGTGGCCGTCCGTCCATTCAGGTAGCGATGAAACAGGCGATACTTTTAATAATTTTGAGTAGGTGGTCTAGAAAGGCTAAGAGCATTGCACGTGCAATGTGGTGATCACATAACATGCGCTCTCCTTTGAAGAGTGTATCGTCATTAACAGTGGAGAGTGTTACAGTCGGTTTACTCTCCCTTGCATTAAACCGATGTTCACGGGTTCGAACTGAGTCGTCACTTTCAGAAGCACTGAACTCCTCCGCTATGATGTTGAGGACAGAGTTGGGGGTGGCCTCCAGTCGAGCGAGTGAATCAGTCAACCACACCAGCACGGAACAACTCAACAACCATAAACACGCACCTGGGTATCATTCTACTCCCCCCCCCGCAATCACCGCATCTCGCTTCCCCTTCCCCCACGTGAATCAATCTCTCCCACGCCCGCCCCTGGGAATTTACAGCGTTTACAGCCATCGTAAAAGCCATCATTACAGCAATCGTCAATTCCACAGTCATTACGGCTACGCTATCTCTCGCACCGCACACGGTCAAAGGTGGAGCAGAGGTGAAAAATCAAAGATCGAGTAGTCACACCTCGATTCCTTCCGTTCCTTGTCGCGTCTTAAGTTCCGTTTGCCTCCTCTCTAAACGTGGCGGCCTCTAGTGGCGGCAGGGGTCACACAAATCCATTGCACCTGGGTACGAATACAGCACAAATCAGCGCCTTCTTCCACGTGTGATTCCACGCGCGTTGCGTGAGCGTAAAGAACGCACCGGGACCCAGCGGCACCCCTCGCTGAGCGCTGCTCGCGTCTGCGACGTCACGGCGCGCGGAGCCCGCTGGGCCGCGAGCGCGGGTTGCCAGCAGACGACGGTACTGCTCATGGATTGTTGAATGCGTCTGTGCAGAGCGCTGCATGTAATTATCGTTGACTGGGAACGTTAACCCGACAACGAATGATGGTGTTTGTTGTTTTCGGTCGGCGTACATTGTACAGGCTTTGTGAGCCAGGTCTCTCGATTTTTGTTAAGGACATCGAACTCTTAAAGGGCCTCACGGCTGAGCCGATGGTTGCGCCTCCTGGCTTCGCACCCCCCCCCCTCCCCCGTGGCAGTCGGAACATCGCACAGGGCACTGCGCGCAGCTTACGCACAACACGATGGAGATTCAAGAGCCCTCCGATGGAACACAGCCCTCTGACGCGTTTCCAGGTAGTACTCCACGTGCTGGGGGAACATCTCAGGAGAAGGTGAAGAGAGACTCGTGCGCGGTACAACCCCCACGCACTCGGGGAGCTCGACGGCCACAACCGAGATCAGTGACGCAGCAGCAGCAGCAGCTGCGGCAGCGGTAAGTACTTCAAGGCATGGACCATCGAGTGAACAAATCGTGTCCTTCACTCTTACGATGGCATCACCATCATCAACATGACCACCATCACCACCACAATCACCCGCACCTCCCATTGGCACGATTGGCTCTGTACGGTGAGAAAGAATTTCGATTTAAAGCTTTCGTGACTGCAGGGATTCATCTTCTTGGTTCTTTCGGTAAAGTCACGTAGAAGGGAAGTAATAAAAAATAATAAAAATAAATCATAATAAAATAATTCTCACGACGTTTCGGCCACACTCTGACTCTGTCTACTTGACGGACCTGTTCTCCACCTGAGGACGGCTGCTTGCGTTGTGGCCGAAAAGTCGTGAGAATTATTTTATTATGATTTATTTTTATTATTTTATTACTTCCCTTCTACGTGACTTTACCGAAAGAACCAAGAAGGTGAGAAAGAAGTTCAACATACACGCATACTCATTGCCCCGGAAACATCTGAATTCCACTCCGCATCTCCCCAAGTTCTTGACTGGATGTCACCCGATACGGTGCAACCGGTATTGACCAAACATCCCGATGCTAAAAGATGTCTTGCAAATTACTCAATTAGGATGAGACCCTGGAACATCGCCGCGCTACCTGCAAAGGTTTGGCAGGACCCTCTTTAGGATGCGCCTCGGGACTGACTCGGTGAGGCTTGCCCGGCTAAACAAACGGAAAAATAAGGTCGTACGGTCAAGTGTAGCCGCCAGTCCTCAGTGCAACATCATCGTTATCAGCATGGCGTCGCCAGGGGCTTTCCGTCGTGAAGGTGTTCTCTCTCCAGCTGTCTCTGGGTGCTGTGGATTTCGCTCACTCGAGAAACACCTATTTATAAACGAGCCAAAATACAGTACAGAACCCTTCTGAAAAACTAGGCTTGAACTCACCCTCCGTCTTTACGACCACAGTGTTGTAAATACCCCGGCAAACAGCCATGCCAGCATCGAGATAACAGCTCGTTTATAATCTCTGGGTCTTTAACGAGCGGCCGTCATTAGGAGGAGAGTGCGTGGAACGGAGTGGAGTGAGATGAGAGAGTAGAAGTAGGAGAGCGAGTGGAGGGGAGTGGAGTGGGATGAGAAGAGTGGTAGGAGAGCGAATGGAGGGGAGTGCAGTGAGATGAGAAGAGTGGTAGGAGAGCGAGTGGAGGGGAGTGGAGTGAGATGAGATGAGTGGTAGGAGGGCGAGTGGAGGGGAGTGGAGTGGGATGAGAAGAGTGGTAGGAGAGCGAATGGAGGGGAGTGGAGTGAGATGAGAAGAGTGGTAGGAGAGCGAGTGGAGGGGAGTGGAGTGAGATGAGATGAGTGGTAGGAGGGCGAGTGGAGGGGAGTGGAGTGAGATGAGAAGAGTGGTAGGAGAGCGAGTGGAGGGGAGTGGAGTGAGATGAGATGAGTGGTAGGAGGGCGAGTGGAGGGGAGTGGAGTGGGATGAGAAGAGTGGTAGGAGAGCGAATGGAGGGGAGTGGAGTGAGATGAGAAGAGTGGTAGGAGAGCGAGTGGAGGGGAGTGGAGTGAGATGAGAAGAGTGGTAGGAGAGCGAGTGGAGGGGAGTGGAGTGAGATGAGAAGAGTGGTAGGAGAGCGAGTGGAGGGGAGTGGAGTGAGATGAGGAGAAGTAGGAGAGCGAGGGGAGGGGAGTGGAGTGAGATGAGAAGAGTGGTAGGAGAGCGAGTGGAGGGGAGTGGAGTGAGATGAGAAGAGTGGTAGGAGAGCGAGGGGAGGGGAGTGGAGTGAGATGAGAAGAGTGGTAGGAGGGCGAGTGGAGGGGAGTGGAGTGGGATGAGAAGAGTGGTAGGAGAGCGAATGGAGGGGAGTGCAGTGAGATGAGAAGAGTGGTAGGAGAGCGAGTGGAGGGGAGTGGAGTGAGATGAGATGAGTGGTAGGAGGGCGAGTGGAGGGGAGTGGAGTGGGATGAGAAGAGTGGTAGGAGAGCGAATGGAGGGGAGTGGAGTGAGATGAGAAGAGTGGTAGGAGAGCGAGTGGAGGGGAGTGGAGTGAGATGAGATGAGTGGTAGGAGGGCGAGTGGAGGGGAGTGGAGTGAGATGAGAAGAGTGGTAGGAGAGCGAGTGGAGGGGAGTGGAGTGAGATGAGATGAGTGGTAGGAGAGCGAGTGGAGGGGAGTGGAGTGAGATGAGAAGAGTGGTAGGAGAGCGAGTGGAGGGGAGTGGAGTGAGATGAGATGAGTGGTAGGAGGGCGAGTGGAGGGGAGTGGAGTGAGATGAGAAGAGTGGTAGGAGAGCGAGTGGAGGGGAGTGGAGTGAGATGAGAAGAGTGGTAGGAGAGCGAGTGGAGGGGAGTGGAGTGAGATGAGATGAGTGGTAGGAGAGCGAGTGGAGGGGAGTGGAGTGAGATGAGAAGAGTGGTAGGAGAGCGAGTGGAGGGGAGTGGAGTGAGATGAGATGAGTGGTAGGAGAGCGAGTGGAGGGGAGTGGAGTGAGATGAGAAGAGTGGTAGGAGAGCGAGTGGAGGGGAGTGGAGTGAGATGAGAAGAGTGGTAGGAGAGCGAGTGGAGGGGAGTGGAGTGAGATGAGGAGAAGTAGGAGAGCGAGGGGAGGGGAGTGGAGTGAGATGAGAAGAGTGGTAGGAGAGCGAGTGGAGGGGAGTGGAGTGAGATGAGAAGAGTGGTAGGAGAGCGAGGGGAGGGGAGTGGAGTGAGATGAGAAGAGTGGTAGGAGGGCGAGTGGAGGGGAGTGGAGTGAGATGAGTAGAAGTAGGAGAGCGAGTGGAGGGGAGTGGAGTGAGATGAGATGAGTGGTAGGAGAGCGAGTGGAGGGGAGTGGAGTGAGATGAGATGAGTGGTAGGAAACCGAGTGGAGGGGAGTGGAGTGAGATGAGATGAGTGGTAGGAGAGCGAGTGGAGGGGAGTGGAGTGAGATGAGAAGAGTGGTAGGAGAGCGAGTGGAGGGGAGTGGAGTGAGATGAGATGAGTGGTAGGAGAGCGAGTGGAGGGGAGTGGAGTGAGATGAGAAGAGTGGTAGGAGAGCGAGTGGAGGGGAGTGGAGTGAGATGAGAAGAGTGGTAGGAGAGCGAGTGGAGGGGAGTGGAGTGAGATGAGGAGAAGTAGGAGAGCGAGGGGAGAGGAGTGGAGTGAGATGAGAAGAGTGGTAGGAGAGCGAGTGGAGGGGAGTGGAGTGAGATGAGAAGAGTGGTAGGAGAGCGAGGGGAGGGGAGTGGAGTGAGATGAGAAGAGTGGTAGGAGGGCGAGTGGAGGGGAGTGGAGTGAGATGAGTAGAAGTAGGAGAGCGAGTGGAGGGGAGTGGAGTGAGATGAGATGAGTGGTAGGAGAGCGAGTGGAGGGGAGTGGAGTGAGATGAGATGAGTGGTAGGAAACCGAGTGGAGGGGAGTGGAGTGAGATGAGATGAGTGGTAGGAGAGCGAGTGGAGGGGAGTGGAGTGAGATGAGATGAGTGGTAGGAGAGCGAGTGGAGGGGAGTGGAGTGAGATGAGTAGAAGTAGGAGAGCGAGTGGAGGGGAGTGGAGTGAGATGAGATAAGTGGTAGGAGAGCGAGTGGAGGGGAGTGGAGTGAGATGGGAGGGGAGAGGTAGGAGACCGAGTGGAGTGAGATGGGAGGAGAGGTAGGCAGGGGCAGATCTGTGGAGGATCTGGAAGACCGCAAGAGCGATCTAGGGGCGGGAGGCAGCGGAGAGTGTCGGAGTGTTTGCGTGATGTGGTCACGTTCATGGGTGTTGATGAGAAGTCTGGTCGCATTATTTTCGACCACCGCGATTTGGGGCGGCTGTAGGGAAGGGAGGAGCGAGTTGGGGGGGGGGATGCAGGCATGTGTGACGAGGGTCTCGGCAGTGTCTGCGTGGGGGGAGGAGGCAGCGCGAGAGGTTGCACAGGTGGAGTACGAGGCACGCGGCCCTGTCGCGGAGTTGAAATATGGGGGGAAATCACCATAGCTGCGCCTCGCGAGGGTTTAACGTGGTTGACAGGCGACGTGCATCGCGATGGCCTTGACACAGCGACTTCTAACAGACATCTTCTTGGTTCTTTCGGTAAAGTCACGTAGAAGGGAAGTAATAAAATAATAAAAATAAAACATAATAAAATAAAATAATTCTCACGACGTTTCGGCTACAACGCAAGCAGCCGTCTTCAGGTGAAGAATGAGACACCTGAAGAATGAGACACCTGAAGACGGCTGCTTGCGTTGTAGCCGAAACGTCGTGAGAATTATTTTATTTTATTATGTTTTATTTTTATTATTTTATTACTTCCCTTCTACGTGACTTTACCGAAAGAACCAAGAAGATGAATCCCTGCAGTCACGAAAGCTTTAAATAGAAATTCTAACAGACAGTTTAGGCTCAAGAAAGCTTGAGCTCTCACGTGGGTTTAAATAAAGGTAATATCCGTGCAGATGGCAGTACGGCAATGGATTCTTGAATCAAGCTTTGCGGAGCTTTAAGTGTTACCCACTCATGTGCATGGTGGGGTTTTTCCACCCTCGCTACGACCCCAGTTCCAGTCAGTGTTGGATGTGGCGACCCTTGGGTAAGAGATGCGAGTTCATTTCTTATCTTTGGGTAATCTGTGAGCAAGCGAACGTTCGCGTGTTCCTAGGTGTGTCCTCGTGTCAACAAATACAAAGACCCCGTGTAGCCTTAACAGACTATTGGGGCAAGTGCTGTTAGCGAGCACCTATGAAGGCCGGAACGGCACACGAGGGGGTGGGTGGCCGGCACCACGCCCTGCCGCCTTTGTCTTCCTCGTGGGCGATGTTTACACACCACGCCAGGTACTCGTTTGAGGCTGAATTGATCTAGGAGAGGCCCAGAACCGATTCAAGGTGTTGGCCGTTAGCGGAAATCGAACTCGGGTCGCCAGTTCAGAGCACAGCGCGCTATGCACTCCACGACCACTCCCCACAACCGTCTTCTCGTGTAAACAACAACAACAACAACCGCCATTCGCCACTAAGTGGCGGTGACGTTGCCACGGCGCTTGTGCCAGGCTATGTGCACGTTCAGGCCACGTGTAGTGTCGAATGCGTGCTGGCAGGAGGTCACGGAACAGACTCAGATGCCATGGGTCCACTGACTGAGAGGACCGAGATGACTGGCTGATGCACCACCTGTGCCCCCAACTGTGCCACCTTTCTGTGTTTTAGCCACCCGGCGCTCCGCTCGTTGTGAGCGTCGCTCCTCTGCCCTCTGTTGTTGCTGGAGGGCGACTGCCTCCAACTGCCCAGTAGCGTCCTTCACGAACCTCCTCCAAAGAGGCCGATCTTGACACTGCTGGTACCAGTCATCGGCAGGTCCACTCAGCTCCACGTCTTCCTGTACATCGTTTATTGTTACATTTGAATCGCAGTTCCTTGATCACTGTTGTTACATTGTTTTTATAGCTTTATTTTGGTGATTTCGAAAACGTATGGTTTAGCCATGTTTGTTTGTTATAGTAGAGAGTTAGCCTGATAACTTTCATCTAAATTGTCTTATGGTTGTTATTGTTTGACTTGCATCCCACTGGGATTTTTGCACACAAGTTGATATTCGGTGTTTTTTTCTGGAAGATTTAGCTGTTTTTTCCTGGATTTTTGTTGTGCTTCGTCACTTTAAGATGTTCTTTGATCGTGTTGTTTGTTTGTTGCGGTTGCACCCGAGTCAAGAGCAGGACTATACTTAATAAATGAAAACTGAAACATCACTCCGTGTCTTCTCAACCCCATACCGCGCCCGTTTAGCCCCCTCTATCAGGCCAAAGCAAAGTTGTTTAGGCATGCAGTGGCTGGGCATGTGGGCTACATGACCCAGCCAACGCAGCCTTGCCTGCCGGAGGAGCTCACTGATAGGAATGTCCAGATGTTTCAAGTATTTGTCAGCTCCTCACACAATCCAACCTGGTTAAACCAGGATGGATCGTAGGCAGGACAGCCTGAATGTTTCTAACTGGCGCAGGTGTTTCATTTGGGGGGTCCACGTTTCACAAGCACAAAGGGAGGGCATGGCTGTGGCCGAGAAGACCCGAAGCTTCGTGCGGAGAGACATACCAGGTAGCTTCCACACAGCATTGCCCAGCCGATGAAATGATAATGCCGCTCGACTGATTCAGTGAGACCTCTGCTGTCAAACCGGAGCTGGTCATGAGCACACTGCCCAGGTATGGGAAACTCTCCACTATCTCCACAACCGTTCCATCACCAATAGGGAGCTGAAGGGGTGAAGTGTTTGGTGGCACCAAATTCCCAGGCAGGTACTTAGTTTTGGTGGGGCTGATGGTAAGACCCCACCTCTTATTGGCACTCTCCAGGTTCAGCAGCAGCACCTCCAACTCCTCCTCTGAGTGAGCAGCAATCACCAGGTCATCAACATACATAACACTTCCTCCACAGATGGCACCTCAGCCAACCACTCACAAGGGGTGGCGACTTCTGCCAATATTCGAGGTACTTTTTTCGACCAAGCACCACAGTTGCAACACCACGCCCGTGCTCCCCACACTCGCCGAGACACACACACACAACAACCAGACGGCAAGCTCACCTTGCAGTTGAATCATTTATTAAACCCAGAAGGAGCCTCTACATCGCCACCACTCTACAAACAAGAACCCCGAGGTCCAGAGCAACGATTCCATTGTGGTCAAAGTAGCAGAAGCGGGAATAATAATGAGCCAATTATTGACTCGGGGAAGCCTAATTGAGTTGTGATGGTCAGGAGCCGCTCTGGCATCTGGATGCGAGGCCAACACGATGAGCGGTAGCAGACTCGAGGAGGCCATGGGAGTCGAGTGACCCAATTAGACACAACGCACACGAGGGTTTAACACCTGCGTGTCTCACGAAGGCGACTCCGCTACGTGCATGACGAGCAAAACCGATGTGAATCGACGAATCGCTATTGCACCCCTCTGAAACAGTGGAACACGCCACACCACCCTCCATGCCTTGATCATCCACCGTGTCGCGAATAGCGGACTCCCTCCACCCCTTCACTGTGAGCTCCTACCCGCCACGAGCTCCCCCTGCACAGGGCCGCCCCACATCTGCTACCTCCACTCGCTCGTTTGCTTTCACACTCACTCACACGCGTTCTTCCCGACCGCGGCCGCGTTGCCAGCCGTCGTTGTTTGTCGTCGTCGTCGGGAGCGCTAGCGACGTCCGCGGTCCCTGGCGGGCGAGTGGCGGGCACTGCGGGCGTGCGTCGCCAGCGCGGCCATGCTTGCCGCGGGCGTGCAAGCGCTGGGCTCGCAGCGGCACTCGAGGGCGCGGTGGTAGTCGTACTCCTTGAAGCCGTCGGCGCAGCGCAGGGACACCGCCTGCTTCTCGAAGCGAACCTCGCGGCAGCACGAGCAGTTCTGGCTGGACGTGCCCTCGGACGTGTACCTGCGTGCGTGCGCGCGTGCGGAAAGCAGGGCAGCGGGTGTAGAGGCGATGTGTGAGCGTTGAGGAGGGAACGCGACGTGATATGCAGGCAGCGAATAAACAGTCGATAGAAGAGTTGGACAAACATCCCAATATAGGACCGCAGAGCTTGGGCAATTGTTGGAGATGTTGAGTGTTTACCACCCCTGTGCACGTGTAGGTTATTTTCCTGATACTCTGGAGTTGGAAAAACACGTTCCAATATAGGGACACGGAGGTTGGGCAATTGTTGGCACCAGTTTGGGCTGCCTTCCCGCATTCAGAAATGGGTCTCTCTCTCTGAGAGTGAACGAACTCTGTGCGCGTTCGACGTTATGAATCTCCCATTCACATCACAACTTGATGCCGAGCGGTTGATTCGTTGCAACTTCACTTGCAACTGCATTTGCCTCGTATACCGTAGTCTCTTTACACATTAGCGCAATAGTCACCCTACATTGTGCACCCCCTGGGCGCACCTCTGTGGTTAGGTGACTGTGGCACAGCGTGCTTGGCATGCCCCCCCCCTCTCTCTCTCCCACACTGTCTAATGTCCCCCCCTCTGCACTCTCAGTAGCTATGCCACTTCTGTGAGCGAGTGCGATGGGCGTGCCTGCGTGTGAAGGGAGCGCGTGGGACAGGCCCTTACCAGTTGCCCGATGAACACAATCCCTCGCAGTACGTCACGTTCACCGGGTAGACGGACTCGCACCCCTCCACCATCAGGATCTCCTCCGTGGTAAACACTTGGCAGTGCCCACTGTTAACCGGCAGTTCACCTGTACGCGAGCGACCGGGGAGAGACGCAGAGTGAGCGCGAGCTTGTGCCTGCACGTTTCACGCCGTGCCATGTGCCCTCCGCCACCCTTCTGTGATGCTTGTGCGAATGAGGAACTTACAGATCTCACAGCAGTCCTTCACCACGACCTCACCACCCTGCCGGAGCGAAACAAACACAGAGAGCTCGTCAAGCTGCGTGCGTGTCCGTGTGTCTCTGGCTTGTCTTTGTCCACATCTAAGTGTGTCTGCTGTTGGGTACGACTGTAATTGTGCAAGTCTGGGAGCGCGTGTGTACGTGTATGATTGCGTGTGTGCGTGCGTGTGTACGTGTATGATTGCGTGTGTACGTGTATGATTGCGTGTGTGCGTGCGTGTGTACGTGTATGATTGCGTGTGTACGTGTATGATTGCGTGTGTGCGTGCGTGTGTACGTGTATGATTGCGTGTGTGCGTGCGTGCGTGCGTGCATGTGTACGTGTATGATTGCGTGTGTGCGTGTATTATTGCGTGCGTGCGTGTGTACGTGTATGATTGCGTGTGTGCGTGCGTGTGTACGTGTATGATTGCGTGTGTGCGTGCGTGTGTACGTGTATGATTGCGTGTGTACGTGCATGATTGCGTGTGTGCGTGCGTGTGTACGTGTATGATTGCGTGTGTGCGTGCGTGTGTACGTGTATGATTGCGTGTGTACGTGTATGATTGCGTGTGTGCGTGCGTGTGTACGTGTATGATTGCGTGTGTACGTGTATGATTGCGTGTGTGCGTGTATTATTGCGTGTGTGCGTGCGTGTGTGCGTGTATGATTGCGTGTGTGCGTGCGTGTGTGCGTGTATGATTGCGTGTGTGCGTGCGTGCGTTCACGTGGCCCCCACTGACTTTGCTGCTGCACTCGCTGCGGTTGATGGACATGCACTTCTGCTCCGACAGCATCACGAGGTCGCCAATCTCCAGACATGCAAACTTGGTGCACATCTCCTCCCACTTGGTGCCAGCCTGGCATCACAGGAGTCACAACAAGCAGGGCTTCATTGCAGCCGGCACACCACATCCAGAATACCTCTCACCGTGGGCTGTAGCTACGAGACGCGTGCCACCTGCTCCAGCCTACCTGGGCCCACCAGCTTGAGGGACCAATGTGTGGCCCCCAACTCTCAAACGGTTGGAAGATGCGGTTATCCCATGTGCAGCCTGCGCGCATTTTCCTGTTTCGGTAAGTTTTCATTAATGACGTAAATAGTCGCAAGTTTATTATTTAATTATAAGAATGGACAAGAAGCTGCGACAAATGAACTCGGCGACTAAAACCGCTAAGCTGTAAGCGATTGACGAATGTCCAATTGCAACGGGCAGCGCTCAGGTCACTGCCAGGAAACACCACGATAGGTGGAATCGATTGACAAACACCGGGACAGCCTCGGTGAAACCAGGGGGACCATCTGGGCCTCTTGGCAGCTCGGCTCTCGTGCGTCGGAGCAGGGTCGCGGAGCCCGTCGCGAACCATCGACCGGACACGGCCCGTGTGGCCACGGCGGCATGGGAAGAAGCCGCGGCGTCACTCACCGGCACGACGGTCCCGTTCAACGTCATGCAGACTGCGGCCCACGGACACGGAGGCACGTGGGTACACGCACATGCACGCACGCACGCACACGCACGACGAAAAAAGACACGGTCAGTTAAAATCCACGTGGAACAGTGGAGGGATCACGTTCGCTCCTCGTGTGAACGATGGCTGAATGTAATGCAGCAGGCGCTCAGACGTCTTCCGCATCCCCCGCAGGGTTCGCCGATCTTCACCGGAAGCTACGCTCCCTCGGTGCCGACCTCTGCTGGTTTGACCACACAACTCCCTGCTCTCTACTTGCCGCCCCCGAACTCTCTCTCTTCTGTCCTTTTATTCTCTCTTATTTCTATTTACTCTGCTTCTCTTTCCTGCTACTTGGCTCTGCTCCAGACCCATAAACATCCACTGGATGCCTGTACATCCTGCGTCTCTCTTTGTCGGTTTGCTTCGTTGTAAATCTGAATAATAAATAATTTGTGCAGCAGGCACGATGCTGGGCGTGTGGGGCCGATGGTGCGCATGCATCTCGGGTACGCAGTGTGCGTGCTTGCACATGTGAGTGCGTGAGTGTATGTGCACACGCATGAGTACGTGAGTGAGTGAGTGCGTGTAGGCATGAGTGCGTGAGTGACTGTGTGCGTGCATGTGCAAGTGTGTGTATACGTGAGATATTAGTGCGGAGCGGCAGTGTAGCGGTAAGCGCGCTGCGCTACGAACCCGGCATCCTGAGTTCGATTCCCGCTCATGGCCAACACCGGTGACGATTACCTGAACCGGTCCTGGGCCTCCCCTAGGTCGACTCAGCCTCAAATGAGAACCTGGTGCGATGTGTAAACATCACCACTGGGGAGACAAAGGCGGCTGGGCGTGGTGCTGGCCACCCACCCCCTCGTGTGCAGTGCCGCCTTTATAGGTGCTTGCTAACAGCACTTGCCCCTACAGTCTGTTCAGGCTACACGGGGATCTTTGTCTTTGTCTTTTTTATACGTGAGTGTGTGCATACGTGAGTGACAGCATGCGTGAGTACGTGTGTGCGTGTGTAAGTGTATGAGTACGTGTGTGCGTGTGTAAGTGTGTGAGTACGTGTGTGTACGCACACAAGCAGCTCTTGAGACACTCGGGATGACTGGGGCTGTGCTGTTGCGTCCCGGTGGGGCAAAAGCAGCCCTCGACCCGGGTGGGGATGGCGTGAGGGTCCTCGACGCTGAGGATGCAGAGATCGGACGGAGTCAGTCCGGGGTCGTAGTTAGTGGTTCCGCAACACAATAACATTTAGGGCAACATCCTCTGTGGAGATGGAAAGATGAGATCTGCTCGTAATGGATCGAGTGGATTGTCACATCGCGGCATCGTGAGAGATGACGACAACTTTGGCGAAACCTTCAGCCGGCCGTGGAGTGATCATTGCCGACGACGCTGAGGATGACACGATGGACCGCGGTGATTCGTGGGAAGCCTCCCTTAGCAAGAGGCCGTGGAACGCACCTGTCCGGGAAGCAGTACGTGTCCTCCTTGCACGCGTGGTACTCCAGCGGGGCGTCGCACGCGTAGGCTGCGCACGCACGGGGACACGCGGACACCTGGAGTCACGCCAGGACGAGCGGGGACACGCGAGGAGACGCACGGGGCGCGACGATCGGCGCTGCCACCTCCCGGCCACGCCTCACGGCCCCACGATTACAACACCCGGCAAGCACTTGGCAAAGACGGTCAACCGTCCAAGCCATTTCCAGGCTCGAGGCTGCTTAGCTTCCGAAACCCGACGAGATGCGACACGTCCCAGGGCGATTTGTTCGACTCACGACAGAGGCCGTCGGCGAGTGGGCGCCAGTCGACGCAGACGCCGTGCTGGGCGCACAGCTCGGCGTAGAGCGCCACGGAGCTGCAGGCCATGGAGCCGGGCGAGTGGCAGGCGTCGTAGTTGCACGCGTACAGGTACGGGTCCACGTTCACCAGACTCCTGCACACCTCAAACAGCCTGCACGGCGCCAGCAGCAACGCCGATGTGAGCATTGTTGCATTAAACGGATGGCTTGTGATAAAGCTGCAGCCCTGCACTTGCTTGCCCGAGCCTCCACTCAAGACGGTACTAGAGAGCCCCCTCTGGAGTATATGTGTTGAACTTCTTTCGCACCGTACATAGCCAACCATGCTAATCGCAGGTGCGTGAAGGTACGATGCCTACTGTTCCACGCTGGATAGACATCTTGGAAGAGGGGTGAGTACTCACACTTTACCCCACGATGGGACCATACAGTTATGCCGCTCCCCACGTCGATGATCCGCTATCAGCATTTCAGATGTTCACGGGGACACTCGTGAAGCCATTCACTGGCCTCACCCACCGACGCTGACGTGGACGTATCAACACGCAAGAAGACCCCAGCGTACGTGATCTGCTGATCGACTTGGGGTTGTGGGCAGGGCATAACTTCTCACTGAATGTTATCTGGCTCAGACTGGAGTAGGTGGCTTGTGACTCGTAGGCACAGCTATACCACGAGGTATACTGGATGTGGTGTGACGGGGGAAGAAATATTTTCCATAGGTTCGCCGTGTTCATATCACAATGGACTAACCACCTTATCACTGTTTTCCACTCAGGAAGACAAAGATCCCCTGTATAGCCTGTAAAGGCAGTTGGAGCAAGTGCTGTTAGTGAGCACCTAAACACACGTGCACGCACGCCCTTCTGCACGAGTGCGTGCGAGTGTGCGTCGCCTCACGTACGGGTGCATCAGCAGGTCGCAGGGGCGGCCCGGGGGTGGGCAGGATGGGCCTGCAGTCGGAGTCGGTCCGTGGTCGTGCGGGTGGTCGTGCGGGTGGCACGGCGTGGAGTTGGTGACCCAGTCCCAGCCGCTGTCCACGCAGCGGTCGGGCGCCAGCACGGTGCCGTTACGCAGCACGCAGTCGTTAGCACCGTCACCGTCGCACGTGCCTGGGAGCGGGGGGTAGAGGTGGGGGCGGAGCGGGGGGAGGCACGAGCGCCGTCAACTCCGCCGCACGCACAAAGCAGAAGCCGTCGCGAACGCCGTGGCCGCTCCTTCCTCGCGGAAGGGGGCGGCGAGCGGAAGCTGCGCGCGGAGGCGGCTCACCGCACTGGCCCTGCGTGTTGTTGTAGAAGAACTCGTGCTGCAGGTGGATGGAGAAGCGGTCTCCGCCGAACTCCACGGTGGCCCCGATCTCGGGCACCGTCACCTGCACGTAGATCTTGCGCATCTGCACGTGCACGCCGCCCTGCACGAAGGGCAGCCGCACCTTGAGCCTGTTCACCTGCACCTGTGCGCACCGAGCAGAGGCGGTGAGACTCGGAGGGATCCCTCCCACTGGCTCAAGGGCCAAAGACACGGAGCCGGCACAGCTGGGATCAGCCGAAATCCTGCGTTTGATTCCACACGTGTGTATGCGGGTGTGCGTGCACGTGATCAGTAGTGTAGTCGTTAGCGTGCTGCGCTACAAACCCAGTGACCCGAGTTCGATTCCCGCTCACGGCCGACAATTAATCGGTGACGTCACCACCACAAACTGGCGAACGGTGACAGTTGTTGTTGTATGAGCGTACACGCGCACGTGCGTGCATGAGATGTGTGTGCGTGCACCACGTACCACTTTGAAGGCTCTGTTGGCGTCGTCGGGCGCCGTGATGTTGACGGTCACGCTCTTGTAGCGCACGATGATGGCGCGCGTGCACGTCACGGCGTTGTTGCAGTCGTAGTTGGTGAGGTGCACGGAGAAGTCGTGCCGCGTGAACTTCTCCTCCACCAGGACGTACGTGCAGTTGCCCATGAAGCTGTAGAAGACCTCGTCGAAGGTCATGAGGTGGGGGTCACCCATGCCGCCGCAGTCACCTGCAGAAGTCACGTGTCGTTCAACACGTCACTTACTCCGCATCTCCAACAAATCAAGGGCAAACTTTACTTCTGTTGAAGCTACGGCATCCCAGCCGACGCTGCTGGATGTTTCTTATCGGCACAATAGGCAGAGAAATGCAACGCCGCACGTCTCTCATCGCTCGACAGGAAGTCTGCCCTGAGCAGAGACCTCTGCTGCCTGTGGAGCTTCTCGG
The DNA here is from genome assembly GCF_965212315.1 of Lampetra planeri. NCBI lineage: Eukaryota > Metazoa > Chordata > Hyperoartia > Petromyzontiformes > Petromyzontidae > Lampetra > Lampetra planeri. The sequence continues at coordinate 13,920,016 of NC_136122.1, read as the reverse complement.
TGGGAGGTTTTCTTTGGACATCAAGCCCCCTCCCCCCTTCCAGTGTACACTCGGAGTTTCACATCACAACACAGACGCACACCCACTCACGCACCACAACCTGACACACATTTACACACACCACTACCGTGTGCAAAGACAAAGATTCCTCGTGGAGCCTTTAACAGATTGTTGGGGCAAGTGCTGTTAAGCGACCATTTATAAAGACCGGCACAGGACACGAGGGGGTGGGTGGCCAACACCATACCTGGCCACCTTTGTCTCCTTAATGGTGATGTTTACAGATTGCAACAGGTACTCATTTGAGGCTGAGTCAAACGAGGAGAGAACCAGGACCGGTTCAGATATTCTCCACTGATAGCAGTCAGCGGGTTCGTAGCGCTGTACACAAACTGGAGCGCCACCACTCTCCCCACACTACCGTGCGCACACACGAACACACACACACTCAGTCACACCCCACAACCAACAGCCACTCACATATCACACCCTCTACGCACACCCTCACCCGAGCCCTCCCTAGAGCACACGGCGAATTGGGTGTAAACGTCCCAGACCCTGTGCTTTGAGGGGGCCTCACGCTTCGACATCATGGTGCCAGATGTAATACTTCCGGTTTAGGTCTGGGGGGGCCCACACGGTGGATTTACCCCGCCCCCCCCTATGGATGGCCCTGACCCTCACCCACCAGCTCGCGTACCGGCCCGTGTACTCACAGTCGCATACGGTGTGGAAGCAGCAGGCGTTGTGTGTGTACACCACACGAGGGACTTTGTTGTGGGGACACTTGATGGGGCCTTTGTTGGGGGGGCATATCAGCGGGGCGGACTTGACGATGTTGCAGGACGTGCAGATCTTCTGCACGCAATTATCAATCCACGTGGTGTTCTCCTGCAAGTGTGCACCATTGCCATAACCGTTACCACCCCCGTCACCCTCCAGTGAATCAATAATTAATCGCAAGGAGTCACTAGGAACTGAATTGCAGCTCACTTTCTAGCTCAAAGAATCTGCACGTTGAACCAAAACGTCGCACATCGCGCCGAACAACACACAGTACGACATGAAAATACAGCACAACCGTGAAAAACCTACAAAAATTATGATTATTATTACTATTGCTGCATTACGGTGTCTGGCAGGCAAATCAATAATACCTCAAACATCTCAGGGGGAGGGTGTTGTGCAGGGGTCACTCACTGCTTTGGGCGGGTACAGGGCCGGGCAGCCAACACATGAAGGCTCGGCGGTCGGTTTCGTGAAGGTGGGAGTGGTGGTGATGGGCGTGGTGGGGGGGAGGATGGTGGTCGTGGTGGTGCACGGCACAAAGAGGTTCTGCACGGTGCAGTTGGGCAAGCAGATGGCGATGAAGCACATGTTGCCGTCCATGGTGCCGTTGTACACGACCTCACCTGCATCGCGCACGCACGCAGACACGCAGCACGCGTCGCACAAGAGTGAGCGGCGCCCGGCACGTGGCATGGGTGTCCCCACCACACAGCGCGAATCAGGAGGCCGCATTCATCACGTGTGCTGCTCCCCCTTTGGGGTGCGAGGAGAGTGAATCTGCGAGGAGTGGACCTCTTGAGTCTCCCCCAGGCTTTGACACCGCTGGGGACATTAAGACGCCTCGGTCTGACCACATTTCCATTTGCGGTGTAGAGGCTCTCTCTCATGCCCTGCCATGATTCTATTATGTATATGGTATGAAACAATGCAGAACATTGGGCAATCTGTCCTCTGACTTCCCTCGACTATGCAAAGGTGTTCCACAGGGTTCTGTGCTCAGTCCAACTCTACTATCAATATATAGAAACGAGCATCTGCAGCAATACATCTATGCTGCTGCTTGTTGCACGTACTTTATTCTCTGATTTTATTACATTAAATCAACAGGGCAGTTCAACTGGATTCGGACTCATTGTTTGCATCTTTCGGCTCTGCACACTTTCCTCTTAGTAATATCATAGATCATAACAATATAGCATCAAATCCATCTCATTCGAAAATTCTACCTCGTGCATACAAAACATGATTATCTATACACCAGGAACTTCAAGAGTAAATGTACAACTACAATAAAAAAACAAAATTGGAAATGTTGTGGATTCACTCTTTAACACACCGGTGGGCTAAAGTAGTGAACTATTTGTCTTTTGTCAACGTGACACTTTTTTACTGATTGGCCGTGTCGGGTGGTGGAGGGTTGCGACACATTTATAAATAACGCGATCTACACCCAGAAACGTCTATATATCTATCTTCTTCTATATCTTTCTTCTTCTTCTTCTCTTCTATATATATAAAAGTCAAAAATCGTGGGTTTGTGGGTTTGTGTGTGGTCGCTCGCTTGGCTCTCCAACGGTGGGGTTGACGTGAAACAAAATAGCCAGTTACCACGCCGTAAACCCCGCGGTCACCAACCGCTATTCCTTTTTCACATCCGTCAAGTTTAAATTAGCTTAATTAGCGATTAAGTGAGATTTTTGTGCACTTCACTATTATTTATTTATTTATGACGCGTGCACGACCATACGAACTCACACGCCTTTAGGTGGGGGGAACGGCCCATGCCAAGTCGCACGCCTTCGGTGAGAGTGAGGGGGACATTTTATTTCGCGTTAAAAATGCTTTAAAATACACTAAACGCTGACGTTAATTCTTCACTGTGTCATGTCCCCCTCCCCCACCCCGATACGTGCAGTTACTAATATATACAGTCGCTAGATGCTCGCACTATAGGCAGCAGACCGTTTATTTATTTATTTATCACGCGCACACGACCATACCAACTCACGCGCCTTTGGTGGGGGGACATTTTCTTTCGCGTTAAAATGCTATTAAAACCTTCACTGTGTGATGTCTCCCCCACCCCGATGCGTGCAGTTATTGCTACTATACAGTCGCTAGATGTAGCAGCTACCACCACAGTCGGTATGCACTGCTGTAATCATAGCAGGTATCACCGCACGGGACTAGGCCTCACCACGCCACTCTGTCAGGTGAGTACTTTGTGCTATAGAGTCGATATATACTGCTATAGAGTCAGCATCTACTACTGTAGTGATAGCAGATACCACCACAGTCGGTATGCACTGCTGTAATCATAGCAGGTACCACCACAGTCAGTATGCACTGCTGTAATCATAGCAGGTACCACCACAGTATGCACTGCTGCAGTGAAAGCAGGTACCACCACAGTCGGTATGCACTGCTGTAATCATAGCAGGTACCACAACAGTCAGTACGCACTGCTGTTACATTTGTAAAAGTTGTTTTAAACTATTTTAAGACCCGGGCAACACCGGCTACTTCCTGCTAGTTATGAATAAAATTACAAGATGACCTCACTTCCCTTGAATGCAAAGCAAGACTAGATATGTTACCTTTGTGAGCCTTAACTCTACTATACTTCAGCTATGAGCCATTGCACTTTGTCCATAACTCCTCTCTGAAGCAAATTGAAAATGTTTACAAAATGTTTGGCATCTGCCTCCATTGTCATCTGCTGACCTCATGTAAAACCATTTTGGTTTTGCTAAATTCTAACTTTCTTTCAATGCACACATCACTGTGAAATTTACTCTAAAACCAGTCATCACCCTCTTTCAACTTAGAGGGAGACTCGTTGGCCCTGAGATATGCTGTGCATGGCAGGCTCCCGAGGGGGCAACCGGAGTCAGCGCGACCCAGGGGGTGCAGGAGATGGAAGATGTCTTCTAAGGTGGCTGGGGGTCTCAGAGGTCAGGGGCACCACTAAGATGCTGAGTTTGAATCTGGGTTGCGGCTGTTCACAGGCTGCCTGTAGGCAGACGAAACCCAGATTCAAAGTCACAACACATTTAAATTGGGTTCTAAAGTGCAGTGAGTTCATAATGATTTGTGATGGAGCGCCCCTCACACTAGAACATATCAGTGATTTACAAGCAATATAAACAGTCATTGATGAAAAATGTAATGTATGAAGGAATTAGAATAGCTTAATAAGAGACGAGGTAAGATCGACCCAGTCATAATCAACCTTTTTTGTTCACTTCGTTTTTCAGAATTCCAGCTGTGAGAATTAAATATATTAGCATGCTGCAATCATCTCTACAGCAGGTGCAGGACGATGCAACGCCCTGAGAGTCAATAAGTTAACTTGATGGGAACTGTAGATCCGAGACATTTCCTTCAGGACACTGGAAGAGTTCCAAAAGGACACTTGGTTCCATAACATGGAGAAACAAATCTCCTAAAATATAACGTGAAGAGTGACCCTGCTGGTAGTGCCCGAAGGTACATTTTTGTTAATCTCCTGGCAAAAGCCCCAAGTCAATGGGCATTGCCACAGGCTGAAGAAACGCTGTGACGTGGGGGAAGGCATGCCTCACCTGGTCTCGCGACGGTGCCATACGGGGTGGAGCAGAAGCAATCCATGGTCGCCTCCGATGAGCTGCTGCTGATCGGCGTGGTGATGACGGTGCCAGACGAGGTGACCACATGCGGTGAATATTGAGATATAGTTGTTGGTGGTGCAGTCGGTAGGGATGTGTCTGGTGCTGTTGTGCCTGCTGTTGATGGTGTGCCTGGTGTTGTTGTGCTTAGTGTTGTTGATAGGCTTGGTGGAGAGGTAGCAGCAGTTGTTGGTGGCGGTGTGCTTGATGGAGTTGTTCCTGGGGTGGTTGAGCAGCCCGACTCACAGCCCGAACAGCACAGGACCTTGATCTCGTAGTCATCGCAGAAGAAGAGGGGGGCTTCGTTGCGACAGAGCAGCCCTTCGTCCTTGTCACAGGCCACTCCCGGCTGAAGCTCGTTCGTCGTGGTGCCATAGATTCGACACTCGATGTCACTCGGCTCCAAGCAGATGCTGTCCTTTCCTTCTACCTCCAGGATGTGAGCAAACGTCTCATTGTCTCCCACCCCATCGTAGCTGGGGTAATCAGATGAGATCCAGCGTGACCACTCGCAGTGGGGCGTGCAGGTGCAGGGTGTGGTGGAAATCGTCGTGCTTGTTGTTGTTGGGCCTAGTGTTGTTGTGCTTGGTGTTGTTGTGCTTGGTGTTGTTGTGGTTGCTGTTGTTGGTGTGCCTGGTGTTGTTGTGCTTGCTGTTGATGGTGTGCCTGGTGTTGTGCTTGCTGTTGTTGTTGTGCCTGGTGTTGTTGTGCTTTCTGTTGTTGTTGTGCCTGGTGTTGTTGGTGTGCCCAGTGTTGTTGTGCTTGCTGTTGTTGTTGTGCTTGCTGTTGTTGTGCTTGGTGTTGGTGGTGTGCCTGGTGTTGTTGTGCCTGGTGTTGTTGTGCTTGCTGTTGTTGTTGTGCCTGGTGTTGTTGTGCTTGCTGTTGATGGTGTGCCTGGTGTTGTTGTGCTTGCTGTTGTTGGTGTGCCTGGTGTTGTTGTGCTTGCTGTTGGTGGTGTGCCTGGTGTTGTTGTGCTTGCTGTTGTTGTTGTGCCTGGTGTTGTTGGTGTGCCCAGTGTTGTTGTGCTTGCTGTTGTTGTGCTTGCTGGTGTTGTTGTGCTTGCTGTTGGTGGTGTGCCTGGTGTTGCTGTGCTTGCTGTTGTTGTTGTGCCTGGTGTTGTTGTGCTTGGTGTTGGTGGTGTGCCTGGTGTTGTTGTGCTTGGTGTTGTTGTGCTTGCTGTTGTTGTTGTGCTTGCTGTTGTTGGTGTGCCTGGTTTTGTTGTGCTTGGTGTTTTTGTGCTTGTTGTTGTTGTGCTTGGTGTTGTTGTGCTTGGTGTTGTTGTGCCTGCTGTTGTTGTACTTGCTGTTGGTGGTGTTCCTAGTGTTGTTGTGCTTGCTGTTGGTGGTGTGCTTGATGGAGTTGTTCCTGGGGTGGTTGAGCAGCCCGACTCACAGCCCGAACAGCACAGGACCTTGATCTCGTAGTCATCGCAGAAGAAGAGGGGGGCTTCGTTGCGACAGAGCAGCCCTTCGTCCTTGTCACAGGCCACTCCCGGCTGAAGCTCGTTCGTCGTGGTGCCATAGATTCGACACTCGATGTCACTCGGCTCCAAGCAGATGCTGTCCTTTCCTTCTACCTCCAGGATGTGAGCAAACGTCTCATTGTCTCCCACCCCATCGTAGCTGGGGTAATCAGATGAGATCCAGCGTGACCACTCGCAGTGGGGCGTGCAGGTGCAGGGTGTGGTGGAAATCGTCGTGCTTGTTGTTGTTGTGCCTAGTGTTGTTGTGCTTGCTATTGGTGGTGTGCTTGGTGTTGTTGTGCTTGCTGTTTTTGTTGTGCTTGGTGTTGCTGTGCTTGCTGTTGTTGTTGTGCCTGGTGTTGTTGTGCTTGCTGTTGGTGGTGTGCCTGGTGTTGTTGTGCTTGCTGTTGGTGGTGTGCCTGGTGTTGTTGTGCTTGCTGTTGTTGTTGTTGTGCCTGGTGTTGTTGTGCTTGCTGTTGTTGTGCTTGCTGTTGATGGTGTGCCTGGTGTTGTTGTGCTTGCTGTTGATGGTGTGCCTGGTGTTGTTGTGCTTGCAGTTGTTGTTGTGCTTGGTATTGTTGTTGTGCTTGCTGTTGATGGTGTGCCTGGTGTTGTTGTGCTTGCTGTTGGTGGTGTGCCTGGTGTAGTTTTGCTTGCTGTTGTTGTGCTTGCTGTTGTTGTGCTTGCTGTTGGTGATGTACTTGGTGTTGTTGTGCTTGCTGTTGTTGTGCCTGGTGTTGTTGTGCTTGCTGTTGATGTGCTTGCTGTTGTTGTTGTGCCTGGTGTTGTTGTGCTTGGTGTTGTTGTGCTTGCTGTTGTTGTTGTGCCTGGTGTTGTTGTGCTTGGTGTTGTGCTTGCTGTTGTTATTGTGCCTGGTGTTGATGTGCTTGCTGTTGTTGGTGTGCCTGGTGTTGTTGTGCTTGCTGTTGGTGGTGTGCCTGGTGTTGTTGTGCTTGGTGTTGTTGTGCTTGCTGTTGTTGTTGTGCCTGGTGTTGTTGTGCTTGGTGTTGTGCTTGCTGTTGTTATTGTGCCTGGTGTTGTTGTGCTTACTGTTGGTGGTGTGCCTGGTGTTGTTGTGCTTGCTGTTGTTGTGCTTGCTGTTGGTGGTGTGCCTGTTGTTGTTGTGCCTGGTGTTGTTGTGCTTACTGTTGTTGTTGTGCCTGGTGTTGTTGTGCTTGCCGTTGATGTGCTTACTGTTGGTGGTGTGCCTGGTGTTGTTGTGCTTACTGTTGTTGGTGTGCCTGGTGTTGCTGTGCTTGCTGTTGGTGGTGTGTCTGTTGTTGTTGTGCCTGGTGTTGTTGTGCTTGCTGTTGGTGGTGTGCCTGGTGTTGTTGTGCTTGCTGTTGGTGGTGTGCCTGGTGTTGTTGTGCTTGCTGTTGTTGTTGTGCTTGGTGTTGTTGTGCCTGGTGTTGTTGTGCTTGCTATTGGTGGTGTGCCTGGTGTTGTTGTGCTTGCTGTTGGTGGTGTGCCTGGTGTTGTTGTGCTTGCTGTTGGTGGTGTGCCTGGTGTTGTTGTGCTTGCTGTTGTTGTTGTGCTTGGTGTTGTTGTGCCTGGTGTTGTTGTGCTTGCTATTGGTGGTGTGCCTGGTGTTGTTGTGCTTGCTGTTGTTGTTGTGCTTGGTGTTGTTGTGCTTGCTGTTGGTGGTGTGCCTGGTGTTGTTGTGCTTGCTGTTGTTGTGCTTGCTGTTGGTGATGTGCCTGGTGTAGTTTTGCTTGCTGTTGTTGTGCTTGCTGTTGGTGGTGTGCTTGGTGTTGTTGTGCTTGCTGTTGGTGGTGTGTCTGGTGTTGTTGTGCCTGGTGTTATTGTGCTTGCTGTTGGTGGTGTGCCTCGTGTTGTTGTGCTTGCTGTTGTTGTGCTTGCTGTTGATGGTGTGCCTGATGTTGTTGTGCTTGGTGTTGTTGTGCCTGGTGTAGTTGTGCCTCGTGTTGTTGTGCTTGCTGTTGGTGGTGTGCCTGGTGTTGTTGTGCTTGGTGTTGTTGTGCTTGCTGTTTTTGTTGTGCTTGGTGTTGCTGTGCTTGCTGTTGGTGGTGTGCCTGGTGTTTTTGTGCTTGGTGTTGTTGTGCTTGCTGTTTTTGTTGTGCCTGGTGTTGTTGTGCTTGCTGTTGGTGGTGTGCCTGGTGTTGTTGTGCTTGCTGTTGGTGGTGTGCCTGGTGTTGTTGTGCTTGCTGTTGGTGGTGTGCCTGGTGTTGTTGTGCTTGCTGTAGTTGTTGTTGTGCCTGGTGTTGTTGTGCTTGCTGTTGTTGTGCTTGCTGTTGATGGTGTGCCTGGTGTTGTTGTGCTTGCAGTTGTTGTTGTGCTTGCTGTTGATGGTGTGCCTGGTGTTGTTGTGCTTGCTGTTGTTGTGCTTGCTGTTGGTGATGTACTTGGTGTTGTTGTGCTTGCTGTTGTTGTGCCTGGTGTTGTTGTGCTTACTGTTGTTGTTGTGCCTGGTGTTGTTGTGCTTGCTGTTGATGTGCTTACTGTTGTTGGTGTGCCTGGCGTTGTTGTGCTTGCTGTTGGTGGTGTGCCTGGTGTTGTTGTGCTTGGTGTTGTTGTGCTTGCTGTTGTTGTTGTTCCTGGTGTTGTTGTGCTTGGTGTTGTGCTTGCTGTTGTTATTGTGCCTGGTGTTGTTGTGCTTACTGTTGGTGGTGTGCCTGGTGTTGTTGTGCTTGCTGTTGTTGTGCTTGCTGTTGGTGGTGTGCCTGGTGTTGTTGTGCTTGCTGTTGTTGTTGTGCCTGGTGTTGTTGTGCTTACTGTTGTTGTTGTGCCTGGTGTTGTTGTGCTTGCCGTTGATGTGCTTACTGTTGTTGGTGTGCCTGGTGTTGCTGTGCTTGCTGTTGGTGGTGTGTCTGGTGTTGTTGTGCCTGGTGTTGTTGTGCTTGCTGTTGATGGTGTGCCTGGTGTTGTTGTGCTTGCTGTTGATGGTGTGCCTGGTGTTGTTGTGCTTGCTGTTGGTGGTGTGCCTGGTGTTGTTGTGCTTGCTGTTGTTGTTGTGCTTGGTGTTGTTGTGCCTGGTGTTGTTGTGCTTGCTATTGGTGGTGTGCCTGGTGTTGTTGTGCTTGCTGTTGGTGGTGTGCCTGGTGTTGTTGTGCTTGCTGTTGTTGTTGTGCTTGGTGTTGTTGTGCCTGGTGTTGTTGTGCTTGCTATTGGTGGTGTGCCTGGTGTTGTTGTGCTTGCTGTTGTTGTTGTGCTTGGTGTTGTTGTGCTTGCTGTTGTTGTTGTTGTGCCTGGTGTTGTTGTGCTTGCTGTTGTTGTTGTGCCTGGTGTTGTTGTGCTTGCTGTTGTTGTGCTTGCTGTTGATGGTGTGCCTGGTGTTGTTGTGCTTGCTGTTGATGGTGTGCCTGGTGTTGTTGTGCTTGCAGTTGTTGTTGTGCTTGCTGTTGTTGTGCTTGCTGTTGGTGATGTGCTTGGTGTTGTTGTGCTTGCTGTTGTTGTGCCTGGTGTTGTTGTGTTTGCTGTTGTTGTGCCTGGTGTTGTTGTGCTTACTGTTGTTGTTGTGCCTGGTGTTGTTGTGCTTGCTGTTGATGTGCTTACTGTTGTTGGTGTGCCTGGTGTTGTTGTGCTTGCTGTTGGTGGTGTGCCTGGTGTTGTTGTGCTTGGTGTTGTTGTGCTTGCTGTTGATGTGCTTACTGTTGTTGGTGTGCCTGGTGTTGTTGTGCTTGCTGTTGTTATTGTGCCTGGTGTTGTTGTGCTTACTGTTGGTGGTGTGCCTGGTGTAGTTTTGCTTGCTGTTGTTGTGCTTGCTGTTGGTGGTGTGCTTGGTGTTGTTGTGCTTGCTGTTGTTGTTGTGCCTGGTATTGTTGTGCTTACTGTTGTTGTTGTGCCTGGTGTTGTTGTGCTTGCTATTGTTGTGCTTGCTGTTGGTGATGTGCCTGGTGTAGTTTTGCTTGCTGTTGTTGTGCTTGCTGTTGGTGGTGTGCTTGGTGTTGTTGTGCTTGCTGTTGTTGTTGTGCCTGGTATTGTTGTGCTTACTGTTGTTGTTGTGCCTAGTGTTGTTGTGCTTGCTGTTGATGGTGTGCCTGGTGTTGTTGTGCTTGCTGTTGATGGTGTGCCTGGTGTTGTTGTGCTTGCTGTTGTTGGTGTGCTTGGTGTTGTTGTGCTTGCTGTTGTTGTGCTTGCTGTTGTTGTGCTTGATGTTGTTGTGCTTGCTGTTGTTGTTGTGCCTGGTGTTGTTGTGCTTGCTGTTGTTGTGCTTGCTGTTGTTGGTGTACCTGGTGTTGTTTTACTTGCTGTTGAAGGTGTGCCTGGTGTTGTTGTGCTTGCTGTTGTTGTTGTGCCTGGTGTTGTTGTGCTTGCTGTTGTTGGTGTGCTTGGTGTTGTTGTGCTTGCTGTTGTTGTGCTTGCTGTTGTTGTGCTTGATGTTGTTGTGCTTGCTGTTGTTGTTGTGCCTGGTGTTGTTGTGCTTGCTGTTGTTGTGCTTGCTGTTGTTGGTGTACCTGGTGTTGTTTTACTTGCTGTTGAAGGTGTGCCTGGTGTTGTTGTGCTTGCTGTTGTTGTTGTGCCTGGTGTTGTTGTGCTTGCTGTTGATGGTGTTCCTAGTGTTGTTGTGCTTGCTGTTGGTGGTGTGCCTGGTGTTGTTGTGCTTGCTGTTGATGGTGTGCCTGGTGTTGTTGTGCTTGCTGTTGATGGTGTGCCTGGTGTTGTTGTGCTTGCTGTTGGTGGTGTGCCTGGTGTTGTTGTGCTTGCTGTTGATGGTGTGCCTGGTGTTGTTGTGCTTGCTGTTGATGGTGTGCCTGGTGTTGTTGTGCTTGCTGTTGATGGTGTTCCTAGTGTTGTTGTGCTTGCTGTTGGTGGTGTGCCTGGTGTTGTTGTGCTTGCTGTTGTTGGTGTGCTTGGTGTTGTTGTGCTTGCTGTTGTTGTGCTTGCTGTTGTTGTGCTTGATGTTGTTGTGCTTGCTGTTGTTGTTGTGCCTGGTGTTGTTGTGCTTGCTGTTGTTGTGCTTGCTGTTGTTGGTGTACCTGGTGTTGTTTTACTTGCTGTTGAAGGTGTGCCTGGTGTTGTTGTGCTTGCTGTTGTTGTTGTGCCTGGTGTTGTGCTTGCTGTTGTTGGTGTGCTTGGTGTTGTTGTGCTTGCTGTTGTTGTGCTTGCTGTTGTTGTGCTTGATGTTGTTGTGCTTGCTGTTGTTGTTGTGCCTGGTGTTGTTGTGCTTGCTGTTGTTGTGCTTGCTGTTGTTGGTGTACCTGGTGTTGTTTTACTTGCTGTTGAAGGTGTGCCTGGTGTTGTTGTGCTTGCTGTTGTTGTTGTGCCTGGTGTTGTTGTGCTTGCTGTTAATGGTGTTCCTAGTGTTGTTGTGCTTGCTGTTGGTGGTGTGCCTGGTGTTGTTGTGCTTGCTGTTGATGGTGTGCTTGGTGTTGTTGTGCTTGCTGTTGTTGTGCTTGCTGTTGATGGTGTGCCTGGTGTTGTTGTGCTTGCTGTTGTTGGTGTGCCTGGTGTTGTTGTGCTTGCTGTTGATGTGCTTACTGTTGTTGGTGTGCCTGGTGTTGTTGTGCTTGCTGTTGATGTGCTTACTGTTGTTGGTGTGCCTGGTGTTGTTGTGCTTGCTGTTGATGTGCTTACTGTTGTTGGTGTGTCTGGTGTTGTTGTGCCTGGTGTTGTTGTGCTTGCTGTGGATGGTGTGTCTGGTGTTGTTGTGCTTGCTGTTGATGGTGTGCCTGGTGTTGTTGTGCTTGCTGTTGGTGGTGTGCCTGGTGTTGTTGTGCTTGCTGTTGGTGGTGTGCCTGGTGTTGTTGTGCTTGCTGTTGGTGGTGTGCCTGCTGTTGTTGTGCTTGCTGTTGTTGTGCTTGCTGTTGATGGTGTTCCTAGTGTTGTTGTGCTTGCTGTTGGTGGTATGCCTGGTGTTGTTGTGCTTGCTGTTGTTGGTGTGCTTGGTGTTGTTGTGCTAGGTGTTGTTGTGCTTGCTGTTGTTGTGCTTGATGTTGTTGTGCTTGCTGTTGATGGTGTGCCTGGTGTTGTTGTCCTTGATATTGATGGTGTTCCTAGTGTTGTTGTCCTTGATATTGATGGTGTTCCTAGTGTCGTTGTGCTTGCTGTTGGTGGTGTTCCTAGTGTTGTTGTGCTTGCTATTGATGGTGTTCCTAGTGTCGTTGTGCTTGCTGTTGGTGGTGTTCCTAGTGTTGTTGTGCTTGCTATTGATGGTGTGCCTGGTGTTGTTGTGCTTGATATTGATGGTGTTCCTAGTGTTGTTGTGCTTGCTGTTGATGGTGTGCCTAGTGTTGTTGTGCTTGCTGTTGGTGGTGTTCCTAGTGTTGTTGTGCTTGCTGTTGATGGTGTGCCTGGTGTTGTTGTGCTTGCTGTTGTTGGTGTGCTTGGTGTTGTTGTGCTTGCTGTTGTTGTGCTTGCTATTGATGGTGTTCCTAGTGTTGTAGTGCTTGCTGTTGATGGTGTTCCTAGTGTTGTTGTGCTTGCTGTTGGTGGTGTGCCTGGTGTTGTTGTGCTTGCTGTTGTTCGTGTGCCTGGTGTTGTTGTGCTTGCTGTTGTTGTGCTTGCTATTGATTGTGTTCCTAGTGTTGTTGTGCTTGCTGTTGATGGTGTTCCTAGTGTTGTTGTGCTTGCTGTTGATGGTGTGCCTAGTGTTGTTGTGCTTGCTGTTGATGGTGTGCCTGGTGTTGTTGTGCTTGCTGTTGTTGTGCTTGCTATTGTTGTGCTTGCTGTTGATGGTGTTCCTAGTGTTGTTGTGCTTGCTGTTGGTGGTGTGCCTGGTCTTGTTGTGCTTGCTGTTGTTGGTGTGCCTGGTGTTGTTGTGCCTGCTGTTATTGTGCTTGCTGTTGGTGGTGTTCTTGATGGAGTTGTTCCTGGGGTGGTTGAGCAGCCCGACTCACAGCCCGAACAGCACAGGACCTTGATCTCGTAGTCATCGCAGAAGAAGAGGGGGGCTTCGTTGCGACAGAGCAGCCCTTCGTCCTTGTCACAGGCCACTCCCGGCTGAAGCTCGTTCGTCGTGGTGCCATAGATTCGACACTCGATGTCACTCGGCTCCAAGCAGATGCTGTCCTTTCCTTCTACCTCCAGGATGTGAGCAAACGTCTCATTGTCTCCCACCCCATCGTAGCTGGGGTAATCAGATGAGATCCAGCGTGACCACTCGCAGTGGGGCGTGCAGGTGCAGGGTGTGGTGGAAATCGTCGTGCTTGTTGTTGTTGTGCCTAGTGTTGTTGTGCTTGCTGTTGATGGTGTTCCTAGTGTTGTTGTGCTTGCTATTGATGGTGTTCCTAGTGTCGTTGTGCTTGCTGTTGGTGGTGTTCCTAGTGTTGTTGTGCTTGCTATTGATGGTGTGCCTGGTGTTGTTGTGCTTGATATTGATGGTGTTCCTAGTGTTGTTGTGCTTGCTGTTGATGGTGTGCCTAGTGTTGTTGTGCTTGCTGTTGGTGGTGTTCCTAGTGTTGTTGTGCTTGCTGTTGATGGTGTGCCTGGTGTTGTTGTGCTTGCTGTTGTTGGTGTGCTTGGTGTTGTTGTGCTTGCTGTTGTTGTGCTTGCTATTGATGGTGTTCCTAGTGTTGTAGTGCTTGCTGTTGATGGTGTTCCTAGTGTTGTTGTGCTTGCTGTTGGTGGTGTGCCTGGTGTTGTTGTGCTTGCTGTTGTTCGTGTGCCTGGTGTTGTTGTGCTTGCTGTTGTTGTGCTTGCTATTGATTGTGTTCCTAGTGTTGTTGTGCTTGCTGTTGATGGTGTTCCTAGTGTTGTTGTGCTTGCTGTTGATGGTGTGCCTAGTGTTGTTGTGCTTGCTGTTGATGGTGTGCCTGGTGTTGTTGTGCTTGCTGTTGTTGTGCTTGCTATTGTTGTGCTTGCTGTTGATGGTGTTCCTAGTGTTGTTGTGCTTGCTGTTGGTGGTGTGCCTGGTCTTGTTGTGCTTGCTGTTGTTGGTGTGCCTGGTGTTGTTGTGCCTGCTGTTATTGTGCTTGCTGTTGGTGGTGTTCTTGATGGAGTTGTTCCTGGGGTGGTTGAGCAGCCCGACTCACAGCCCGAACAGCACAGGACCTTGATCTCGTAGTCATCGCAGAAGAAGAGGGGGGCTTCGTTGCGACAGAGCAGCCCTTCGTCCTTGTCACAGGCCACTCCCGGCTGAAGCTCGTTCGTCGTGGTGCCATAGATTCGACACTCGATGTCACTCGGCTCCAAGCAGATGCTGTCCTTTCCTTCTACCTCCAGGATGTGAGCAAACGTCTCATTGTCTCCCACCCCATCGTAGCTGGGGTAATCAGATGAGATCCAGCGTGACCACTCGCAGTGGGGCATGCAGGTGCAGGGTGTGGTGGAAATCGTCGTGCTTGTTGTTGTTGTGCCTAGTGTTGTTGTGCTTGCTGTTGATGGTGTGCCTGGTGTTGTTGTGCTTGCTGTTGATGGTGTGCCTGGTGTTGTTGTGCTTGCTGTTGATGGTGTGCCTGGTGTTGTTGTGCTTGCTGTTGTTGTGCCTGGTGTTGTTGTGCTTGGTATTGTTGTGCTTGCTGTTGTTGTTGTGCTTGGTGTTGTTGTGCTTGCTGTTGGTGGTGTGCCTGGTGTTGTTGTGCTTGCTGTTGATGGTGTGCCTGGTGTTGTTGTGCTTGGTGTTGTTGTGCTTGCTGTTGTTGTTGTGCCTGGTGTTGTTGTGCTTGGTGTTGTTGTGCTTGCTGTTGTTGTGCTTGCTGTTGGTGGTGTGCTTGGTGTTGTTGTGCTTGGTGTTGTTGTGCTTGCTGTTGTTGTTGTGCCTGGTGTTGTTGTGCTTGCTGTTGATGGTGTGCCTGGAGTTGTTGTGCTTGGTGTTGTTGTGCTTGTTGTTGTTGTTGTGACTGGTGTTGTTGTGCTTGCTGTTGATGGTGTGCCTGGTGTTATTGTGCTTGGTGTTGTTGTGCTTGCTGTTGGTGGTGTGCCTGGTGTTGTTGTGCGTGCTGTTGTTGTGCTTGCTGTTGGTGGTGTGCTTGGTGTTGTTGTGCTTGCTGTTTTTGTTGTGCCTGGTGTTGTTGTGCTTACTGTTGTTGTTGTGCCTGGTGTTGTTGTGCTTGCTGTTGATGTGCTTGCTGTTGTTGGTGTGCCTGGTGTTGTTGTGCTTGCTGTTGGTGGTGTGCCTGGTGTTGTTGTGCTTTGTGTTGTTGTGCTTGCTGTTGTCGTTTTGCCTGGTGTTGTTGTGCTTGCTGTTGGTGGTGTGCCTGGTGTTGTTGTGCCTGGTGTTGTTGTGCTTGCTGTTGATGGTGTGCCTGGTCTTGTTGTGTCTGGTGTTGTTGTGCTTGCTGTTGATGGTGTGCCTGGTATTGTTGTGCCTGGTGTTGGTGTGCTTGCTGTTGTTGTTGTGCTTGCTGTTGTTGGTGTGCTTGCTGTTGTTGTGCTTGCTGTTGGTGGTGTGCCTGGTGTTGTTGTGCTTGCTGTTGTTGGTGTGCCTGGTGTTGTTGTGCTTGCTGTTGGTGGTGTGCCTGGTGTTGTTGTGCTTGCTGTTGTTGTTGTGCTTGTTGTTGATGGTGTGCCTAGTGTTGTTGTGCTTGCTGTTGTTGTGCTTGCTGTTGTTGTGCTTGTTGTTGATGGTGTGCCTGGTGTTGTTGTGCCTGGTGTTGTTGTGCTTGCTGTTGGTGTTGTGCCTGGTGTTGTTGTGCTTGCTGTTGGTGTTGTGCCTGGTGTTGTTGTGCTTGCTGTTGATGGTGTGCCTGGTGTTGTTGTGCTTGCTGTTGTTGTGCTTGGTGTTGTTGTGCTTGCTGTTGGTGTTGTGCCTGGTGTTGTTGTGCTTGCTGTTGTTGTGCTTGCTGTTGTTGTGCTTGCTGTTGTTGTGCTTGCTGTTGGTGGTGTGCTTGGTGTTATTGTGCTTGCTGTTGTTGTTGTGCTTGGTGTTGTTGTGCTTGGTGTTGTTGTTCTTGCTGTTGTTGTTGTGCTTGGTGTTGTTGTGCTTGCTGTTGTTGTGCTTGCTGGTGTTGTTGTGCTTGCTGTTGTTGGTGTGCTTGGTGTTGTTGTGCTTGGTGTTGTTGTGCTTGCTGTTGTTGTGCTTGATGTTGTTGTGCTTGCTGTTGTTGTTGTGCCTGGTGTTGTTGTGCTTGCTGTTGTTGGTGTGCCTGGTGTTGTTGTGCTTGCTGTTGTTGGTGTGCCTGGTGTTGTTGTGCTTGCTGTTGTTGGTGTGCCTGGTGTTGTTGTACTTGCTGTTGAAGGTGTGCCTGGTGTTGTTGTGCTTGCTGTTGTTGTTGTGCCTGGTGTTGTTGTGCTTGCTGTTGTTGTGCTTGCTGTTGATGGTGTTCCTAGTGTTGTTGTGCTTGCTGTTGGTGGTGTGCCTGGTGTTGTTGTGCTTGCTGTTGGTGTGCTTGGTGTTGTGCTTGCTGTTGTTGTGCTTGCTGTTGATGGTGTGCCTGGTGTTGTTGTGCTTGCTGTTGATGGTGTGCCTGGTGTTGTTGTGCTTGCTGTTGATGGTGTGCCTGGTGTTGTTGTGCTTGCTGTTGTTGTGCCTGGTGTTGTTGTGCTTGGTATTGTTGTGCTTGCTGTTGTTGTTGTGCTTGGTGTTGTTGTGCTTGCTGTTGGTGGTGTGCCTGGTGTTGTTGTGCTTGCTGTTGATGGTGTGCCTGGTGTTGTTGTGCTTGGTGTTGTTGTGCTTGCTGTTGTTGTTGTGCCTGGTGTTGTTGTGCTTGGTGTTGTTGTGCTTGCTGTTGTTGTGCTTGCTGTTGGTGGTGTGCTTGGTGTTGTTGTGCTTGGTGTTGTTGTGCTTGCTGTTGTTGTTGTGCCTGGTGTTGTTGTGCTTGCTGTTGATGGTGTGCCTGGAGTTGTTGTGCTTGGTGTTGTTGTGCTTGTTGTTGTTGTTGTGACTGGTGTTGTTGTGCTTGCTGTTGATGGTGTGCCTGGTGTTATTGTGCTTGGTGTTGTTGTGCTTGCTGTTGGTGGTGTGCCTGGTGTTGTTGTGCGTGCTGTTGTTGTGCTTGCTGTTGGTGGTGTGCTTGGTGTTGTTGTGCTTGCTGTTTTTGTTGTGCCTGGTGTTGTTGTGCTTACTGTTGTTGTTGTGCCTGGTGTTGTTGTGCTTGCTGTTGATGTGCTTGCTGTTGTTGGTGTGCCTGGTGTTGTTGTGCTTGCTGTTGGTGGTGTGCCTGGTGTTGTTGTGCTTTGTGTTGTTGTGCTTGCTGTTGTCGTTTTGCCTGGTGTTGTTGTGCTTGCTGTTGGTGGTGTGCCTGGTGTTGTTGTGCCTGGTGTTGTTGTGCTTGCTGTTGATGGTGTGCCTGGTCTTGTTGTGTCTGGTGTTGTTGTGCTTGCTGTTGATGGTGTGCCTGGTATTGTTGTGCCTGGTGTTGGTGTGCTTGCTGTTGTTGTTGTGCTTGCTGTTGTTGGTGTGCTTGCTGTTGTTGTGCTTGCTGTTGGTGGTGTGCCTGGTGTTGTTGTGCTTGCTGTTGTTGGTGTGCCTGGTGTTGTTGTGCTTGCTGTTGGTGGTGTGCCTGGTGTTGTTGTGCTTGCTGTTGTTGTTGTGCTTGTTGTTGATGGTGTGCCTAGTGTTGTTGTGCTTGCTGTTGTTGTGCTTGCTGTTGTTGTGCTTGTTGTTGATGGTGTGCCTGGTGTTGTTGTGCCTGGTGTTGTTGTGCTTGCTGTTGGTGTTGTGCCTGGTGTTGTTGTGCTTGCTGTTGGTGTTGTGCCTGGTGTTGTTGTGCTTGCTGTTGATGGTGTGCCTGGTGTTGTTGTGCTTGCTGTTGTTGTGCTTGGTGTTGTTGTGCTTGCTGTTGGTGTTGTGCCTGGTGTTGTTGTGCTTGCTGTTGTTGTGCTTGCTGTTGTTGTGCTTGCTGTTGTTGTGCTTGCTGTTGGTGGTGTGCTTGGTGTTATTGTGCTTGCTGTTGTTGTTGTGCTTGGTGTTGTTGTGCTTGGTGTTGTTGTTCTTGCTGTTGTTGTTGTGCTTGGTGTTGTTGTGCTTGCTGTTGTTGTGCTTGCTGGTGTTGTTGTGCTTGCTGTTGTTGGTGTGCTTGGTGTTGTTGTGCTTGGTGTTGTTGTGCTTGCTGTTGTTGTGCTTGATGTTGTTGTGCTTGCTGTTGTTGTTGTGCCTGGTGTTGTTGTGCTTGCTGTTGTTGGTGTGCCTGGTGTTGTTGTGCTTGCTGTTGTTGGTGTGCCTGGTGTTGTTGTGCTTGCTGTTGTTGGTGTGCCTGGTGTTGTTGTACTTGCTGTTGAAGGTGTGCCTGGTGTTGTTGTGCTTGCTGTTGTTGTTGTGCCTGGTGTTGTTGTGCTTGCTGTTGTTGTGCTTGCTGTTGATGGTGTTCCTAGTGTTGTTGTGCTTGCTGTTGGTGGTGTGCCTGGTGTTGTTGTGCTTGCTGTTGGTGTGCTTGGTGTTGTGCTTGCTGTTGTTGTGCTTGCTGTTGATGGTGTGCCTAGTGTTGATGTGCTTGTTGTTGTTGGTGTGCCTGGTGTTGTTGTGCTTACCGTTGTAGTGCTTGCTGTTGATGGTGTGCCTGGTGTTGTTGTGCTTGATATTGATGGTGTTCCTAGTGTCGTTGTGCTTGCTGTTGATGGTGTGCCTAGTGTTGTTGTGCTTGCTATTGATGGTGTTCCTAGTGTCGTTGTGCTTGCTGTTGGTGGTGTTCCTAGTGTTGTTGTGCTTGCTATTGATGGTGTGCCTGGTGTTGTTGTGCTTGATATTGATGGTGTTCCTAGTGTTGTTGTGCTTGCTGTTGATGGTGTGCCTAGTGTTGTTGTGCTTGCTGTTGGTGGTGTTCCTAGTGTTGTTGTGCTTGCTGTTGTTGGTGTGCTTGGTGTTGTTGTGCTTGCTGTTGTTGTGCTTGCTATTGATGGTGTTCCTAGTGTTGTAGTGCTTGCTGTTGATGGTGTTCCTAGTGTTGTTGTGCTTGCTGTTGGTGGTGTGCCTGGTGTTGTTGTGCTTGCTGTTGTTCGTGTGCCTGGTGTTGTTGTGCTTGCTGTTGTTGTGCTTGCTATTGATTGTGTTCCTAGTGTTGTTGTGCTTGCTGTTGATGGTGTTCCTAGTGTTGTTGTGCTTGCTGTTGATGGTGTTCCTAGTGTTGTTGTGCTTGCTGTTGATGGTGTTCCTAGTGTTGTTGTGCTTGCTGTTGATGGTGTGCCTGGTGTTGTTGTGCTTGCTGTTGGTGGTGTGCCTGGTGTTGTTGTGCTTGCTGTTGTTGTGCTTGCTGTTGATGGTGTTCCTAGTGTTGTTGTGCTTGCTGTTGATGGTGTGCCTAGTGTTGTTGTGCTTGCTGTTGATGGTGTGCCTGGTGTTGTGCCTGGTATTGTTGTGCTTTCTGTTGTTGTGCTTGCTATTGTTGTGCTTGCTGTTGATGGTGTTCCTAGTGTTGTTGTGCTTGCTGTTGGTGGTGTGCCTGGTCTTGTTGTGCTTGCTGTTGTTGGTGTGCCTGGTGTTGTTGTGCCTGCTGTTATTGTGCTTGCTGTTGGTGGTGTGCTTGATGGAGTTGTTCCTGGGGTGGTTGAGCAGCCCAACTCACAGCCCGAACAGCACAGGACCTTGATCTCGTAGTCATCGCAGAAGAAGAGGGGGGCTTCGTTGCGACAGAGCAGCCCTTCGTCCTTGTCACAGGCCACTCCCGGCTGAAGCTCGTTCGTCGTGGTGCCATAGATTCGACACTCGATGTCACTCGGCTCCAAGCAGATGCTGTCCTTTCCTTCTACCTCCAGGATGTGAGCAAACGTCTCATTGTCTCCCACCCCATCGTAGCTGGGGTAATCAGATGAGATCCAGCGTGACCACTCGCAGTGGGGCGTGCAGGTGCAGGGTGTGGTGGAAATCGTCGTGCTTGTTGTTGTTGTGCCTGGTGTTGTTGTGCTTGCTGTTGATGTGCTTGCTGTTGATGGTGTGACTGGTGTTGTTGTGCTTGCTGTTGAGGAAGTGCCTGGTGTTGTTGTGCTTGCTGTTGGTTTTGTTCTTGGTGTTGTTGTGCTTGCTGTTGATGGTGTGCCTGGTGTTGTTATTGTGATTGCTGTTGTCCTTGCTGTTGATGGTGTGCCTGGTATTGTTGTGCTTGCTGTTGGTGGTGTGCCTGGTGTTATTGTGCCTGGTGTTGTTGTGCTTGGTGCTGTTGTGCTTGCTGCTGATGGTGTGCCTGGTGCTGTTGTGCTTGCTGTTGGTGGTGTGCCTGGTGTTGTTGTGCTTGCTGTTGTTGTTGTGCCTGGTGTTGTTGTGCTTGGTGTTGTTGTGCTTGCTATTGTTGGTGTGCCTGGTGTTGTTGTGCTTGCTGGTGTTGTGCTTGCTGTTGTTGTGCTTGCTGTTGTTGTGCTTGCTGTTGATGGTGTGCCTGGTGTTGCCGTGCTTGCTGTTGGTGGTGTGCCTGGTGTTGTTGTGCTTGGTGTTGTTGTGCTTGCTGTTGTTGTGCTTGCTGTTGGTGGTGTGCCTGGTGTTGTTGTGCCTGGTGTTGTTGTGCTTGTTGTTGTTGTGCTTGGTGTTGTTGTGCTTGATGATGTTGGTGTGCCTGGTGTTGTTG
Source organism: Lampetra planeri (assembly GCF_965212315.1). Classification (NCBI taxonomy): domain Eukaryota; kingdom Metazoa; phylum Chordata; class Hyperoartia; order Petromyzontiformes; family Petromyzontidae; genus Lampetra; species Lampetra planeri. The sequence goes on along the minus strand of NC_136122.1, from coordinate 13,899,788 downwards.
TGCTTGCTGTTGATGGTGTGCCTGGTGTTGTTGTGCTTGCTGTTGATGGTGTGCCTAGTGTTGTTGTGCTTGCTGTTGTTGTTGTGCTTGGTGTTGTTGTGCTTGCTGTTGTTGGTGTGCCTGGTGTTGTTGTGCTTGCTGTTGTTGTGCTTGGTGTTGTTGTGCTTGGTGTTGTTGTGCTTGGTGTTGTTGCGCTTGGTGTTGTTGCGCTTGGTGTTGTTGTGCTTGCTGTTGTTGTACTTGCTGTTGTTGGTGTGCCTGGTGTTGTTGTGCTTGCTGTTGTTGTGCTTGCTGTTGTTGTGCTTGGTGTTGGTGGTGTGCCTGGTGTTGTTGTGCTTGCTGTTGTTGTGCTTGGTGTTGGTGGTGTGCTTGTTGTTGTTGTGCTTGGTGTTGGTGGTGTGCCTGGTGTTGTTGTGCCTGGTGTTGTTGTGCTTGGTGTTGTTGTTGTGCTTGCTGTTGTTATGCTTTCTGTTGTTGGTGTGCTTGCTGTTGTTGTGCTTGCTATTGACGGTGTTCCTAGTGTTGTTGTGCTTGTTGTTGATGGTGTGCCTGGTGTTGTTGTGCTTGCTGTTAATGGTGTACCTGGTGTTGTTGTGCTTGCTGTTGCTGTGCTTGCTGTTGTTGTGCTTGCTGTTGTTGTGCTTGCTGTTGACAGTGTTCCTAGTGTTGTTGTTCTTGCTGTTGTTGGTGTGTCTGGTGTTGTTGTGCTTGCTGTTGTTGTGCTTGCTGTTGTTGTGCTTGCTGTTGATGGTGTTTCTAGTGTTGTTGTGCTTGCTGTTGTTGGTGTGCCTGGTGTTGTTGTGCTTGCTGTTGATGTGCTTGCTGTTGATGGTGTTCCTAGTGTTGATGTGCTTGCTGTTGATGGTGTACCTGGTGTTGTTGTGCTTGCTGTTGTTGTTGTGCCTGGTGTTGTTGTGCTTGCTGTTGTTGGTGTGCCTGGTGTTGTTGTGCTTGCTGTTGTTGTGCTTGCTGTTGTTGTGCTTGGTGTTGTTGTGCTTGGTGTTGTTGTGCTTGATGTTGTTATGCTTGCTGTTGTTGTGCTTGCTGTTGTTGTTGTGCTTGCTGTTGTTGTGCTTGGTGTTGTTGTGCTTGGTGTTGTTGTGCTTGGTGTTGGTGGTGTGCCTGGTGTTGTTGTGCTTGCTGTTGTTGTGCTTGGTGTTGTTGTGCTTGTTGTTGTGCTTGTTGTTGTGCTTGCTGTTGTTGTGCTTGCTGTTGTTGTGCTTGGTGTTGTTGTGCTTGCTGTTGTTGGTGTGCCTGGTGTTGTTGTGCTTGCTGTTGTTGTGCTTGCTGTTGATGGTGTGCTTGCTGTTGTTGGTGTGCCTGGTGTTGTTGTGCTTGCTGTTGTTGGTGTGCCTGGTGTTGTTGTGCTTGCTGTTGTTGTGCTTGCTGTTGTGCTTGGTGTTGTTGTGCTTGCTGTTGATGTGCTTGCTGTTGGTGGTGTGCCTGGTGTTATTGTGCTTGCTGTTGTTGGTGTGCTTGGTGTTGTTGTGCTTGCTGTTGTTGTTCTTGCTGTTGTTGTGCTTGCTGTTGATGTGCCTAGTGTTGTTGTGCTTGCTGTTGATGGGGTGCTTGGTGTTGTTGTGCTTGCTGTTGATGGTGTGCCTGGTGTTGTTGTGCTTGCTGTTGATGGTGTGCTTGGTGTTGTTGTGCTTGCTGTTGATGGTGTGCTTGGTGTTGTTGTGCTTGCTGGTGTTGTTGTGCTTGCTGTTGTTGTGCTTGCTGGTGTTGTTGTGCTTGCTGGGGTTGTTGTGCTTGGTGTTGTTGTGCTTGCTGTTGATGGTGTGCTTGGTGTTGTTGTGCTTGCTGGTGTTGTTGTGCTTGCTGTTGTTGTGCTTGCTGGTGTTGTTGTGCTTGCTGGGGTTGTTGTGCTTGGTGTTGTTGTGCTTGCTGTCGATGGTGTGTCTGGTGTTGTTGTGCTTGCTGGTGTTGTTGTGCTTGCTGTTGTTGTGCTTGCTGGTGTTGTTGTGCTTGCTGGTGTTGTTGTGCTTGGTGTTGTTGTGCTTGCTGTGGATGGTGTGTCTGGTGTTGTTGTGCTTGCTGGTGTTGTTGTGCTTGCTGTTGTTGTGGTTGCTGGTGTTGCTGTGCTTGCTGGTGTTGTTGTGCTTGGTATTGTTGTGCTTGCTGTTGATGGTGTGCCTGGTGTTGTTGTTGATGTTGTTGTGCTTGCTGTTGATGGTGTGCCTGGTGTTGTTGTTGATGTGTTATCGACTTGTTCGCATGTGGTGTAGCAGCACAGGACTCTGATGCGGAAGTTGAAGCAACTGGCTTCAAATGAGCCATCCGTGTTGAAGCACTGGAAGCCGCTGGTCACGTCGCAGGTGACGTTGTCATTAATCTCGTTGGGCGGCAATCCGGGAAATCCCACTGCCTCACACTCAATATCGATCGGGTCCATGCAGAATATTACGCCCTTCGCTCTGAGGTGGGCATAAGTCTCGTTTTCATTCCCAACCTTGTCAGGATAACTCGAATCCAGCCAGTCGGTCCACTCACACCACGGCGTGCAGAAGGTGGAGGAGGGCGAAGCTGTAGTTGACAGGACTGTGGTGGTTGAGTGTGGTGTGCCTGGCGTTCCTGATGGTGTGACGAGTGTTGTTGTGCTTCCTGTTGATGGTGTGCCTGATGTTGTTGTGCTTGCTGTTGATGGTGTGCCTGATGTTGTTGTGCTTGCAGTTGTTGCGCTTGCTGTTGATGTGCTTAGTGTTGATGGTGTGCTTGGTGTTGTTATGCTTGGTGTTGTTGTGCTTCCTGTTGTTGTGCTTGCTGTTGTTGTTGTGCCTAGTGTTGTTGTGCTTGCTGTTGGTGGTGTGCCAAGTGTTGTTGTGCTTAGTGTTGATGGTGTGCCTGGTGTTGTGTTTGTTGATAGGCTTTGTGGAGAGGTAGCAGCAGTTGTTGGTGACGGTGTCCTTGATGGAGTTGTTCCTGGGGTCGTAGTTGGGCCGCCCGACTCACAGCCCAAACAGCACAGGACCTTGATCTCGTAGTCATCGCAGAAGAAGAAGGGGTCTTCGTTGCGACAGAGCAGCCCTTCGTCCTTGTCACAGGTCACTCCCGGCTGAAGCTCGTTCGTCGTGGTGCCATAGACTCGACACTCGATGTCACTCGGCTCCAAGCAGATGCTGTCCTTTCCTTCTACCTCCAGGATGTGAGCAAACGTCTCATTGTCTCCCACCCCATCGTAGCTGGGGTAATCAGATGAGATCCAGCGTGACCACTCGCAGTGGGGCGTGCAGGGTGGGGTGCTGGAGGTGGTTGAAATCATTGGGGTTGCTCTTGATGGTGTGCCTGGTATTCTTGTGGTTGTTTGTGGTGCTGTGCTTGATGGAGTTGTTCCTGAAGTGGTAGTTGGGCCGCCCGACTCACAGCCCAAACAGCACAGGACCTTGATCTCGTAGTCATCGCAGAAGAAGAAGGGGTCTTCGTTGCGACAGAGCAGCCCTACGTCCTTGTCACAGGTCACTCCCGGCTGAAGCTCGTTATTTGTGGTGCCATATATTCGACACTCGATGTCACTCGGCTCCAAGCAGATGCTGTCCTTTCCTTCTACCTCCAGGATGTGAGCAAACGTCTCATTGTCTCCCACCCCACCATAGCTGGGGTAATCAGATGAGATCCAGCGTGACCACTCGCAGTGGGGCGTGCAGGGTGGGGAGCTGGGAGTGGTGGAAATCGTTGAGATTGCTGTTGATGGTGTGCCTGGTATTGTTGTGCTTGCGATTGTTGGTGACAGTGTCCTTGATGGAGTTGTTCCTGGGGTCGTAGTTGGGCCGCCCGACTCACAGCCCAAACAGCACAGGACCTTGATCTCGTAGTCATCGCAGAAGAAGAAGGGGTCTTCGTTGCGACAGAGCAGCCCTTCGTCCTTGTCACAGGTCACTCCCGGCTGAAGCTCGTTCGTCGTGGTGCCATAGACTCGACACTCGATGTCACTCGGCTCCAAGCAGATGCTGTCCTTTCCTTCTACCTCCAGGATGTGAGCAAACGTCTCATTGTCTCCCACCCCATCGTAGCTGGGGTAATCAGATGAGATCCAGCGTGACCACTCGCAGTGGGGCGTGCAGGGTGGGGTGCTGGAGGTGGTTGAAATCATTGGGGTTGCTCTTGATGGTGTGCCTGGTATTCTTGTGGTTGTTTGTGGTGCTGTGCTTGATGGAGTTGTTCCTGAAGTGGTAGTTGGGCCGCCCGACTCACAGCCCAAACAGCACAGGACCTTAATCTCGTAGTCATCGCAGAAGAAGAAGGGGTCTTCGTTGCGACAGAGCAGCCCTACGTCCTTGTCACAGGTCACTCCCGGCTGAAGCTCGTTATTTGTGGTGCCATATATTCGACACTCGATGTCACTCGGCTCCAAGCAGATGCTGTCCTTTCCTTCTACCTCCAGGATGTGAGCAAACGTCTCATTGTCTCCCACCCCACCATAGCTGGGGTAATCAGATGAGATCCAGCGTGACCACTCGCAGTGGGGCGTGCAGGGTGGGGAGCTGGGAGTGGTGGAAATCGTTGAGATTGCTGTTGATGGTGTGCCTGGTATTGTTGTGCTTGCGATTGTTGGTGGTGGTGTGCTTGATGTAGTTGTTTCTTGGGTCGTAGTTGGGCCGCCCGACTCACAGGCCAAACAGCACAGGACCTTGATCTCGTAGTCATCGCAGAAGAAGAAGGGGTCTTCGTTGCGACAGAGCAGCCCTTCGTCCTTGTCACAGGTCACTCCCGGCTGAAGCTCATTCGTCGTGGTGCCATAGATTCGACACTCGATGTCACTCGGCTCCAAGCAGATGCTGTCCTTTCCTTCTACTTCCAGGATGTGAGCAAACGTCTCATTGTCGCCCAGCCCATCGTAGCTGGGGTAATCAGATGAGATCCAGCGTGACCACTCGCAGTGGGGCGTGCAGGGTGGGGTGCTGGGAGTGGTTGAAATCATTGGGGTTGCTCTTGATGGTGTGCCTGGTATTCTTGTGGTTGTTTGTGGTGCTGTGCTTGATGGAGTTGTTCCTGAAGTGGTAGTTGGGCCGCCCGACTCACAGCCCAAACAGCACAGGACCTTGATCTCGTAGTCATCGCAGAAGAAGAGGGGGTCTTTGTTGCGACAGAGCAGCCCTACGTCCTTGTCACAGGTCACTCCCGGCTGAAGTTTGTTATTCAAGGAGCCATAGATTCGACACTCGATGTCACTCGGCTCCAAGCAGATGCTGCCTTCCCCTTCTACTTCCAGGATGTGAGCAAACGTCTCATTGTCTCCCACCCCATCGTAGCTGGGGTAATCAGATGAGATCCAGCGTGACCACTCGCAGTGGGGCGTGCAAGGTGGGGAGCTGGGAGTGGTGGAAATTGTGCCTGCTGTTTTTGGGCTTGCTGTTGATGGTGTGTTTGGTGTTTGAAATGGGGTGGCTGGTGGTGATTGAGTGCCTGGTGTTGATGGAGCCCTGTTCGGCATGGTTGGTGTTGGTGTAGTTCTGCTGGTTGGTGTTGTGTACATCTGACCAGCTGTCACTGACACAACCGTGGCTGTGGTTTTTGGTGGCAAAGAGAAAAATTGGAGAAAAAAATCAGAAATATTTTGAAAGAAAAAACATTTCCCTAGATCAAATATAAAGTTGTAAACTAATTAACATTTCACAGGACTTGGGTTAGTGTGAGGGAAAAACAGCTGTGTCGGGTGCAGAAATGCACTCACTGAATACGGTGCTTGCGGTGGGGCTGGTGGTGCTGGCGGTGGGGCCGGTGGTGCCGATATTGGGGATGATGTCACTGCCACACGGTGTCACCACGCGGTAGAAGACGTTGCCATTTTCACCGCAGTACGCCTTGTAGCACACGCCCATGCCATCGTCCACCACGTAGATGGTCTCGTTATACTGGTACTCGGTCCCGTTCCAAATGCACGCGCACTCCGGAACGGGCGTGCACTCGATGCGCGACTCCGCCGTGCACAGGCTGCATGCGACGGAACACGATTAACACCTCCAAGGAGAAGGGACTGCGGTAAATCTCTAGAGAAACGTGTTGCGAAGGTTCTCTGTCGCACAGTATTGCCGTATTTTCACCTGCTGGTGAGTGTGGCCAATACGTGGATCACAAGATAATTTTTGTGAATCTCGGCACAAATTCGAACAAACGGCAACATGAGCATATAATAGTGGCATGCAGAGCGCTAGATCACAATTGGCTTGGGGTAAATGGGCGGTATTTTAGGCCCCCGGCGGTACTTTAGGCCGTGTTGGTGACAAGTGAGGTCGAGCCTTCACATCGGGCCTAGTTGGCTGCACACATGATGGAGCCTGAGTTGGGCCTAATTAATCACACACATGATGGAGCGTGAGTTGGGCCTATTTAATCACACACATGATCGAGCCTGCGTTGGGCCTAATTAATCACACACATGATGGAGCCTGAGTTGGGCCTAATTAATCACACACAAGATGGAGCCTGAGTTGGGCCTAATTAATCACACACATGATGGAGCCTGAGTTGGGCCTAATTAATCACACACAAGATTGAGCCTGAGTTGGGCCTAATTAATCACACACAAGATCGAGCCTGAGTTGGGCCTAATTAATCACACATGGATGAGCCTGAGTTGGGCCTAGCTGTCCGCGCAACATAGCACAGCCTGAATTGGGCTGAATGATGCACAGTAGTATTATATTGTTTTAATGCTTAGTTAATATCGGAGTCAATCATGCAAAGTTAATATAAGTGATGGTAATGCTGCAGAAAGTTCGTGATTAATGTAAGTGTCCCGCAAATGAAGCAGTTAATTAATTATAGCCATGCATGAGTAATATATAGCATTATAATGCATACTAATAATCCGTGATTAGTAGTTATGTAGTGGATTAACGAGCGCCAAGGGGGGAAATTGTAAACACGTGCGGGTTATGGACAGTGGGGTCGCATCAGGACAAGCAGGTGTTGCTGGGGAATAACGGCTGGAGAGAGACGGCTCGTTAGGTAATTATGGGATGCAGGGCAGTGATTGGCCGGTTGTTGTCAGGGACAAGGTGGCGCCAGCAAGTCTGGGGATGGGAGCAGGTGGCGGCGGGGGCCGCGGGTGCGGGGCGTCGGTGGGGACGCCGGTTAATTAATTGGAAATTAATGAGGACGGGGATAAATATGGGAGCGTGAGAGTGAGACGGGGAGTTGTGCTGGGAGCTGGACGGAGAGAGTCGGAGCAGAAGAAGAGATAGAATAGGTTAGCAGTGGAGCAGGAGAAGAAGAAGAAGAGATGAGAGATAGGATAGGCTAGCAGTGGAACGGGAACAGAGAAGACACGAGAGAGAGAGAGAGACAGTCGGAGTGAGACGGAGAAGCCGAGAGAGAGCGACAGTCGGAGTGAGAGGGAGACGAGAGAGAGACAGTCGGAGTGAGACGGAAACGAGAGGGAGACAGTCGGAGTGAGACGGAGAAGCCGAGAGAGAGCGACAGTCGGAGTGAGACGGAGACGAGAGAGAGACAGTTGGAGTGAGACGGAGAAGCCGAGAAAGATCGAGACAGTCGAAGCCGAGACAGGCGAAGCAGAGAAGAGAGTCGGGGAGAGAGAGACGGAGAGAGAGAGGGAGGGAACGGAGCGGGCGAGGCCAGCGGAGCGTGGCGAGCGAGCAGAGAACGCGCTGAAGTCTTGGCTGTGGAATGTGCTGAGTTTTGTCAAATAAAGTGACGACGGAAGAAGAAGAAGTTGTCTGCGTAAAGTTCAGCACTACAGTTATATAATAAAAGCAGCTGCCCTCATTAAAAATACATACTTGGGCACTACAGGGCAAAATTCAGATTATTGTTGGTAATATTTTCTTGTGCATCGTCCATTGAGAACCACCAAAATAGATCAGAGCGCTTGATGTATTGGCAGCCACTGCCTGAGATGCTCAACGAATGTTTAGCGAGGGCACTGTCATCTGGTGAGGGTGAGTGGTGAGGGTCACGCACTGGTGGTGTGGGAATCGGGCCGGTGCTCACCAGTGTTCGCAGCGATTGGACGACGGCACGGTCTCGCTCGTGTTGTAGTGGATGCTCGGGTCGTCAGAGTCATAGCAGCCGCAGTATTCTAGCGCCACGCACTTCATGCTGTTCTCCTCTAGGAAAGGGAACTCAGGGGGGCACGTGGGAAAGCAGCCTGGGCGCGGGGGGGACACAGGAGGCAAAGGGGGTAGAAGTCAGCACCGTGCGGCATGCTGGGGTTTCCACGGCGTGTGGAGAAGAAACTCCGTCTCATTGTTTGAGAGGGACTGCAAACAACTCCTCCTCGTCCCCGCCACAGGGCCCTGGATCTCCCCAGCGTGTGTAACCCTTACCCTCAATGGAGGGGAGGTGGGTGGAGCAGTTCTGCTCTGGGTAGCGGCAGCTCTGGATGCACGGCTTCTTGCACGGCTCGAAGTGCCACTCGCACTCGTGGCCCGGCTCGTTGTAGTAGTCGCAGAATGCCGCTGTGGGGGAGCGCGCACGCGGTCACACACGCATACGTACGGGGACCTGGGTTCATGCTCGCTACTAGCACATCATCATCATCCACTGTGTAATGCACCATTCACAATATCGGTCTCAATGCCCTGTAGTGTGGTTCATAGCCTGTGGAACTCTCAACCTAGTGGGATAAGCGAGTGTGTCTGTAGGTAGAGAGCTTTAAATATTGACTCAAGACCCAGCTCTCTATCTTGCTCTTTATCAGTTTTGATTCCTGCTGGCTGTGCGGATATAGGTAACGTCTCACTAGATTACATTTTTATTTTATTCTTTGTGTACATGCACATATGTCATCTAGCAGACTGCGCAACCACCAGGAATCGTAAATAAGTGGCCTCCACACGCCATGTTCATCATGGCGGTCGTTTGACAACACTTACGGTACTGGTCACTGCGGGTTGGTGTGGTGGGGGAAGGTGGGCAGGACTAGGTCATGCTCTCACTTACTGCTAACCTTAGCCATGGTCAGGAAGCGACCTTGGCCCGTCAGGCTCCTGGAGCTACGTGCTAACCACCAGAACGCTATTTCTCCTACTTTCGGTCCCATTTAAGCACAAGTGATCTATCCTCCCGCTTCGCTCGTCGTGCAGGGACCGCGGTTCGCGGGACTCACGGCAGATGACCGGGGACCTCCAGGCGATGCACTCCCCGGCGTCGCGGCAGGCCTGCGCGTAGGCCGACATGGCCGTGCAGAAGCAGGCGCAGTCGCCGCCCATGTCGCAGCCGCACGAGTCACGCACGCACGCCTCGTAGTACGGCAGGGGGTCGACCTGCAGCACACAGTCCCGCGTCAGTCTGCTGCTCGGTGCTCTTGGGACATTTAACTCTTCTTGTGATCTGCTATCTTTCACAGCTTGATATCCTGTGATTGCAGCAGGTTTAGCCGTAGCAGGATTGATGATAACAACACGGGCAAGCGGTAGCACATGTCACTTGTTGAAGATATTTGTGGTTTGTGCTCTGTGCTTCACAGTGAATGTTAAAGATCCCGCAATGTAATTTGAAAAACAGGCTATTGTGTGCTAGCGTCATGGTCCAAATTTTTGGTCACTTTGAAAAATTAAAACATGACACCGCAAATTACTCAGTTTGGAGAACACACAGCAGCACCGCCCACTACTGTGAAGCTACTGCAGGCTGTACCATGGTGAAAGCCTTGCTCCATGAGAATGGCACGAATACCAAACTTAGTGATGGTTTTATTTATCATGCTCCATTACCATGTGTTGATGTGACCAGGACAAAACAATGAAACAAACTCCTCACAATAAAATAAAGAATCCTTCTGGAAAAGCCATTGTGAAAGAAACAAACAAGGGATTTCCTTCTCAAATGAGCATTGAGGCAAGGGTGCTCATCTCCCAGTGGTGGAAATTGCTCATTCCGATGGTAGAGGCGAGTCTATCCATACGGCAACATCTGCTGACTTCCCTACAAAGTGGTACTCATGTTATCGACTCTGAAGGGATGATGGGCAGGGTCAACCCCCCAACCAGGATTTTAACTTATAGTTCGAGCCACTCACTCTACCCAGTAAACACACAATGTTGGGCCAACATTATATCAACGTTTACGATCACATGCCAACGTTGGGCCGACGTTGCGTGCTTACTGGGTACCGCTGAGCCGCTACCCTATTCAAGGCGGTAAACCTCGTGGTGTCGTCGCAGCGTTGGGGACAGGGGGTTCAGGGCAGTGCCACGAGAGTCCGTGGGGCGCGACCGCGGCGAGACGTCGCACCTTGGCGTGGCAGCCCTTGAACGTGTCGCCCATGATGCGCGAACACTCCCGCTCGGCCCACGCCTTGCGGTACGGGTTCATGTAGCACGGGTCAGCGTTGGCGGTGGTGCTCGCGCACGCGAGGGACGAGACCTGCCAGGAGTTCCCGAACTCCACGGGGCTCGCCACCACCACCTGGCCTCGCACCGTGAAGTCGTTGAGGGAGTCTCCGTCCATGTCTCCGCACAGCCCGCACAGCCGGCCCTGCGCCGAGAAGCGGGAGTTCGTACGAGCGCCGCGGGGATACCCGTAAAATACGCACCATCTGCTTCATCGTGGATGCTACTGGACCCGTGACGTATCGTAGCAGAGCAGGCCGTCGTGCACCGGCGTCATGGTCCAATATATGGGCGAGAGAGGCGACGTCGTACCCGGCTGTCGGAGGAGACCATGAGGCGCACGCTGTTGCCCCCGTCCCACTGCAGCAGCAGCCCGTTGGCGGCCTCCACGATGTGGGTGCCCCCCAGCTTCCGCATCCTGTACGGGATGTGGGGGCCCGCCCCGCTCGTCACGGAGCTGATGCTGTGATCGCCATCGGCAAAGCGGATCTCCACGTCCTGGGACACGCGACAGCGAACACCACCACGTAAACCCCAGCTGCGACGCAGGCGAGTGCAGGCGAGTGCAGGAGAGTGCAGGGGAGTATTGGTGAGTGGTGGTGATTAGATTAATTGCTGCTATAAATTTCCATATGATAAGGGGCCGTCCATAAATGACGTCATGCACTTGGGAGGAGGGGGGGGTCAGACATTTGTGACGATGTGTGACGAGGGGGGAGGGGGGGGGTTGAGAAATGTGACATCACATCAAAATGCGCAACTTTAAATAAATAAATTTTTATTAATTTTCATTATTAACGATTTGATTATTATTTATTTATTCCATGAAGGAGCATTTTACTTCTCCATGGGAGAATGGAGAAGCATACATTTTGAACATTTTTTTAATGATTGTTATTAAACATTTTGATTTTAATGATTCTACCAAGGCTTTTCATTCTGTGGAATGAATATATGATTGTTATAATTGTACTCTCCATTTTGCTTCATTCTACTACAAAGTTTCAAGTATTTTTTAAATAGTTATAATTACTTTTAATATATGATAATTATAAGAGAATTTCAATATAATATTCTGAACATCTGCAGTTTTAGTTAAACGTTGAATATTTTCAAGTGAATTTTATGCTAAATGTAAGCTTTCCAATGCCTCCTTTTTAATATGTGTTTTCTCCTACAACATCAGGGTGCAGCGCCACATTAAATACGCACTACAATGACAATAGTTTAAAGCGATTTGAAGCATGTTTTATTTTCAAAATGGAAATATGGTTTGGGGGGGGGCAGAGCTTTGTGACGTCATATTTGAGGGGGGTCTTACTTTTTGTTACGTGGTGTGACGAGGGGGGGGGGGGGGTCAAAAATCGTCCAAAATCGCGTGACGTCATTTATGGACGGCCCCTAAGCCACTTCGTTGAGCTATCATTTATGGCCAGGTCACTTCTAAAAAAGAAGCCATGAGCTGAGTGGGCTCTACCTGGTAAATTAAATGGTTTTTATTTTTCTAATTTTTTTTGTGATTTGCTTTCCTTTACTTTGCAACACTATCATGTTTTGACCTCTCCCTACTGGACATCTGTGAACAATAGTTTTATGGCGCATCGGATTTCTGCAGTATAAATCGAGATACCGATTCTGAGGTGAGCAAAGGAAAGTGCAGGTGAATGCTGTAGATGATTTCAGGCGAGGTGAGGTGAGTGTAGGAGACTAGTCGAGGTGAGGTGAATGCAGATGAATATAGGAGCTCAAATGAGTGGTGTTAAGTGGTGGTGGGCACAGAGGAGTAGTGGAGAGTGGTGGTGGGCGCAGGCGAGTGGTGGTGGTGAGTGGTGGTGGTGAGTGGTGGTGAGTGGTGGTGGTGAGTGGTGGTGGTGGTGAGTGATGGTGGTGGTGAGTGGTGATGGTGAGTGGTGGTGGTGAGTGGTGGTGGTGAGTGGTGAGTGGTGGTGGTGAGTGGTGGTGGTGTGTGGTGGTGAGTGGTGGTGCGGAGTGGTGGTGATGAGTGGTGGTGGTGGTGAGTGGTGGTGAGTGGTGGTGGTGAGTGGTGGTGGTGGTGAGTGGTGGTGAGTGGTGGTGATGAGTGGTGGTGGTGGTGAGTGGTGGTGAGTGGTGGTGGTGGTGAGTGGTGGTGGTGAGTGGTGGTGGTGGTGAGTGGTGGTGGTGGTGAGTGGTGGTGGTGAGTGGTGGTGGTGAGTGGTGGTGGTGAGTGGTGGTGGTGAGTGGTGGTGGTGAGTGGTGGTGGTGAGTAGTGGTGGTGAGTGGTGGTGGTGAGTGGTGGTGGTGAGTGGTGGTGGTGAGTGGTGGTGGTGAGTGGTGGTGGTGAGGTGCTCCACCCCGAGCAGGAGTTTGATGCTCTTGGAGCAGGCGACGCCCGAGGTTCCGCACGCCATGTTCTCTGTGATGACGCGGAAGCTTCCGCCCGCAGGGTTGGACGGACAGAAGTCCTGCGGGAGGCAGAAACCGGCACGACACCGTGGCGCGTAGCTCGCCGCACAGCGTCACGAGCACAGAGCAAGAGGGGGGCGGGCGGCCAGGGGGAGGGGGGGGCAGGGGGAGGGGGGGGGCAGCGGGAGGGGGGGGGGCAGCGGGAGGGGAGGGGCAGGGGGAGGGGGGGCCTCACCTGCGAGAGGATGTACTCGCACTTCCCGTCGAACAGGAAGCGCCGCCCGTCGTAGGTGGTATAGTGTCCGTCCCCGTAGAAGGAGCACAGCCCCATGCAGTCGCTGTCCGTGCAGCTCCAGCGAGCGCCCTCGCACGTGCTGCACGCGCATGCGCAGACGCGTCCGCTCAGGGTCTGCGCAGCGGCTAACCCGTAGTAGCTTTACATGCATCGACCTCGGTGAAGCCTCAACTTGGGATATCAATGGTGTGGAGGAAAGGATTGAGATTCGGGGCAGGGGGGCGGGGGGTGGGAGTGATTAGTTGTTGGGGGATCAGAGTAAGCACGCAACACCGGCCGCTCACCACGTGTTGCAGTCGACGGCCACTCTGTCGCCCGGGCTGTAGCTCTGGCCGTTGTGCTGGCACGGGCACTGGTCAGGGCGCACGCACCCATCGGCGCTGTCCAGCACAGTGCCCTCGGGGCACATGCAGCCCGACACGCAGCCGGGCGTGTACTGCGCACAAACACAAAGATTCCATTAACAGACCGTTGGGGTAAGTGGTGTTAGCGATCATTTACGAAGGCATATGGCCCACAACGGGGTGGTCTGGCCAGCACTATGCCCGGCTACCTTGGCTGTTTATACACTCCACCAGGTGCTCATTTAAGGCTGAGTTGGCCTAGGTGAGGCCCAGGATCAGTTCAAATATTCGCCATTGTTATTGGTCTTGAGTGGGAATTTAACTCGAGTTGCAGTGTGCTAACTACTAGAGCATCCCTCCCCACTTGCACAAACACGCACACACGTGTATGTGTGTGCATAGACATACACGCATACACACAAGTGTACATGCACGTACAGCCATGGCTTCAACACCTCTGCCAAGAAGACGTGGTGCCGATATTGTGGTTGTGCTATTGTTGCCAGAGTGTGGTTGTGACATTGTAGTCGTGGTGTGGATGGTGAGTGGCTGGCCGTGTTCCTCTCACACATTCCATGTCGGGGTTTTGGCACGTCCGCTCGCACGCCAGCCCCTGCACCCCAGGCAGGGCAGCCTGGCAGTCGACGAACACCCGCGGGGGGAGGCACTCTGCACACACACAGACAAAGAAGTTCTGTTAGTAAGCACCTACTGAGGATAGCATGGCACACGAAGGGGTGGGTAGCCAGCACTACGCCCGGCCCAATGCTTACATCTTTTGCACACCACACTAGGTAATTATTTAACGCCAAGTCGACCTAGGGGAGTTCCAGGACCAGTTTAGATGCTCGTCACCAATGTTGGCCGTGAGCGGGAATCGAACTCGGGTCGCCGGGTTCGTAACGTACCACGCTAACTGCTGCACGACCGCTCCCTACAACATGTGTAGCGAGTGACTTCCGAGACACGTCGAGTCAAAGGCTTCGTATTTATTAAGAGCGCACGGGGCGATCCACTTCGTAACGCAGCTACACATGGGCGATCCTAACACGCAGCCCATCTCCGTCGTGCACCACGCGAGCTGTTCGACTCGCGTAGCGGCGGCGACGGTCTCGCAGCAGAACAGCCACGTGGTCGAAGACGAAGAGATGACGGCGAGCAGCGACGCAGCCAGGACCCAGGACCCGCAGAACAGCCCCGAACCTCTGGCTCGGTCCCCCTTATATCTGTCCCGGCGCGGCCAAGCTCCACCTCTGGCCACGCCCCCTTTCCAGAACCTTCGGGCTGGATCCCGGAACTTCTCGACTGACTCCGCCCTTCACCTTTACCCCAGATACGCCCCCCTTATAATAAGGCATTATGTAATGCAGCCATAACCGTAATTGCCCTTACAGGCCGGCAGGTGTCACCCTGTCATTACACTAGCATGCACATATACACAGAGGCAAACACTCACAGGAACACACACACCCATATGAACAAATGTGAAACCTATCTCTGTAAAAGTCTTGTGCAGTCGTACATTGAATTGATCATGAACACCACCACCACCATCATCATCATCATGACCATCATCAAAGACCACCACCATTACCACCACCATCCCGTGCCTGTCCCTCACCCACCTGCCACGAGGTTGGCCTTGCACTGGATGACCCCACGGCGACACAGGCTGTGGGCGCACACACGCACGTGTTTACGGGGGCCGACTCGGCGCGCGGCGATGTCCACTGTGGGGGCTCAGCATGTCGGAGGTGGGGGGGGGGGGTGTCCCGACCATGTTGTGAAGGTTGTGAGCAGAAATGTGGAGCCGGGACGCGCGTGTGGAATAACAGCCCCTCACCACCCAGGGGACGTTGCTGGACTAGCCCCGCAAAGAGGAGATTGCAATACAAGTGGGTTTGTGTACTTCAACGCGCACCTCGTATTGTACGAGATATTGTAGCATCATCACCTTAACGCATGACGACCCATTCTTAATTCTTGTTGGGGATTAACCGAGTCCATCATCGTTTTGGGGTCAATAAAAATAGTATCACATTGTCGCCCATCATTCCTTCAGGGTCCATTAATGTATCATATGGATAGCCTCATCCTTGCCAGAGGGAGGTGATTTTTCCAGCACTCAGAGGCGAACCCCCATCGACTCAGATTGCCGCACTCCCTCACACTCACCACTGCGCGCCGTTGCGCGTGATGGTCATGCCCGGAGCGATGGCCTGGCCGTTGATGTAGCAGGGGCAGAGCGAGGGCCCGTCCACGCAGGTGCCCTCCTGCGTGCGGTAGCCGTCGCACGCGCAACCCTCCACGGGCGTGTCCGTCACCAGGCACGAGGCGTCGAACTGCGACAGCGACGTGCACGTGCCGTTGCAGGCGTAGGCGCCGTACTGGAACTCCTCTCCCTCGCCGCACTGCTGCGTCGCCTCGGCTGAGGCGGAGGGGGGCGTGGGGGCGCGTGTGAACGCACGGCGGAGGTGGGGAGGCCTGTGCCGGGGAGACGAAGGCGGCCCGGCCGTGGTGCCGGCCACCCCCCCCTCGTCGTGTGCCGTGCCGGCCTACGTAGCTGCTCGCTAACAGGTGTTGCCCCAGCAGTCTGTTAAGGCAATGCGGGGGATCTTTGTCTCGGTGCGTGTGTGTGCAGGTGTGAGCGTGGTGCACACTCACTGCACACGCCCGCCTTCCCCCTCCACCCGATGAGCACGTGTCCGCGCGCCGCGCACTCGTGTGCGTACGCGCCCAGCGCGGCGCACACGCAGCGCTCCGGGCTCTCGCACTCGCACGTGTCGTGCCGGCACGTCTGTGGGAGGTGGCACACGCACGCGTGCACGCACACACGCACACACGCACGCACACACACACGCACACATGTACACATGCACACATGTACACACGCACACATGTACACACGCACACACGTACACATGCACGCACACACGTACACATGCACACACATATACACGCACACACGCACACACGTACACACGCACACACGCACACACGCACACACGCACACATGCACGGAGCGTTAGTGGTGCCGTGTCACCGCTCCGCGTTCCTTTAGCCCCGCGTGGACGGGGTATGGGAGGGGTGATGGGGAGTGATGGGGGGTACTCACCTTGTAGAAATGGTTGGGGTTGACCACCCCATGGCACTTGGCAAAGGGGCCCTGGGGGTCCATGAGTTTGGAGCAGGTCTCCTCGGCATACTGGGCTGGGGGGGGGGGGGGGAGTTGGGGGGGGGGGGCACGGGGGGGAGGTGGTGATTGCAGATCTGGACACTGTAAACATGCACACCTCGACAGCGTTTATATGTTGCACTTCCAGATTAATGAGATAGGATCCAGTCTGGTTCATAAAGCGAGGCAAAAGTTTTCAATAAATATAATAATTAACCGGATATAATTTTTACTATTTTTATCTACGATCATACACTAACAACTACTCCAAAAACATGTATATTTCTGAAGAAAAAAAAATTGTTAACGATTTGATTCGACTTCTTACATTTAAAGATGTACCCATCGGAAACTGCTGAATGTAAAGATTCCCTTTTTTGGATTATAAAGAACAAAAATGTATTAACTTAATAGTCTATGAGGAAAGCTCCAATATTTTACCGTTTTCGAATTATTCAGATCTGAACATCATAAAACGCGTATTTTTTTGTTCAAAACTGCTTTAATACGAAAATGTCAAAAACAATAAAAGATAAAACACTGATTCTCGCTTTAATTGTATTTGCTGTTTAATGCTCTATGAAACAAAAGAACGCAATCTAATATTTGGAACGGCATTAAAAATTTAGATTTGGGGGCCTTGTAATGAAAAATCTCTGCATTTATTATGTTTTATGTGAGTTCGTGTCCTAAAAACTACCCATGTACCAAATGTTATCTTTCTACCTTGTCAGGAAATGCCCGAGAGGTTTTTGAGACGTACATATGCAATGACAGTAGAGCCTACATGCGCTGTGAGTGGACTAGTGGCCACGGGAGGTAATGACAGGGGAGTGAGCCTGCAGTGCGAATGGACTAGTGGCCACGGGAGGTAATGACAGGGGTTTCAATTGCGAGTGCGAAGGGACTGGTGGCTACGGGAATGATCGAGAAGGGAACGTGGTCAGGTGACGGAAGAGGACGGTGGAGACTGCCGGTGGAGCGAGCGTCCAGAGTCGGCGAGAAGGATCGAGAAGGGGGGCGTGGCCTCGGTCGGTATAAAAGGGGCAGATGCGCGGGAGACTCGGGGCTGTTGCAGTGGGGGTCTCCGCCTGTGTCAAGTGAACGTGTCTTCACTAAAGTGCCATCTCAAGAGAAGTGTGTTAAGTCGTCACTACACATACCTACAGTCTGAGGTCATTATAGAGAGATACAGCTATACAGTGCTTTTGTACGATATACAGAAAGCACTGCGTTCACCAGTGAATACTTCAACAGGATAGAGAACTTTATTCGTGCACTCCACCTCGGGACCTGCAGACAGCACGTCCATACTGCAGTGTGAACGTGCTGTCTGCACGTGCTGTCTGTGCTGTCTGCACGTGCTGTCTGCATACAGCACGTGCACACTGCAGACAGCACGTGCACACTGCAGCCAATTACGACCCCTAGTAAGTACAATTGGCTCTGCCACATATAAATTAGCAAAATATGTAACTAAACAAATACAGCCTTATATCGGTAGGACATCTTCATTCATAAGAAATTCAAAACATCTTGTGAATGTGATTAAATATATTAAACTAAACCCTCATGATATTCTGGTGAGTTTTGATGCAATTTCTCTATTCACTAAGGTTCCAATTAAAAAGTCATTTAAATTACTTGATACACTAGTAAAGAATACAGGTTTACTAAAAGATCTTCAAAAAATAGCTGACCATTGTCTAAATAACACGTATTTCTTATGGAGAGGCGATTTCCTTAAACAAAGGAAGGAACAGCAATGGGTTCTCCTTTATCTCCTGCTATTGCGAATCTGTACATGGAAAACGTTGAAGCAAGGGCACTTGCTTCAAGTACATTTAAACCATATTTTTGGTTTAGATATGTTGATGACACTTTTATTGTCTGGCCACATGGTAAAGATACACTTAATGCATTTCTAAATCATCTCAATGCACAAAACCCAGCCATCCAGTTCACCATGGAAATGGAGGTGAATAACACTCCCTTTCCGAGATATTATGCTCGGACACGGCCTAAACGATAAAATAACAAACGTTTACCGAAAGGGAACGCACACTGATGCCGATCTGAATGCAGATTCGCATCATCGCCCCGCACAGAAATCCTGTCTCATCAAGACGCGCATACATCGGGCTAAAACAGTGTCAGATGGTGAAAGTCTGAGGAGAGAGATTAAACATGTTAAAGAAGCGCTACCATTGAATGACTACAATAATGCTCAAATTAACAGAGCATTGAGTTCCAAACAAAGATCGAACAGCAATACTGCTGAAAGCGATCAGATTATTAAAACAATTAAAATACCATATATCGCGGGAGTAACTGATAAGTTAGCTCGAGTTTTGCGCAAAAAAAACATCAAAGTAAGATTTGGCACAGTACACACAATAAAAAAATTAGTATTTTGTACTAAAGATGAATTGCCTAAGTTATCAACAGAAGGTGTGTGTCGGATTAATTACTTATGTGGCAGATGCTATATTGGACAGACGGGACATAACATTAGCGTAAGATTAAAAGAACACCAAATAAATATTAAACACTTTCCAACACAACTGTCGGTAGTTGCAGAACATGCTTGCCAACAAGGACACTCAATTGATTTAGAACTTTGAAGTGTTGTGTAAAACGAATTACTACTGGCCAAGACTAATTCGAGAATCCATTGAAATTACTAATTACTAATCTAATATACAATTACAATACCCCCCCCCCTCCTCTGCGTCTGATCTCTGCACCCGATTTGGTTCCGTGATGACTTCGGTTAAGACCGGAAGCAGGTGGATTGCTTCACTCTTCTGGCAAATCGCCCGATGATGCTGGATGTAATTACCAGCGAAACGTTGGACTCAAATTGTAAATGTTGTGGATTTACTCTCCAACACACCGGTGGGCTGAAGTAGTAACTACTTGGCACTTTGTTTACGTTACACATTCCTTACTGATTGGCTGTGTCGGGTGGTGGAGGGTTTAGACACATTTATACTTACGCGATCTAACCCAATAACCTTTATTATGATTAACTGAATAACTCAGAATTTCCAAACACAACTCTCACACATGCATTTACTTCGCTCCATATTCGCCAGAAATGCACATTACCTCGATCAACTCAACAACAACATATAGTTTAACTTTACCTCAGGATTATCAATTTATTTTGCACAATATATGTATTTAAATTCGTAATCTGGTCAATTATTTAGAAGTTGCAATTTAATAATGATTGTCACCGTGACTTTACCGAATCTATGTAAATAAAGACCTTATATAATCTGTATGTATGTACGTCTCAAAAACCTCTAGGGTACTTCCCGACAAGGGTGAAAGCTGAAATGTGGTATGTTGGTAGCTTTTTGGACACAAACAACAGGAAGCATCATGTAATCCGAGATTTTCCATGTTAAGGCCCCTAAATATCGATTTTAAATTCCCTATAAACATGTGTGTGCGTGGTGTCATTCAGAAACCGTTCAAAATATAAGATTGCGTTGTTTTTCGTTTGAGAGAGCGTTCAACAGAAAATAAAATTAAAGTGAAAAACTGGTTATATCTTTAATTGTTTTTGAGATATTTCGAATTCAAGCAGTTGAACGACAACAATTACGCACTTAATGTTCAAATCTGAATAATTGGAAAACGGTAAAGACTTCCTCTGAGAGTATTAAGTTCGTTATTTTTTGTTCTTTCTAATAAAAAAGAACGGAATATTTAAATTCGATGATTTCCGATGGGTACGTCTTTAAACGTAAGATGTTGAATCAAGTCAACTATTTTTTTTGCGGAAAAATACAAATGGTTGGAGTAGTTGTTAGTGTCTGATCGAGATAAAAATTGTAAAAAATTATATCAGGTTAATTATTATATTTATTGAAAACGTTTGCCTGGCGAACACAGGCTTTATGAACTCGTTAACAAATAAAATCAGAAATGCGAGTAACTACGGCACTGTACATGGATTACATCAGTAGGTTCTCAATTACCATTAATTATTCATATCCTGAGGTAACACAAGCACTTGTCACGTGTAATCATTTCCATCCTATTCTTGGGCCTTTCAGTGACTTTACCGAAAGACCTTAGAATATGAATTCCTGCAGTCACAAAAGCTTTCAGTCAAGATTAACATTTCCATCACTATGGTATTGATGAACTCATTCATACAAAGTATAACCTTAATGTGCTTAAACCATACATTTGAGCTCTTATGGATCAATTGCAAAGCAAGTATTCTAGATTTGAAGCTTTCGTGACTGCAAGGAATCATCTTCTTAGGTTTTTTTTCGGTAAAGTCACGTAGAAAGTAAAATAAAATAAAAACAAAAATCACGACGTTTCGGAGGCAACACAACTCTCCGTCATCAGGTGGGACCGTCACAGCCAGATTAGCTGTATCAAGTGAGGCAATGATTCAAGATGTAATCCCTTAAAAGCGAGTTGAGGGGGGAGGGAGAGGGAGGGGGGAGCTCATCAGACTATGGTAGCCAATGAAAGGAACGTATCGCAAGTATATACAACCTTTTATCATTTAACAATACTCCTAGTTGTGCTGGTATCTGTTAATTTCGGCACTTTTAACCAAGTAAACGTACCGACCCAATCATCAAATTAACATGCGAATCTTTGAAGTAAACAGCGTTTGCAATCCGTCATGTCTGTGATGAAAATATTCCTGCTGGTTCAGCAGTTCTACTGCTGGGTTAGTTTCTCCGCCTGAGGACGACCGCTTGTGTTGCGATCTAAACGTCGTGATCTGTTATTTATTATTTATTTTATACCTACGTGACTTTACCTGCAGAGATGTTATTACAAACGTGACAGACTATCGCTAATAACTCTACTAAATTACCAAAATCCCATCCCTAAAATGTAAAGGCAATTAACATTACTCGTAAGTATTGTTTTCTAAATAAGCATACTCCACAATATACCTGCAGACGACACGAGCGCAATGGAAGTCCAAATACCGCGTCGCCTCGCGCCCTCCCATCGCACGCGGGGCGTGGCAGCGCATGGCCACGCCCAGCGCCGATGACGTCACACGAGGGGCGTGCCACAAGCTGTGGGCGTCACTCCGCCGACTCGGGGTCACAATCTTGAAATGGAGGGAGTCTAATTCCCACGACCTTTAAGCTGTAATCAGCCGTCTTGCTCGTCGGGAATATCGCGGGAACATTTATACCGATCACAGACGGTCGTCCAACTTCTCACTCAATTCAATACTCAATGACAGCCACGGCCGCCTGTAACAACCTCAACTAACTTTTATCAATAACATAACGAAAACACAGACACCTCTCTTGCTCGCGGTCCTCTTCCGTCCCGAGCCTCGTCACCCTCCTTGTCCTCCTCACCCACGAGTCTCCTCACCCCCCCCCCCCACACACACATCCCGCCTGGACCCCCCCCACACACACATTCCGCCTGGACCCCCCCCCCCCACACACACATTCCGCCTGGACCCCCCCCCCCACACACACACATTCCGCCTGGACCCCCCCCCCCCTACACACACATCTCGCCTGGACCCCCCCCCCCTCACCGGAACGATCTCCATGGCTGTCCTGCCTCGTCTCTTTCCCTACCCCCCTCCATTCTGGGTCTTTACATCGATATTTCGTGTCCCATATAATGTCGTCAAACCCGCCACCACCCAACACGGCTGATTAGTAAGGTTTGTCTCGTAAACAACCAAAAAAGGTGTCCAAAAAACCTTTATTATGATGTATAATATTAGTCGCGAAGGCCGACGTGCTCTATAATGTTTACGTAGCATATCATCATCAACGTCCATCTCCTCTCTATAATATGTTTTATTATATATACTGTGTGTAAGCGCATACACACACTATATATATGCTATATTCATGCACACATAGAACCGCCTACCTTAGTGCATGTCACGGTGCGATATCGCCTTGAGATGCGGTTGTATTCGTAATAAAGGCACAGCCCAGTGATGTCTTGGGCACGCAACTGCTGGCTACAGCGTTGTTTTTAGATGCTGAGAATATCATCGTCACGCGCATCGTTGCTCATTCTGGGATATAATGAGTAGCGCAGTGGTTAGCGCGCTCTGAACCTAATGACCGGAGTTCAATTCCCGGCCACGGCTATCGGATTAGTGGCGAGCGACAGCTGAACCTTGTCCTGGGCCACCCGCTGTAGCGACCCGCCACTATCCGGCGTGGTAGCGCAGTATGGTCTCACAACCAACCCCGATGGCCGACTCGGCGTTGGAGGGCGGGGGGGGGGGGTGCGAGGGACCCACCGGTGTGCGCGTTGATGGAGCACGGGTCCTGCAGCTCCTCGGCCGTGTCGGGGCAGCCCGTCTGCGCCTTCCACGAGTTGGCGAAGGGGGTGGAGGTGGCCTCCACGAGGCCGCACGACGTCTTCAGCTCGTCCGCCAGCACGTCGTTGTAGTTCCCGCAGAGTCCTGGAGTGGACGCGGCGGCAGCGCGTCACGACGGTACCGCGAGCCCAGAGCAGAGACCGTGGCACCCCCGAGGAGCCCCGATCCCAGATCCCGGACACTGGGATTCTGGACCCCAGATAAACCCTCAAACCCTATATACACGAGTTACCCAAAATCCCAGACCCTAGAACTCTGTACCCCAGATCACAGACCCTCGACACCATTGACAACTCCGGAACCCTGGGCTGCAGTAGGTTGGCCATGAACCCCAAACTCCAGTTTAATGTACGCCAGGCCCTGGGACCCTGCAAAGCGCCACACCTTCACATCCAGTCAATCCCACTCCTTCCATCCACCCTGTATCCCTCGTTAGCCTACCCCCTCACTCTGCACCCACCCCCGCGGCCCTCACCACAGGTGCGGTTCTTGTAGGCGACGGACACGCTCACGTAGAGCTGCATCTGGGGCTGCAGCTGCACTTGGAGGTGCAGGCCGGAGCGGGTGGCCACCTGCACGAACATGGACGACTGGCGGAACACCTGCAGGCCGGCTGTGCGCACGTGGGGGGGGGGGGGGGGGGCGCGTTAAAAATTGGCGTTACAGACGCGCAGCGGCTGTGTTTTATTCGCGTGGCGGTGTTAATAGCAGCACTCTCACGAAAATCGGGGTATGTAGCATGTGATGTGTGGGGTGTGTGTGGTGTGCGGGGTGTTTGTGATGTGCGGGGTGTGTGTGTTGTTCGGGGTGTGTGGTGTGCTGGGTGTGTGTGTGTTGTGCGGAGTGTGTGTGGTGTGCGGGGTGTTTGTGGTGTGTGTGTGCTGTACGGGGTGTGTGTGTTGTACGGGGTGTGTGGTGTGCTGGGTGTGTATGTTGTACGGGGTGTGTATGGTGTGCGAGGTGTGTGTGTGTTGTGCGGAGTGTGTGGTGTGCGGGGTGTTTGTGGTGTGTGTGTGCTGTACGGGGTGTGTGTGTTGTACGGGGTGTGTGGTGTGCTGGGTGTGTATGTTGTACGGGGTGTGTATGGTGTGCGAGGTGTGTGTGTGTTGTGCGGAGTGTGTGGTGTGCGGGGTGTTTGTGGTGTGTGTGTGCTGTACGGGGTGTGTGTGTTGTACGGGGTGTGTGGTGTGATGGGTGTGTATGTTGTACGGGGTGTGTATGGTGTGCTGGGTGTGTGTGTTGTACGGGGGGTGTATGGTGTTCTGGGTGTGTGTGTTGTACGGGGTGTGTGTGGTGTGCGGGGTGTGTGTGGTCTGCGGGTTGTTTGTGGTGTGTGTGTTGTACGGGGTGTGTGGTGTGCTGGGTGTGTGTGCTGTATGGGGTGTGTATGGTGTGCGGGGTGTGTGTGTTGTGCGGAGTGTGTGTGGTCTGTCGGGTGTTTGTGGGGTGTGTGTGTGTTTGTGGTGTGTGTGTGTTTGTGGTGTGTGTGTGTTGTGCGGGGTGTGTGTGTGTTGTGCGGGGAGTGTGTGTGTTGTACAGGGTGTGTGTGTTGTACAGGGTGTGTGTGTTGTACGGGGTGTGTGTGTGTGTGTTTGTGGTGTTTGTGTGTGTGTTGTGCGGGGTGTGTGTGGTGTGCGGAGTGTTTGTGGTGTGTGTGTGTTTGTGGTGTGTCTGTGTGTGTTGTACGGGGTGTGTGTGTGTTTGTGGTGTGTGTGTGTGTGGTGTGCGGTGTGTGTGTGTGTTGTGCGGTGTGTGTGTGTTTGTGGTGTGTGTGTGTTGTACGGGGCGTGTGTGTGTGTTGTGCGGGGTGTGTGTGTGTGTGTTGTACGGGGTGTGTGTGTGTGTTTGTGGTGTGTGTGTGTGTGTTGTACGGGGTGTGTGTGTGTTGTGCGGGGTGTGTGTGTGTGTGTGTTGTACGGGGTGTGTGTGTGTGTTGTACGGGGTGTGTGTGCGGGTTGCGGGCCGAACCGCTGTTGCTGTAGGGCAGCTTGGCGAGCATCTCGTTCATGATGACGCGTCCGTCCGCCTCGAATTTGATGACCTGGATGGAACGCGACACGCAATTTTGTAGTCTTCCTCCCGTGCCACGGCAGCGCTGTTAACTATCGCGTTACTATCGCGTAACTAGCAGAGCAGAGTCGGATTTAGTCGAGCGCGAGAACGGCGCCGTCTGGAAGTTGTTTGAGTTCAAAGGAGCCGCGTTGTCGTTCCCGCTCGGTCGCGATGGACAGAGCGGGGACATTTTCAGCACCTGGGACAGCTCCGCGTCTCCCACTGCCTGCCGAGTTGAACGCGCGCGACTTCACGAGCGCGGATTGCGGCCACGAGCATAGACGGAGATCAACACGGACGAGGAGAAGATAGCAACGGGTCATCTACGAGCGAGGTGAGTGGTGAGGATGCTCACCTCACCGCCGTGCGCCAGCTTCAGGGACACGGAGGTGAGGAGGTGAGTGGTGGGTGATGTTGGTGAGCAGAGCGAGGTGAGTGGTGGGTGATGTTGGTGAGTGGTGGGTGATGTTGGTGAGTAGGGCGAGGTGAGTGGTGGGTGATGTTGGTGAGCAGGGCGAGGTGAGTGGTGGGTGATGTTGGTGAGTAGATCGAGGTGAGTGGTGGGTGATGTTGGTGAGCAGGGCGAGGTGAGTGGTGGGTGATGTTGGTGAGTAGGGCGAGGTGAGTGGTGGGTGATGTTGGTGAGCAGAGCGAGGTGAGTGGTGGGTGATGTTGGTGAGTGGTGGGTGATGTTGGTGAGTAGGGCGAGGTGAGTGGTGGGTGATGTTGGTGAGCAGAGCGAGGTGAGTGGTGGGTGATGTTGGTGAGTGGTGGGTGATGTTGGTGAGTAGGGCGAGGTGAGTGGTGGGTGATGTTGGTGAGCAGGGCGAGGTGAGTGGTGGGTGATGTTGGTGAGTAGATCGAGGTGAGTGGTGGGTGATGTTGGTGAGCAGGGCGAGGTGAGTGGTGGGTGATGTTGGTGAGTAGGGCGAGGTGAGTGGTGGGTGATGTTGGTGAGCAGAGCGAGGTGAGTGGTGGGTGATGTTGGTGAGTGGTGGGTGATGTTGGTGAGTAGGGCGAGGTGAGTGGTGGGTGATGTTGGTGAGCAGAGCGAGGTGAGTGGTGAGTGATGTTGGTGAGTGGTGGGTGATGTTGGTGAGTAGGGCGAGGTGAGTGGTGGGTGATGTTGGTGAGCAGAGCGAGGTGAGTGGTGGGTGATGTTGGTGAGTGGTGGGTGATGTTGGTGAGTAGGGCGAGGTGAGTGGTGGGTGATGTTGGTGAGCAGAGCGAGGTGAGTGGTGGGTGATGTTGGTGAGTGGTGGGTGATGTTGGTGAGTAGGGCGAGGTGAGTGGTGGGTGATGTTGGTGAGCAGAGCGAGGTGAGTGGTGGGTGATGTTGGTGAGCAGGGCGAGGTGAGTGGTGGGTGATGTTGGTGAGCAGGGTGAGGTGAGTGGTGGGTGATGTTGGTGAGCAGGGCGAGGTGAGTGGTGGGTGATGTTGGTGAGCAGAGCGAGGTGAGTGGTGGGTGATGTTGGTGAGCAGGGCGAGGTGAGTGGTGGGTGATGTTGGTGAGCAGAGCGAGGTGAGTGGTGGGTGATGTTGGTGAGTAGGGCGAGGTGAGTGGTGGGTGATGTTGGTGAGTAGGGTGAGGTGAGTGGTGGGTGATGTTGGTGAGCAGGGCGAGGTGAGTGGTGGGTGATGTTGGTGAGTAGGGCGAAGTGAGTGGTGGGTGATGTTGGTGAGTAGGGCGAGGTGAGTGGTGGGTGATGTTGGTGAGTAGGGCGAGGTGAGTGGTGGGTGATGTTGGTGAGCAGGGCGAGGTGAGTGGTGGGTGATGTTGGTGAGTAGGGCGAGGTGAGTGGTGGGTGATGTTGGTGAGCAGGGCGAGGTGAGTGGTGGGTGATGTTGGTGAGTAGGGCAAGGTGAGTGGTGGGTGATGTTGGTGAGCAGGGCGAGGTGAGTGGTGGGTGATGTTGGTGAGTAGGGCGAGGTGAGTGGTGGGTGATGTTGGTGAGCAGGGCGAGGTGAGTGGTGGGTGATGTTGGTGAGTAGGGCGAGGTGAGTGGTGGGTGATGTTGGTGAGCAGGGCGAGGTGAGTGGTGGGTGATGTTGGTGAGCAGAGCGAGGTGAGTGGTGGGTGATGTTGGTGAGTAGGGCGAGGTGAGTGGTGGGTGATGTTGGTGAGCAGGGCGAGGTGAGTGGTGGGTGATGTTGGTGAGCAGGGCGAGGTGAGTGGTGGGTGATGTTGGTGAGTGGTGGGTGATGTTGGTGAGTGGTGAGGATGCTCACCTCGCCGCCGTGCGCCAGCAGCAGCGACACGGAGGTGAGGCACGTGGCGCGGCTCGTGGAGGAGCACGGCCGCAGCTCGGCGAGGATCGTGAACTCGCGTCCTGCGCAGTCCTGATGCACAAGCACGGCACACACACAGTACACACACGGTACACACATGGTACACACATGGTACACACACGTCCTGTGCAGTCCTGATGCAAAGACAAAGATCCCCCGTATGGCCTTCAACAGACTGTTGGCGAGCACCTATTAACGCCGGCACGGCACACGAGGTGGGTGGGTGGCCAGTACCACGCCCGGCCGCCTTCGTCTCCATCATTGTGATCAAATCAAGTTGTTGCGTCATGGGAGAATGCCGGATTAACACGTAGACTGCCGCGACCCATATAATTAATATTACATGTATTGCTTGGGTTAGATCGCGGAAATAGAAATGTCTCCAATACACCGGTGTGCTGAAGTAGTAATTAATTGGCACTTTTGTTTACGTGACAAACCTTACTCATTGGCTGTGTCGGGTGGTGGTGAGTTAACGACACATTTTTTTATATTTACCAGAACTAACCCAAACAAAACCCTTTATTATGGGCGACGGTGCCAACTTTATTTATTGATCGGCAAACCAGAGGAGGAATGTTAAAAAGCAACCAAAATTTGGGATACGTAGTGTTTGCATCTTACCTACACAATGATCTCACCAAAAATAAACTAATTCTGAATCATGCATGGTATTGATCGTGACAATCTGCATAGAGATCTAACCTGCAATGCACGCGATTCCACAAACGAATAAAGGCTTGAATGTGACTCGGAGATGTGGAACCCGGCACAGAGTTACCACCCACACCTCGTCACCACCCACACCTCGTCACCACCCACACCTCGTCACCACCCCCACCTCGTCACCACCCACACCTCGTCACCACCCACACCTCGTCACCACCCCCACCTCGTCACCACCCACACCTCGTCACCACCCACACCTCGTCACCACCCACACCTCGTCACCACCCACACCTCGTCTCCACCCACACCTCGTCACCACCTACACCTCGTCACCACCTACACCTCGTCACCACCCACAGCTGGCCTCCTGGGCAGCGCGCTCACCTGCGAGAGGGTGTAGAGGCAGTTCCCGTGGAAGGTGTAGGTGCGGTGGTCGAAGGTGGTGAAGTGGGAGCCGCCCTCCAGCTTGCACATCCCCGGGCACGGCAGACTCGAGCAGTTCCACTGGCCCCCTACGCACTCGCTGTGTCACACGGGGGGGGCACGGGTTAGAGCAGCACACCCACGGTGAGAGCGGTACACTCGGAGTAGCTCCTTACCCCGGCCACCCGACTCCCCCCCCCTCCACGCCTCAGGGAGGAGGCGGTGCGGCCAAGCGAGGTGGAGTCGGAGCTCCGCGGTGCTCCAGGGCACAGGCCGAGCCCGCCCCACGCGGGTCCCCAACCCGCAGCAGAGAGGGGATAGGCGCATGGAGGAGGGGGGGGGGGGTCCTATCCCGACTGCAAGGTGGTTACCACAAGGGCAAGGGGCTCGTACCATTTACTGCAGGGGGTCCCCAGCACCCCGCCGGGGGGGTACTGCCTGCCGTCGAACACGCAGGAGCATTGCTCCACCGGCACGCAGCGCCCGCCCTGCGCCTCGTCCACGTCATCCATCACCGTGCCTGGGGGGGGAGGGGGGGACGAGACGGGGGGGGCGGTGCAAGGTGGGTGGGGGGCAGGAGAATGGGCGATGTGCTTCCTGTTTCACGTGTATCGTGCCGAAATAAACCTGATTCTATCAATCGGAGATTGGCTATGAACAATTAATCCTGAGAAGATGGTGCTTGGCTTTTGAGAGACTGGGAATGCAGTACGAGGTGTTATAGGCTAGGGCTACGCGGTGGCCTGGAGATGGAGGCATCGTTCGAAAAATAGCTTGAACGCTAGGCTCAGTGTTACCCTTTACGTGAAATTGGTCAAACATCTCACTGCAGGATCCTCCTGAAAATGTCTTGATACTCAGGGTTTCCTGGATAAATAATTGGCATGTCGATGATGATTAAGATGGAGTGTCTTGTCGAGCGTGTGAGATGTTGAGTGTGAAGTGTGTGATGCTGAGTGATAATGAGCATCTGTGTGTTTAGGTGGGTCGGGCAAGTGAGTGTGGCAGATAAGTGGGACAGGTAGGTGAGGCAGGTGAGTGTGGCAGGTGGGTAGGGCAGGTGAGTGTGGTAGGTGAGTGGAGCAGGTGAGTTCGGGTACCAGGGGGGCAGAAGCAGCCGTCGAGGCAGGCATCCTCGCACAGGGCGCTGGCCGTGGGGTTGGAGCACGTGTCCAGGCAGCTGGTGCCGCACTCCGAGTGCTGCATCGCGTCGGGACACGAGGCGGCTGCGTGGGGACACGTCGTGGGGACACGTCGTGGGGACACGTCGTGGGGACACGACGTGGGGACACGACGCGGGGAGATGCGGAAACACGGGGAGATGGGGGACACATTGGGGACACAACGGGAGACAGGGAGATACACGGTCATCATCAAGAGTCGGGCCATGGACCCCTGTAAATAATTGCCTCGTGGAGAGTGTTTCTTGTGTGTGGTGTTTTTTTGAGTGGAGAGTGTTTCTTGTGTGGAGTGTTTTTTGAGTGGAGAGTGTTTCTTGTGTGGAGTGTTTTTTGAGTGGAGAGTGTTTCTTGTGTGGAATGTTTTTTGAGTGGAGAGTGTTTCTTGTGTGGAATGTTTTTTGAGTGGAGAGTGTTTCTTGTGTGGAGTGTTTTTTGAGTGGAGAGTGTTTTTTGTGTGGAGTGTTTTTTGAGTGGAGAGTTTTTCTTCTCTTCCACTGTCGTTAGCTCCAGATCCTGCCGGCGCCACGTATCGTTTCGGGACGTGACACGTATCTCTGTATCTCCTCTATGTATGTTAAACTTCTTTTGCACCGCACTTAGCCAACCGTGCTAATCGGTTGGCTCCGTGACTCGCTGGGTGTGGACCGCACTGAGACCGTCAACTCGCTGGGCGTGAAACCCGTTTAGGAACCTCAGCATCTGAGTGATGCCGAGCTCAGAGCTCGGAAAATGGCCATTGTCAATTTCTTTTGTTCAATCGGTGTTCGCTGCCGAGGTCGTGGCGGGATTTTCTCATTCTTGTTGTTCTATGCCCCCTGTACCATCCCCATCCTTTGCAATGTGCACTGATGCCTACTTTATTGAGAGCGATATTTGCAGATGAAAGAAAGCTCGTTGCTGGCATGCTCACCACAAACAAATACGTTCTTGTCATCTTCGTGGACTTCAACGAAGCCTTTGACACTGTCCGTTTGTTTACTTGGGAAACTCTCATCTTTAAATGGACAGTCTCATTTCTCAATAACCGTTCGTATTGCACCAGGTTTGCGACTGAGACTTTTGAGATCGACCACATGCATAAGCGGGCCACCTGTAATAACCTCACGCTCAATCAAGAAAGTCCACAGAACTGAGCTTCAGGCCAAAGGGTAGACACGGCAGCCGCAGCATCAACCACGACCCCTGATCCACCTCCCCTTCAATGCATCCAGCGAGAGGCGATGATGAACATGTTGTGAGTGGTCATCACCAGTAACTCTTCAATGCCCCTCCCACATTGCCTCTAGAGTTGCGTCGTGTGCTCGTACTTTGTATGCCTTACGCATATTACGAGCGCATGCAATGCCGCAAAGCTGCATGTATGCTGTTGTCGCCTCAGCCGCTATCGCCAAGAAGAGCTGCGGCTCTCCAGGATGGTGGTGGTGGCGACTCACCAAGGCAGCTGCGCGCGATCGGCGCGAGTCAGTTCTGCGCCGCAGCACGGCCACTCTGTGAGGAGCCCTGCGGAGCCGCCGACTCATCCCTCCTCGGCCGAATCTTATCTCACCATCATCACGTTCTACACACATTGACCCCCTCCCCTCTTCCAAAAACAAATCAAAGAACTTCTTATCACGCGCGCTCGCGGCAGCGTCATCACGTGCATTACCACGTAAGGCGTCTTCTCTACGAGGGGACCAGCACTTGATAGTTATGATGCTTTATTTTGATTGTTATTCATCTCCATTTCTTGATAACGGCTACACCCATTGATGATTGCATTTGCTTGTATAGAGCAGCACTCTGTGACCCCCTCCCTCCCCTTTACCTTTCTCGCC
This sequence comes from Lampetra planeri, assembly GCF_965212315.1. Classification (NCBI taxonomy): domain Eukaryota; kingdom Metazoa; phylum Chordata; class Hyperoartia; order Petromyzontiformes; family Petromyzontidae; genus Lampetra; species Lampetra planeri. The sequence goes on along the minus strand of NC_136122.1, from coordinate 13,868,504 downwards.
CTTTGGCAATGTGTTGCATCCCTTACCACCTTTCCCCTATATATATATGTGTGTGTGTTGTTTATTATCCTGTATTGCTGCAATGGTCTACGCAGTCGCGGCGTGTCGGCTGCTCTGACTCACTTGAGTGTGTGAAGAAACGAAGTGAGTGAGAGGAGGTCGGGTGAAGTGCAAAGGCCGCCTACGACAACTCCTCACAAGGACACTCGGCACGAGGAGGTCACGGGGTCACGTAAGCACGCGGGCTGTCCAGCGTGCCCCCCCCCCCACCCCCAGCGGCGATCATTACGACGTTGAGCCGGAGCTGACGTCGAGGCAAGGGTCGAGGTCAGCGTCAAGGTCTCCGGGCAAAGGGGACAGAGTGCACGGAGGGTGACGGGGGGGGTTCGAGCGGCAATGTTCTCTGTGTTCTGTGGGGTTTATGGCTGTGCTGTGTTTGCATAAACGCGCCCATTAAAATGACCCCGGTAGCTACGTTTATGATGTCGTTTGACACCACGCGCAAAGTGTGCACATAACGCTGCCTCTAAATCCTAAAAGACCCATGAGACGTATCTAGCCATGGTCCTAACTCTCGCTGACCCCGTGCGAGTGTCCAACCCCGTGGGTCTAAATCGCAATGAGCCACGCGACTGTTCAACACCAAAACCCAAACAGAGTTGCGCCGCCGCCACCGCCGGGGGTCAGACTCCGAGCAAACAGTGGCAGGCGGCGGGGTGCTGCTGGCGCATCGCGTGAAGCGCTGCGGGGCTGAAGTCCGCGCAGCTCCACGCGGGGCCGGAGGGCAACGAAAATCACTGCGCACACGCCACCAACGAGCATCGGAACTCACTCCAAGCGCAGCCGTCTACCCACCACCCTCCCCCTCCTCAACCGGCGATGCGGTGATTCGGTGGTGGCTACGCTGCGCTGCGGAGGCAGCAGCGAGGGCGTGGTGTCTCGCACACGTGCTGTGAAAGCCCCTTCCCGCGGGCGTCGAAGAGAAGACGGTACAGCGAAGTGTGGACTCCGTCTGTCCCATCTGTATGATATCGAGTGTTGCCCCCTCGCACACATGGGTTTTCTTCGGGTGAACACTCATTGCTTGGCCGTTTACACCTTCATATATAGAGGATCGCAGAGGGTGGCGGGGGCGTAATGTGGCGCCGGTTCATCGCGTGGCTGCTCCTGTCGTGACCGAGACCCCTCCTCCTGGCGCCTCTGAGTCGCCCTCCTCCCTCTCTCTCCAGGAGAGGGAGGAGTGGACACCATCTTGGCGCCTCGGTGTCACAAGCCGTCCTTTGTATGAATTGACGCGATTCGCTGAAAGCTAGATTTAAAAAATAAACTTTTTGGTTTCCAGCGGCTGGATTCGGGGACCCAGTGAAGGAATTTTACGCAACGCATACGCATCGAGTCATCCTTACCACGCACGGGGCATGTGCTGCGTGTCCCGTGAGGTTGGGAATCATCTCAGTCGATGCTTCCCTGTGAGATGTCCCCCTCAGCCCCTTGTCCACCCCTTCTTTCCCCCTCCCTCCGCACCCCCACTGCCCTATCTCTACAACCCCGTCCCTCAATGAGTGAGTGCGAATTTCATTCATTTCCTGACATTCACAGCCCCCCCTCGCCACCCCTTTCCTTATCACCCCTTTCCCGATGAGTGAGTGATTCACAAGTGAGTAAATGATAGGCGAGTGAGTGATAGATCAGCGATGAGTGATTGAATGAATTATGTGTGGGTGAGTGAATGGTGGATGAGTGATATTGATGAGTGATATATGAGTGAGTGGTGAATGAATGTATGACTGAAAGAATTGCAGAATGAGTGATGGCCGAGTGAGTGGCCGGGTGAGTGAGTAAGTGAGTGGGTGGGTGAGTGGGTGAGTAAGTGAGTGGGTGGGTGAGTGGGTGGGTGAGCGGCACTCACGGCACAGCTGGGAGTTCCTCCACGCCCCCGGGCGGCCCCCCGCGAGCGCGCACTGCCGCGAGAGCTCCGCCAGGGAGTCGCAGGCGCACTCCGCGGGGGGCAGCCCCCACGTCTCCACGCACGCGCACACGTCCCGCGTGCACGCGACCACGAGCGCGTGCACGTCCACCCCGACGTCCTCGCACCCGGAGAAGGCGGGGAGCTGCGTGAACGCGCGGCAGGTGTCCACCTAGAGAGGGACGGGGGGGGGGGGGGGGTGCGGATAAGAGGGGGGCACGGGGGTCGAGGCACCGCTCCGGGGGGGGGGGGGGTGCGTAGGTCACGTGCTCAAGGTGCCCCAGCCGAGCGCGGCTCCTCACGTGTCTGGAGCAGTTGAGCGCGGGGGGTCCCGGAGGCGCCGTCTCCTCGGTGCAAACCGCACTGCCGTCCGCGAGCTTCTGCGCCTTCACGAAGTCGGCGACCGTGCGCATGTCTGGGACACGGGGAGCAGGGGAAGGCGTCAGTCAGGGGACTGGATGGGAGCAGGGGACAGGGGACAGAAGATGTGACAATGGGGGACACGAGGCATTGGGCACGGGACATGGGACACGAGACACCGACCGTGGGACATTGTGCACGGGACACGGGACATGGGACATTGTGCACGGGACATGGGACATGGGACATGGAACACGGTATAAGTGGCACACGTCAATCGTCGCGACCAAAGTCGCGACGCTGCGCCCATTGTCCGAGTCGCGTCGCGTTTATCGACAGAGCGAAGCAAACTCGCGCATGATCTGAGCCTCGTAAGCGAATCGCAAACCGCCAGGGCTCAACGCCGGCGCTCCACGGGGTACTCGGGGCCCGCTTGTCCACGCCGCCGTTCGTGATTAAATCGCGGCATCTTGTGGCGCGCGCCGGCAACTGCACTCCACGCGGTCGTGCAGAGCCATTGCCCCGCGTCGCAGTGAGCTTCTGTGCCGCGTGGCCAAAGACGTGAACGGACGCGGTGGGTTTATCAAAGTTCACACCGAATGAGAGTTGTGTTCTCGTAAAGATATGAGCGGTGCTGTGTTCAGGCGACATGTAATCAGTACAATGTATCTCAGCTAGTTCTCAATCCACTGCTGGTTTAATGCCTCTCAACACACCTTCATATCGGTCACGTAATTGGGATTTTTTTGTGTCAAGGGGGCACGGGAGGACCGGTCCCGATGTCAACCACCATGGACGATCACTGTGGCCTCAGTTGGGGTCGCCGGGTTCATCGCGCACTGCGCCACCCAATCAACGTCATCGCTCGCGTCCTGGCGATGCACCTTCGCATCCCCTTCTTCTAAGGACTCCGAGGTCAAGGCTCTGCCCCTGGGCTGGCCGGGCTGTTGCCAGTGCAGCTTCCAAGCTTTGGAACAACGCTTCGCCTTGGCTAATACGGCGATCAGAGTCATTAACATAGATTCAGTCTGTCTCGATGACTCGCCGCTCTAAACTGGCCTCTCACCTTCTAGTCCTGGCCCTGTGCCCTGCAGGTTCCGTCTCATTCCTGATTTCCGTACACGGGGCGCATTGCGATGTACGGATGAAACTCGCCACTTTACAAATGTACATTATTGTTATTGATGTCCGCGACAAAATAAACAAGCAGACAATCCGCCCACTCCTTCCCACGTGCGTCGCTCCACGCGAACGGCGAAGGGACCGGCTTGGCCGAGAGGCGTCGCCACCCCGCGGTGTGACGGGGGAGGTGGAGGCAAAGCCATCACCGACAAAGTGCACGCGGATCCCCGTCTCCCCGGAGACAGCTTTGGGTGGCTTATGAGCGGGATGGACCCCAACCATCGAATTTATAGTCATCGGCGCTCCATCACACAGCTTACAACACGGTGACACAGAATGGAACGATCTAGATGGCAGGGGCGTGCTACACGGATTGAGAAATGAGCGAGGGTACTGAGGGATCACGAAAGGGCTTTCGGCGAAGGACGGGGAGGAGTGGAGGGGCGAGGGGAATGTCGGATGCACTCTTCATTGGCACGACTGTCGCTGCTGTGAGAGCAACACCACGTGATCCACGCTGCTGTGAGAGCAACACCACGTGATCCACGCTGCTGTGAGAGCAACACCACGTGATCCACGCTGCTGTGAGAGCAACACCACGTGATCCACGCTGCTGTGAGAGCAACACCACGTGATCCACGCTGCTGTGGAGAGCAACACCACGTGATCCACGCTGCTGTGAGAGCAACACCACGTGATCCACGCTGCTGTGGAGAGCAACACCACGTGATCCACGCTGCGGTGGTGGAGCCAGGAGCCATTGACTGCGAATCGCCACCACGAGACGTGGGGTGTGGGGGGGGGGTTATTTGGGTTCTTATCGCCTCTGTTAACAGCTGCGGCCCAATAGAAACACAGAAGCTGTTACCAATGATTTCCAATGAGTACTCCAAGGTACTTCGCTATCTATAACAAGTCAGACCGTGCTTACACCACCGAGCCAGCGGTGATAATTCCACATTCATATTAAAGGGGGCGAAGTCTATCCGTAGAAACAACCGCTGTTAATTCCCCCCCACAAAGTGGTTCCTATTTTATCAAGCTTAGAGGGAGGGATGATGGGCTGAGTCAATGCCCAACCAGGAGTTGAACTCCCACACATTCAGGTTTCCAGCCTCTCGCTCTGCCGTGGAGCCGCCTGCCGCACGAGGGGGGGAGGGGCACAGGGCGCAAGGACGACGCCAGTGGCACGGGATGGTCAAGCTGCGTCTCCAGCAGGGAGCTGCTACACTGGGATGTTTGCCCAATTTTAGTGGACGCTTTGTAAGTGGGAAGATTCCGGAGTACCCGCAGACAACCCATCTCAACAACACCCAGTCCGCATGGCCGGGTTCATGAACCCGCTTGTGGGCACTGCCATCTCTTGACCACCTCACAGCCCAACGGGTTTGGAAGTTTCAAAACAAGCATCTGCGTGATCCACCAACCCTTGCCTCCAGTAGTCTGGATTGACAGGCACGCGCATGGCCGCCATGCCCGTGGTTATGAGAGACTTCCTCGTGGTAGCTGAGTGATCGCGGCGCTCACCGTCCTTGAACTCGGAGTTCACGGGGTCCTGGTTGTAGTCCCCGCACAGGCCACACATGCGCCCCTTGAACCTCTTGTCCACGGAAATCTGTGGGCGCAACACGTGGAGTGAGGTCCGAGACAGCGCCTGCCATGCTATGGCGGGTAAAGTAGCAGGAGCGGTGTGCTGAGTATGCGTGAACTATGCGCGTGGTGGTGGTGGATATGGATGTGAATGCTGCGTGGGTGCTGTGCACGTGAGTGGACGGGGGGGGCTGAGCGGGCCGAGCGGCGTTGGGAGGCACCGTGAGGGACTGGTCTACGCTGAGACGAAGCTCCATCACGTTGCGCATGCGCACGGTCGTGTAGGCGCCCACGCGCGTCACCTGCACGCCGGTGTCGCTGAACGGCAGGCGGACCCTGCTCACCCACACGGGAGGGAGCGGGCAGCATTGAGCTCAGCACGCAGAGAGCACCCACGGGTTAACACAGAGCTCAGCACGCGGCACGCGTGATCACACGGGAGGGAGGAGGCGGCACGAGTTCACGTGGAGCGCGATGAACGCGGTGCTACTCAACGTTCCGACACAAGAGGCCACGCCAGAGGAGGCGCACCCCACGGACAAACACAGTCGCGTCGCGCGCCTCATCATCAGCGCACAGATCCTGTACCACGCGGGGAGGCCACGTGTGCACCAACAGGTGCGCAGGGGCGCTGAAGTCCGCCCCGGTATTGATCAGCTGCACTCACGTGTGCTTCTTGTGTGTTCTCATGTCTCACGCGTGTTTAAACAGCGTGCTCGGTAGCACTTTGATGCGTTCAGGGAAGTTCAAGTTCATTCAGGTGCGCTCACACGGGTCCGGGTACGCTCAGCTAGGCTCGCTGCATGGAGGCGCGGGTGCGTGCAGGCGAGGCGTGTGCACGCGTGCTCGGGTGCGGCGTCCGCGTACCTCTCCCCGCGCGCGGTCACGTTCCCGTCGCGGGAGACGGAGAGCGCGAGGCCGTCGAGCTGCGCGCTCACGGAGCTGATCCGCCCCGCGCTGCGCCGCACCTCCACGCTGAAGCTGGAGGCGCCGTCCCCGCACTCGCGCGCCGCCACGTAGGGGCACGCGCCCGCCGCGCGCAGCGCGAAGCCGTCGAAGGTGCGCACGTGGCCCAGGCCCCACGCGCTGCACGTGCCGTCAAGGTGCACGGGCGGCGGCGGCGCCGGTGTCTGGGTCTTCTCTGCACGCGAGATTCAGCATCAGCAGCAGCAGCATCGCTGGTATTCGTCACCATCATCATCATCATCATCGCTCGTAGTCATCATCATAGCTCCTATGTATATTGAACTTCTTACACACCGCATGTAGCCAACCGTGCTAATCGGAGGTGCGGATCGTCATCATCGCAAGTCCTCATCATCATCACGCACCTGTGCCGTTGTCCGCGTTGTCGAAGATGGTCTGACTCGTTTCCTGGCTCAAGAGGAAGTTGCCCATCACGCCCGTGCCTGCACGCACACGACCCTCAGCGTCATCATCATCGCAAGCACGCGGGGCCACCTGACTGATGGGATGTGGGAGCAGTTGTCAATGTGGGGGTCAGGGTCGGGGTCACGCACCGCTGCAGATGCCGTCCATGACCGCGTGGGCGTCTTGCGCGCTGATCTGGAGCGGGTAGAGGTGCGCGAACGTGGGGAGCGAGGCAAGGGCCTGCAGCTCCTCCTCGTCCACAAGGGGCCTGGGGAGCAGAGGGGAGCAGGGGGGAGTATGGGGGGAGAAGGGGGATCAGGGCGAGAAGGGATATTAAGCGTCGTCCAACTCCCAAACAAGGGCGATACAGGAGAGAGCGATAAAGGTTAGCGGAGACACAGGTGAGAGTGATGAGAGAGGAGAGACAATGGAGAGACAAGAAAATAGAGAAAATCGGAGAGACAGGGAAAGGCAGTGGAGAGAAGATGGATAGGAGACAGCGAGACACAATGAAGTGGCAGATGAGAAAGTAGACCACGGACAGACAAGGGTCGCCAGCAGGGAGAGACAGGGGAAATCAGAATCTTTATCAGAATCAGATCATAATATTGATCGAGACTGGAGAAATCCGATGAGCTATGACGCTCTTTTAACAGATGTCCAGGAGGAGCGAGTACCCCAGGAGAGATGGGAGTCGAGAGGGCCGCTCACCCGATGCCCACGGTGACGATGAGCACCTGGGCCTGGCTCGCCAGCTCGGAGATTCCGCTCACGCTCTCGTCCGCCGGTCCGGTCGTCATCAGCATCAGCACCTGGAGACACGCGGGCGGTCACGCGGCGCACGAGACGACCCGGCCATGCATCCCTGTGTGCCGTGGCTCCCCCACACTCCCCTGCGCGCCCCCTCCCTCCCTCCCCGGCGCTCCCCGCACTCACCTTGGTGCGATGGACCCCGTCGTCCGGCCCGGGAGGGAACCCGGCGTGCAGGATGAAGTCGAGGGCGCCGCCCGTGTTGCGGCCGCCCCGCGCCACCTCCAGCAGGCCCAGCACGTAGCCCGCGCTGGCGGCGGAGGCGGCGTCTCCCAGGCGCAGCAGCGGCTGCGCGTCGCGGTCGAAGCGCCACAGCCCCACGCGGGACGAGTTCCCCGCGGGGGCGAGCGACTCGAGCGCGGCTCCCGCGAACGTCTTCATGGCCTCCAGGGTCACGGTGCCCGTCTCGCGGTTCGCCTCCAGCACCAGGTTCAAGTCGAGAGCGGCGCGCGTGCACGCTGGGGGGGGGGGGGTGGGTCGCGGAGACGGTGATGAACACGTGGCATGGAGTGACCGCACAATGCGCGGTGTTCACGCGCGCGTGCACGGACGCAGGGTGTCAACAGGAGCGCGCGGAATGAAGAGCGCCACCGCCATCCACTCTGCTAGGTCCCTGTCCCGGTGGCACGACAATTAATAATTACAGCAATGTCCTTTTGTGTACAAATAAAAACTTTTACTGAGTTTCATGACTCTTTTTCCACGAGGGCCCTGCTACTGCTACATTGGGATATTTGGCTGATTCCATGAACGATTGAGAGAGGGGTGTGGGTGTTGACACTCAAAGCACCTGTGGATTTAAATAAATCAAACATTTTCGCTGCCAGCTCCTGGCCACCTATCAGCTCGATCCTACACCACCGACGTTCCCAATCCTACTCAGATTCAAGTACGAGCCACAGACTGAACGAGCTTCCCGGACGGGCGGCGCTCACGGGGACGGAGCTCCTGGGCCGGGTCACGGCGGTCGCGCGCAACCCACCACCGACGTCCTAGCGCACCGCGCCTCTCCTCTTGCGCAATCTGAATGGCTGGACATTGGCAAGGGCCTGGTCCCAGATCAGCCGGCATGCGCCTCATCTCGCCCCGCGGTGGTGCACAAGCAGATCAACAACAACAATAATCTCAACGCGTTTCTTTGGAGGCAGTGTTCGAGTCTGCACCGAGCGCCCCAGCGGTCGCGATGCCTCCCGGGTGTGAGGCCAATGAGGCAGGGGGCGTTGGTCGCATAGCTGGGACGATGACCGCGCAGATGTGACCATGATCTCGCCGGTGTGATATTGATCACACCGGTGTGATGTTGACCACACAGATGTGAAGATGATCACACAGGTGTAATGATGCTCTCACAGGTGTGATATCGATTACGCAGGTATGAATTAGATCATCCAGATGACCGAACAGGTGCACTCGCCGTCGCTGTTCGCCTCTCACCTGCACTCCCCTGAGCCCCGCACGGCCGGCATCAGCAGCATCAGCAGCGTGATCGTCAGAGACATCTGAAGGAGCGAGGCCCGCGTGGGGCCACGGTCCCTGTGCGCCATGAGATGGGGCTACAGAACTAAACAGGGACGACCTGGGGGCAGAGGCTTTTATTCAGTTCTAGCGGTGGTCATGAAGGTAGGAGAGGTGCGGGGTTTGAAAAGGGTGGACGAAGGAATTGGAGGGGGGAGGGGGGTTGACAGGTGTCGGTGCTGAAGAGAAGGATGGAGGAGGAGGGGGAGGAGGGGTCGGCACGCATAATTGATGGGGGGATGAAAGCGGTAAAAGGGGTCATGCTGATTGATGATGATTGATAATGGTCGTGATGATGATGGGGAATCAGGTGAACAGGGAGTGGGTCATGAGGATGTTGGGTGGATATGGTGGGAGAAGGGTGACGATAATGGGGGGGGGGGGTCAGATGTCGGAGAGGCGAGGGTCGGGTGGGGATCTGATGATGGAGAGGAAAGGGAACGAGGGGGGGGGGGGCTGGTTGGTCGGGGTGCCGTGCAGCTGTGGACTATTCCGCAAGGCAGCGTCAGGTCACCGACTCGATTTGATATTTACGCAAAAGACGGTAGTCCAGATCGCCCCCCCCACCTCCACCCACTGTTCCCCGTCCGGGTTTGATGGATCTAGCGACCGCGCCCATGGCCGTGAGAAAGACGCGACTCTGCGTGCGGCTGACGCGGTGAGACTGGCAGCGAGTGAGTGGCAGAGCGTGAGTGGAACAGCTGAACACGCGGCACGAACCTCCGCGCCTTGATCATCCACCTCCTCCTCCTCCTCGCCAACCGTGGATCGCGCGCCTTCTGTGGAATGGCGCCGGTCTCACGGACCCCCCCCCCCCACGCCTCCATGGGTGAGACATCAAAGGAAGCTCAGAGCCTTGCGATTTGACGGAACCAATGTTCCTCACCATCGACCACATAGCAGTCAACCACCGTGAACTTTGTGTGAGGATATGAGCATGTATGACATTATATGGGTTTATATGTGAATATAATAGTGTCTGCACGGCCCTCCATGCGATTACTGTATGTGAATTTCGATCTGCGTATATTGGTCTCTATGCAAGTCTATGCGTCTCTGCGTGAACTCCGATAATCCAACCGTGGTACTGAAACAATCCACCACTCCACATCAACTTGAAGCCATGTCCTGGCTAAGTAATGTGTACACATATAAGCTGCTATTCCCCCAGGCTCCAGTGATACGCAATAGAGAGAGAGAGAGTCACGGCGTGACTGACACCGCGGTATGGAGGAGACTGGCACGCGTGACTCACACAGCGTGACTGACACAGCGTGACTGACACAGCGTGACTGACACAGCGTGACTGACACAGCGTGACTCACACAGCGTGACTGACACAGCGTGACTGACACAGCGTGACTCACACAGCGTGACTCACACAGCGTGACTGACACAGCGTGACTGACACCGCAGCGTGACTGACACAGCGTGACTCACACAGCGTGACTCACACAGCGTGACTGACACAGCGTGACTGACACAGCGTGACTCACACAGCGTGACTGACACCGGAGCGTGATTTAACACTGACAGGGCCACGGTGCGTTTTCCGTTGAGGCGTCTCAGACCACCCCTGGGCCACTGAGGGCACCACCAGAGCAGAGCTCTCTTCGTGGCCATGTATTTATACGAGCAAGGAGGGTGAATTGCTTGACATGACACCCATTTTAGACGGGTCTCACATCATCTTGATTTGAAGCTTTCGTGACTGCAGGAATCCATACTATTTGGTTCTTTCGGTAAAGTCACGTGGGTAGAAAATCAAATCAAATAGATGACGACGTTTCGGGCGCAACACCAGCGTCCGTCGTCAGGTGGCTGGTGTTGCGCCCAACACGTCGTGATCTATTTCATTTTATACCTACGTGACTTTGCCGAAAGAGCCAAGGAGTAAGGGTCTCGCATCATTCACTGGAAACATCTGTCCAGGACTCCTCACGGACTGCTCGTGTCCGCCAGCCGCGCGGTGACCAGGGCGAGGCTCTCGCCTGCTTGGGCCGAGGTGAGGGTTGGGGCATCGCCACGTGGGAAATATTCACATGGACGCGCCGTGATCGCCACACACACCACCGCTTACTTAGGTGCGAGGGCTGTGTACGTGCCAATATGTGTGTGCTGATACGTGTGTTTTTGTTAATGTGTGTTTATACTTGTCAATGTGTGTGTGAACGTGTGTGCAGTGTGCGTCGGTACGTATGTATGAGCAAACCCGCATTTTAACCGCGTGTGTGTTAATGCGTGGCTGTGTGTATGTAAGTGGTGGGTACGTGTGTGCGTATCGTGTGTGTATTGTGTGTGTATTGTCTGTATCGTGTGTGCATTGTATGTGTATCGTGTGTGTATTGTGTGTGTATTGTCTGTATCGTGTGTGCATTGTATGTGTATCGTGTGTGTATTGTACCCGGCGACCCGGGTTCGATTCCCGCTCACGGCCAACACCGGTGACGATTATCTGAACCGGTCCTGGGCCTCCCCTAGATCGACTCGGCCTCAAATGAGTTCATGGTGGGATGTGTCAACATCGCCACTCGTGAGACAATGGCGGCCGGACGTGATATTGGCGACTCACCCCCTCGTGTGCCGTTTCGCCCTTAATAGGTGATCCATAACAGCGCTGAGCCACGAAAACCTGTGAAGGCTACACGGGGGAGCTTTGTCTTTGTGTGTGTGCGGAGGTTGGGGGAGTGGGCCCCTCCCCTCGCCTCCCACCGCCGGTTCCCATGTCAAGGTTGGCTTTGACGCGGTTATCGCTGAGGCGGAGTTTGTCTTCACACATTGTAGTGTTTACCTCGGGTCGATAAGGGCGCGATTAGGAATGAGGTCGCGCAAACAGAGGCGCGCACGTCAGCAATTACCGCATTCGCACGCGTACATTCACACCCACAAACAAAGATCGCCCGTACAGCCTTGAGACAGACTGCCGAGCAAGTGCCGTCAGCGAGCTCCGACGAGGAGGTGGGTGGCCAACACCGCGGCCGGCCGTCAGCTACTCATTTAAGGCTGAGTCGACCTAGGGGAGGTTCAGGACCGGTCTCAGAAATTAGGTTTGAGCGGGAATCGAATTCGGGTCGCCGGATTTGTAGTGAATAACCACTGCGCCACCGCTCCCCACACACGCATACACACGCAGACTTACACACATATCCACATAGATTCTTATGTACAGAGGGGAGCGCTGTTAGCCAGCACCTCGTAAAGACCCGAAGGGCACACGAAGAGTGGTGTGGCCAGGACCTTACACGGCCGTCTTTGTCTCCCCCGATCCCCCCAATTGCCCCCCACCCCGCACAGCCCCCTCCAGGTGAGCTCTGGTTCATCACGCTCCGTGTTCCCACAATGGATCACTTTCCCAATGACAACACTTTCCGTACATGATGAAAAACAAAATAATTTACGGAACGCTGCATGCAAGATTACAAACCAGCCTTGGCTGCACCAACTCAATAGCCAACACCGTGGCCGTGTCATTGATGGCCATGGAGACGACTGTGAATCATTCGGTGTAAGCCTTGCAAGGGATTCGTCAGTGCCCTCATCGCCGCCGTTGCTGCCATGCGCCTGGGTGGAGGCGGGGGCAGGAGGAGCCCTCGCTGCGCGCCGTGGCGACGCTTTGGCTCTGCCGAAGGGCGGCCATAAACCGGCTGTAACTCTTTCTTCTGTTAATGATGAGACACCCATAAACACCGTAAACTATATCGTGATATTGTCCAACTAGGACACGTGTCCAACAGAGGCTATTGCCTCAGCATGGCATTGGGAAAGCCGCACTCTGCTGCTGAGACACCGATCGCCGTGTGACGGACGGGATGTGTCACGATTGGCGTCGTGTTTCTCACGGGGGACGTCCGATATGGGAAGTATCACACGTGGCTACAGCCACAATGATTACGGAATAAATGTAGTCCAACTTGACTAATTCTGGGTCACTGAGAATGAAAATTATGCTTAAAATTGTTGATTTGCTCTAGTTTTCAAGCTATGCTACTGGGGCAGTATACACGACCCTTGACTTGGGAATGGCGGAGGATAAGTGCGTTCTAAAGAGAAGGGATCTCAATTTAAACCAAAAATGACTAAAATACATTTTTGACTGGATCTATGAATAAATCTATGACTGGGTTTGGACAGCACTTGCTTCTTGAGCAAAACAATGAATGATGCAATCTGAACCTGGTATTGCATCATACATGATATGAATTGCATCATGCTATTCCGAGAAGTCATGGGTGATGCAATCATAACTAGGCTTACATCCCTCTGCTGAACAATTGTTCTATATCAGCTCTAGAAATCATACAGTGTCGTGCTCTCTTATTTGACAGTTTTTGATTTTGCAAAGGGACACATTTCTATTTGGCCAAAGTGAGCAGAGATGTCTCGTATTTGTGTGAACAAAGCAGATAACTTCTGCTGTTTGTGGTGAAGTGACTTTTGCATCAGAAAAGCGCAGTATAATCACTATGGTTAAGAAAGCATATCACCTTTATTTTGGCTGAAAAATTGGAGACCAGGACAAGATGTAGGCATATGATGCAACACTTGTGCAACAAATATTTGCCAGTGGTTGAGCAGGAAAACGAAACCTATGCCTTTTGCAGTGCCAATGATTTGGAGAGAGCCAACAGATCATATCGACAATTGATACTTCTGCACGGTGCCTCCAGTTGGGAAAGGTGTGTCAAAGAAAGAAAAGTGGACTGTGCATTATCCAAACATTCTATCAGCTATACGCCCAGTACCACATGGAGAAGGACTGCCGGTTCCTGATGCACCAGAATCATTCTCACTTGAGTCATTCGAGGAAAGGAAGAGGATTAAACTTCTAGTCCTGAACCATCAAGGTCACATGACCAAGATTTTAGACCATCCTCCTCCTCTGAACCACTCCTCATAACACAAGGTGAAATTGAAAGACCTTGTCACGGATTTGGAACTACCCAAGAGTAATGCAGAGCTGTAGGGCTCCAGACAGCAGCAGTGGAATCTCCTGGCAGGTGATGTGAGGGTTTCCATGTTCCATGAAGGTGATCTTGTAGCTTGCAACAACATCGATGGTGTGATGGCAGCCCTCAACATCGTTAATGATCCAGATGAGTGGAGACTGTTTATTGATTAATCGAAAAGGAGTCTTAAAGCTGTTTTACTGCTTAATGGCAATGTTTTACCATCAATTGCAGTTGGTCATGCAGTCCATATGAAGGAAACCTATGATAACATGAAACTATTTTTGAGGTGCATAAACTATGACCAGCATCAGTGGCAGCTTTGTGGTGATTTGAAGGTTGTTGCTCTCTTGCTTGGTCTGCAGACTGGATACACAAAGTACTGCTGTTTTCTCTGCGAATGGGATAGTCGTGCGAGAGATTCCCACTACATCAAGATCGACTGTCCACTCCGACAGCCATTGGAGCCTGGGAGGAAAAGTGTTCAGCAGCCACCACTTGTTGAATCAAGGAAGATTTGTTACCACCCTTACACATCAAGCTGGGTCTGATGGAGAACTTTGTCAAAGCCATGGACAAAACACAAGCAGCTTTCAAGTACCTCCGTGGAAAATTTCCAAGTTGAAGTGAAGCTAAGATAAAGGAACGTGTCTTTGTTGGTCCTCAGATTCGTGAACTTCTTCGAGATGATCCATTTGACAGTGCACTGCGTGGCAAGGAAAAGACGGCATGGAAATCCTTCCAGTTAGTGACAACACATTTTATCGGAAACAAGGCAGACAACTACAGGGAGTTGGTGGAAACCCTCCTCAAGGCATACAAAAGCCTTGGTTGCAACATGTCACTAAAGATACATTGTTTGCACTCTCATCGAGATTTTTTCCCCACCGAACTGCCGAGCAGTGAGCGACGAGCAATGGCGAGCGATGTCACCAGGACATTGCGACAATGGAGAAACGCTATCCGGGCCAATGGAGCCCATCAATGCTTGCTGATTATCGCGGGACAGTGACAAGAGATGCTCCATTTAATGAATAGAAGAGACAAGCCAAGAAGCGCCGAGTAGACACTGAATAAAGACTAAACAATGTACTTATATATACACTAGCCTTTTGCCCGTCCAAGGACGGGTGTATTGCAGTAAATCTGAAACTTGCAAGCGAAAAGCAGACCGCGATGTGATATTCATTGCATCAATGCGTGTGCAACTTGTAAGGACGCGGTGACACAGACCTATTTCATTTTAAGGTTATAATCCCTTGTTCATCACGACGTCCTTTTTACTTCGATGTCTCAACAGCGTGACGGAGATCGCGTGATGACGTGAGGGTTCTGCCTCGTGAGTGAGGATTGTGAGTTGACGCTGAGGAGGGGGGAGGAGGCGCCTCGGCCCCCATGTGGAGTGACGTCGGCCGCTAATTATTATGAATGGAGGGGGTTATGTCCGTTTGGAAGATGTCACCTTATAATGATTATTAATTAGGGGGGTCGTTCGATGTGGAGTGACGTCACCTGCTCATTATTATTAATGAGGGGGGAGGGTGCTCCATGTGGAGTGACGTCACCTGCTCATGAATATTAATGAGGGGGGAGGGTGCTCCATGTGGAGTGACGTCACCTGCTCATGAATATTAATGAGGGGGGCTGGTCGATGTGAAGTGGAATGTTGCTAGTGGGTTTCTTAGCGTTCTTAAGAATAGTGGCTATTTCAGCTCTTGCTACATCCGCATGGATGTGTCCTATGCCTCTGAGAGCTACATCAACCTGAGAAATCACAGGTACTATTCTACTTTACCGAGTGTTGACATCCCCAGCGTGTAACAGTAACTCTCCTTTTTGTATTTGGATTGTCAACCAACACCAGGTAAAACAACATGTGCACCTATTGTTCTTTTTTAGCCCCGCCCACCCCCCCAACACGTTCCATTCATTGGCTACCACATTCAGATAAGCCCCCCCTCCTCCCTTAACTTGTATTTAAGAGCTTGTCTCTTGGAATTTTGCCTCACTTGATACAGTAAATCTAGCTGTGACGGTCCCACCTGATGATGGAGACTTGTGTTGCCTCCGAAACGTCGTGATTTATTATTTTATTTTATTTCCATTATTAACTTTTAATTTTATTTTATACCTACGTGACTTTACCGAAAAAACCTAAGAGTATGAATCCTTGCAGTCACGAAAGCTTCAAATCTAGAATTGTTGGCAATGTTGGTATCGTTGGCAATGTTGATATTGTTGGTATTGTTGTTATTGTTGTTATTGTTGTCATTGTTTCCCGATCTCAGAACCTTCTGACCGCGTCCCGCCATCCACGCGGTCCTTCGGCAGCCACGCGCTTTGAAGAGAACCCCGGTCGCGCAGATTGACAGCTCTGCTCAGTCGGGGCCTGGCGGTCACGGGGATCGAGGGTGAATGTTGGCTCCGTGTTCCGCCGCCGCTCTCCGTTCCCCCCGTGCGGGGTCGACGCTAGATGGACACGACTGGACGATGCTCCATGACCCCTGCAGAGCCAACCCCGGCTCACAATGGCAACGCTCAACCCTATAGCCGTAAGAGACTGTTGGGGCAAGTGGTGTGACCGAGCACCTATGACGGTGTGCAGTGGAGTGCAGTGGTGGCGAGGCAGCACGGGGTCACGGTGGACACCACGGGCCGTAGTGGACTCTGGGTCAAGGTGGATACTGGATCAGGGTGGACACCACGGGCTGTAGTGGACTCTGGGTCAAGGTGGATACTGGATCAGGGTGGACACGACGGGCCGTAGCGGACTCGCGATGTGCACCACCATCCCGTGTCAGCGACTTGTCTTCGTCATCCTGGGTCCCGCCGCGAGAATGTCGAGTGTGGCCCCTCGTGTGGCCCCGCGGATCGCGCACTCAGCGCCCCCTAGAGACGGCTCCGCGGCGCTGCATAGGATCTGGAGACTCGGAAAGGACTCATTACACAGGATCTACAGACTCGTATCAGACCAAACTCGTGCAATGGGGCACTGCCTTGGCGTGGCCCCAGTTTTGGACCCGGAACCCCAGACCAGTCAGCTGTGGCTGACCAGCTTGGTGAAGCATGACCGACAACAGCACGGGAAGGCCTTCATCCAGCAGTGTACTGACAAGCGGCTGTCCATTCACACGGCGCCGCCGAGTGAATGGACACACGCGCCGCGTGGTGCAGAGGGGGGGGGGCAGGATATGGGAACCCGACCCCCACCACCTCCTTAAATTCCCCCCCCCACTCTACACACCCCCCACCCCCATGCTCCCCCCCACACCCCCCCCCCCACATCCCCCCCCACTCTACACACCCCCCACCCCCATGCTCCCCCCACACCCCCCCCATTCTACACCCCCCCCACCCCCCCCCCCACCCTACACCCTCCACCCCCCTGCTCCCCCCACACCCCCCCCCCCATTCTACACCCCCCCACCCCCCTGCTCCCCCCACACCCCCCACTCTACACCCCCCCCACCCCCATGCTCCCCCCACACCCCCCCTCACCCCCCCCTCCCCACTCTACACCCCCCCACCCCCATGCTCCCCCCACACCCCCCCCCCACTCTACACCCCCCACCCCCATGCTCCCCCCACACCCCCGGGGACCCCCCCCAGCTGCCGCGTGCCCCCCTGGAGGCGCCCGGGAGCGCGCGGCTCCCCTCGCCAAATAAAGCAGCGCGCTCCGCACATTCCTCGCCTCTTGTTCGCGACGGGGGAGCAGCTGTCAAATGGGTACACGGGTACTCGGGTACACGGGTACACGGATACTCGGGTACACGGGTGCTTGGATACATGTGTACATGGGCACGCGAGGACACGACTGAGCACACGGGTATAGGGGTACAAGAGTACACGAGTATAGTCAATGTATATATACACATCGCGTACACACAAGTACACGGCGTGTACACAGCAAGTACACACAAAGCATGGCCGCATACATAATCCCGTTGACTTGCGCACACATACACACGTGTACTTATACATACACGTGTGCACACACATGCACACGTGAGCTTACACACGTGGTGTAAGTGTGATGCTGGGAAATGTGAATATATATATTGTTGCGTAATTATACAAACAGGTATTGTTACTTTGGTACAATAGTAAAATCCCGTTCTTATTCTTAGAGAGCATGTTTTTCATATGTAACCACATGCACACACACACATGCACAGCGTCACAGACTGCTGGGGCTAGAGCTGCTAGCGAGCTCATATGAAGGTGGTGGGTGGCCAGCACCACGCCCGGCCGCCTTTGTCTCCTCAGTGGCCAGGTTTACACACCGCACTAGGGACACATTTGATGCTCAATCGACCGAGGGGAGGCCCTGGACCGGTTCAGATAATCCTCACTGAACTCGGGTCGCCGATCCCTACAAGCATAAACACGCGCAGCATGCACACAGTTACACACACACCCCCCCCCCGTTGTTTTGCTCTCGACTCCCGCACGGAATCCGCGGGGTCGCGGCGCTGCTCCTGCAGCCGCCTTCGCACCGCGCGGAGTGGGTGGCGAGTGGTGGTGGGTGGCGAGTGGTGGTGGGTGGTGGTGGGTAGTGGGTGGGTGGCGGTGGGTGGTGGGTGGTGGTGGGTGGTGGTTTATGGTGGTGGTTGGTGGTTTATGGTGGTGGGTGGGAGGGGGTGGGAGACGTCGTCTGGAGCGGGAGGAGGGATGCTGCGCGAGGCGGTGATGTCAGCGCGCGTGATGGACGTGCGCAGCTGCGGGGACGTTTTGGGGCTCCGCTCTCCCCCCGTGGCCCCTGCGGAGCCCCAACGCCGCGCGCCGCCCGCGGCGACTCCGGCGGCCCGAAGCGAGCAGCGAGGCCCGCGGCGGCGGCGAGCGAGGAGGGCAGCACGGGGAGCGAAGGGGCCCAGAGGCCGTGACTCCGAGCGGTGGTCCAAGCTGATCTGGGGGGTCCGGCTCCTCGACTCGTGGAGGGGGGGGGGGTGTGTCCGGGGACTCGGGGGTTGGCAAAGCAGCGTCCCCCCCTCTCTTCGGCGCGGGACGAGAGAGGCGCCTCGGCGCCTGCCCGGGACCCTTCATTCGGCCCGAGACTGCGGCTCGTCCAGTTGTCGACATGAGAGCGACCGTGCTGCGTGAGTCGGGACGCCGGTCCGTTTGAGAGGAGAACGCTGCCACGGGCAGAGAGAGAAACGCGGGCGGTGGGGACTCCTCCGTTACCAGAGCAGAGGACATGACAGCGCCACCGCGAGAAGAACGGAGCGCGACCTCCACTCTTTATCCGGGCGGAGGTGCGTCCGTGTCGGTGAAGTGAAGACGACGACACGGAGGAGGAGGAGGACGAGGAGTCGGTATCGCCAGCTGATATTGAAGAGACGAGTCGCGCAGGAATAACCAAGCGCGTCCCAAACAGGTCCCTCCATTCACCCGCAGCGCCACGGGGTTCATTAGCACCAGAGCTTCCCCTTCCCTCACCACCTCGCTCACCACATCCTTCACCACCTCCCTCACCACCACCACCACACGCTCCAAGCAGCCGCTGAGCAGATCGCAGAAGAGTTGGGGAGAGGTGGGGGGCGTGGGTGCTGCTGTGTGATTAGTGGGGGGGGGGGGAACTCAGCAGAGAGGGGGGCGGGGGTAGGTGGGCAGGAGGCGCAGGGGAGGGCATCGTCTGCTCGAAGCGAGATCGAGCGCCATGGGCCAGGACCAGACGAAGCAGGGCATCGAGAAAGGACTGCGTCTGTACCAGGCCAACGACACGGACCGCGCGCTCTCCGTGTGGCAGCGCGTGCTGGAGCGCGCGCACGACGACCCCGTGTCCCGGTTCCGCGTCCTCGGCTGCCTCATCACGGCGCACGCCGAGCTGGGCCGCTTCCGCGAGATGCTGCGCTTCGCCGTGACGCAGATCGACACCGCCAGGGACATCGGCGATCCGGACCTCTTGGCCGAGGCCTACCTCAACCTGGCGCGCGCCAACGAGAAGCTCTGCGACTTCCACAAGACGGTGTCGTACTGCCGGTGCAGCGTGGACATGCAGGCACGAGGCGTCGCCAGCAACTGCTGCTTGCATCATCACCATCAATCGTGAACGTCCACATCAATCATCGTTCAATCGTCAACCTTCAATCATCGCCAACATTCAATTATAACCTCTACTATCATCATTCATATTATATTAATATTCTATCGTTATTCAATAATCATCGTCATTAACATGCAATCATCGTTATCTTTCAATCAACACCAACATTCATTCGTAATCATCGTCATCATGCAATCATTCATCATCTCCCACACGCAGTCACCATCGTCGCCATCATCGTGAGTGGCCATGTCCGACTCCATTCAGCGTCGTTATGGAATTCCTGCCCAGATCACGCAATGTGTCTCGTTTTACTGCTCACATCATCACCAGCCATGGCCAATCCACTGCTGGATGAAGGCCTCTTCCAAGCCACCGCCATCACTCACGATCCTGCGATGCAGCAATCCACCCTACACACGAGCGGATTTCACTATCGCTCCATCTCCTCTCGGACGCGTTCCAACTCCCTCGGCTGCCACTCCCGTGGCGGCTCTGCCCCCTCTCGCTCCCCTGGGCGGCTTGGGGCGGCGTCACCTGCGCGTCTCCTGCGGTCCCCTTCCCTGTCGGGGCTCTCGGTGCAATTCCAGGCGTGCCTCACTCCGTGCTGCTCCTTTACAGTTTTCGTTGTTCCGTTTTAAAGCCATGCAGTTGGGAATTTCATTGTTCACGCAACCAGTTATTTTTACAGAAGTTCGCGAACCTTGTGGTTCAATGGAAAACAAACGACCCCCACTCCGAGTCTCTTACGTGGCCACGTGGCGGCTCAGCGAGCGGTTTGCAGCGGGATCGATAAAATGAGCATCAACGAGCCCCACTTTGTGGAGAGGTCAATACCAGGTGTCCTGTGAATGGACTCGCTCCCGTTATATAAATATGGAATTTCCACCACTGGCTCAGGCTATAAACCGGATATTCTGTTCGACTCGTGCGTATGGAAATATGTTCAGCGAGCTGAATGCCAATGTCGATCGTTTTATGGTGCTGCGAAGGGCCCTTTTGGCAGCACGTAGCTCTACCGATCACATCTGGATGTGGCGCAGATGGCGGCGTCAGTCGTGGCGTTGTTTACGGGGACGCGAGGCCGGTGGAGCCACCTCGAGAAGGGGGCCGCCGCCTCAATGCGCGTTTCGTGGGGAATTCACGCTGGGCCCCGACGCGCGCGTCTGTGTGCAGGGCACCACGGTGGGCGCGGGCCTGAACGGCCAGGTGTACCTGAGCATGGGGAACGCGCACCTGGGCCTCAGCTGCTTCCAGAAGGCGCTCGAGGCGCTGGAGCGCGCGCTGCGCTACGCGCACAACAACGACGACAAGATGCTCGAGTGCCGCGTCTGCTGCAGCCTCGGGGGGCTCTACGCGCAGCTACAGGCACGGGTGGGGGGCGGGGGGCGGGGGAGCGGGGGTGACAAAGACAAAGGTTACCCGTATGGCCTTAAAGGGATGTTGGGGGAAGTGCTGTTGGCGAGCAGCACCTATGAGGAGGTGGGTGACCAACAGACGTCACGCCCCTCCCTCGTGACGATGATACACCAAATGCCAGGTACTCACTTGAGGCTGAGTCGACCTACCGGAGTTCAAGATTCAGAAAATCATCGCTGGTGTTGGCCGTGAGTGGGAATCGAACTCGGGTCGCTGGGATTCGTAGCGCAGCGAGCTTACTGCCACACTGCCGCAGATAGGGGGTGACGGGCACACACGCGCATGCACGCACGCGCACGCCTCGAGATGTTCTGCATGGTACACATACTACATGGGCATGAGACAGTAACGATGATTGATTAATGTTGGCGATGATAATGATGACGATGCAGAAAAGCCGGTCCATTCTGCTCGTGTTTGGCACGTGGCATGAAACCCACCGTGAATCCGACAGCGTAGCACACTTCTATACTCCGCACATCTTGCCGGTCACATTGCAACCCAAGTCTACAGCTGCTGATGATAGTCAAAGGCAGTCTCCAATCCAAGTGCTAAT
Source organism: Lampetra planeri (assembly GCF_965212315.1). Lineage (NCBI taxonomy): Eukaryota > Metazoa > Chordata > Hyperoartia > Petromyzontiformes > Petromyzontidae > Lampetra > Lampetra planeri. Next base: position 13,846,806 of record NC_136122.1, on the reverse strand, counting down.
CAGCCTCAATCCTGCCGTGGAATGATGGTGGTGGCGTTGATGGTTGCTTGTTGGTGATAAGTTACGGTGGTGCTGCTGATGATGATAATGCTAATGACTGATGACAATTATGGTAACGAGGGCTATGATTGATTAGATGATTATGATACTGACTGATTATTACACTGATGACACCGATGCCAATAATTCCTTGGACGACAATGGTAATGACACTGACTCTGATGACAATATTGAAGATTATGATGACAATGCTTGGATGATGACGATGATGGTGGTGATGATAATGATGGTGAAGGTGATGGTAGTGATGATGATGTTGATGGTGAAGATGACGGTGAAGGCGGTGGTGATTTCACCGGCACTGATGATGATGTTGATGCTGTGGCTCAGGACTTGGAGAAGGCGCTCTTCTTCCCGTGCAAGGCGGCGCAGCTCGTGAGCGACTACGGCTCCTCGTGGAGCCTCAAGTACCGCGCCATGAGCCACTACCACGTGGCCGTCGCCTACCGCAAGTTGGGCCGCGTGGCCGAGGCCATGGAGTGCTGCGAGGTGCGTGGGGCGCGTGCGTGGGACGCGTGTGGGGAGCGGTGGCGCAGTGGTTAGCGCGCTGCTCTACTAACCAAGTGGCCCCGAGTTCGTTTCCCTTTACGTGAGAACTAAGTCACCTCCGATTAGCACGGTTGGCTACGTACGGTGCGAAAGAAGTTCAACATACATACAATGTACGGTGGCAGCAGTTGCTGCTGAGACACCGCACCGAATCGGGCCGAGTGAGTTATTAACGACAGGTAAACAACAACAGCGTGAACATCCATTGCACAGCCTTGAGAATCCACTCCACATTGTGAGAAACCGTGAACATCACGGGCACAATCCGCGTGTCTCGACGCGCGTGAACATGTGCACGTGTCCCGTGTGTGTGCCGTGCCGGCCTTCATAACAGGTGCTCGCAAACACAACTTGGGCAGGCAGGCCAGGGGGCAATGCGGGGGGGGGATCTTTGTGCGTGAGCGTGTGGCGACACGGGATCCGAGCCGGGCAAGGTTGGGGGGAGGGTTGTCACGTGGTGCGTTGCGTAATGACAACCTTGACACTCAGCTGCTGACTCGGCCATTGTGAATCTACAACACCCACAACGAGAGTCCTGCTCGGGTGTTACTTTGTTAACCCGCGACCCGCTCTCATGAGACCCACGACCCGTCACGAACCCCCCCAAAATATTGACTGATTCACGTCTCCGTTTGGATGATTCATTACCCTCGCAGTATTAAAGCGCCAACTTCCACTGAATTTAAGAGGCCTCTGCTGCTAAAACATGTCTCCACACGCAGCGCTTTGCTGTGCTGATGGTGCGCACATCGGCTGTTGGGCAAATCGAGCACCGAGAGCTTGAACAGAGGTTGACGAGAGGAGCCTTACAGTGAACGTGCACGGGGCCAGTTGGTCGCGTCGTTCCGAGACAGCGCCCCCAACGCGGCGCTAGAGGAGGGGGAGCAGTCGTGGGCCCAACAGGGAAAGAACAAGGGGATAGATGGTGGTGGCTGGTCGCGGGTCACGCGCGATGAACCCGAGCCGCGCCCACGCCGCCAGTCGAGCGGCGATTCGGCGCCGAGCCCACACCGAGGCGGCTCCGTGGGCTGCCGCCCGCGGGCCGCCGCCGGCCCCCAGTGCGGTGCAGGGCGCAGCCTCGCGCACACCGCGCCGCGTGCGGCGCTCGCTCAGGAACCTCGTCCACGGCCCAGTGACCCGGAACGCCGAATGTGGCACGCTTCGCAGGCGGGATGACGCACTAGAGGTGCTCTCGGCGGCAGAGTCCGATTCCCGACCACGGCTAACATCAGTGGCAACTGGTATCAGAACCTGTTGTGGAATTCCCGCAGGTTAATTCAGCCATAAACGATGACGTGGTGTGCTGTGTATGTATGTGCACGATCGAGTTGCAAGCGGTTGGAGGTGGTGCCGTCCACGTGACCTGCTCGTGGTCCTCGCCAACAGCACTTGTCGCGACAGTCTGAATCGGCTGCCCGGGTGAGCTGTTTCTTTGTGCTCCCAGGAATCGATGAAGATCGCTCTGCAGCACGGGGACCGCCCTCTGCAGGCGCTCTGCCTCCTCTGCTTCGCTGACATCCACCGCAACAAGGGGGACATCGACGTACGTGTGTGTGTGCGCGAGTGTGTGTGAGTGTGTGTGTGCAAGAGTGTGTGAGTGTGAGTGTGTGCAAGAGTGTGTGTGTGCGTGTGTGTGAGTGTGTGCAAGAGTGTGTGTGCGAGTGTGTGAGTGTGTGCAAGAGTGTGTGTGTGCGTGTGTGTGAGTGTGTGCAAGAGTGTGTGTGCGAGTGTGTGTGAGTGTGTGCACAAGCGTCGTGGTGACGTCACCGCCACTTAGTGGCGAATGGCGGTTGTTGTTGTTGTTGTGTGTGCGTGTGTGTGTTTGTATGAGTGTGTGTGCGTGAGTGTGTGTGTGCGAGTGTGTGTGAGTGTTTGTATGAGTGTGTGTGTGTGAGTGTGTGGGGAGCGATAGTGTAGCGGTTAGCGCGCTGCGCTATGAACCTGGCGACCCGAGTTCGATTCCCGCTCACGGCCAACACCGTTGACGATTATCTGAACCGGTCCCGGGCCTCCCCTAGGTCGACTCAGCCTAAAATGAGTACCTAGTGCGATGTGTAAACATCGCCGCTAGGGAGACAAAGGCGACCGGGCGTGGTGTTGGCCACCCACCCCCTCGTGTGCCGTGCCGGCCTTCATAGGTGCTCGCTAACAGCACTTGCCCCTACAGTCTGTTAAGGCTATACGGGGGATCTGTGTGTGCGTGCGAGTGTGTGAGTGTGCGTGTGAGTGTGTGTGTGGGGAGCGGTGGTGTAGCGGTTAGCGCGCTGCGCTATGAACCCAGCAACACGAGTTCGATTCCCGCTCACGGACAACACCAGTGACGATTATCTCAACCGGTTCTGGGCCTCCCCTAGGTCGACTCAGCTTCAAATGAGTACCTGGTGCAATGTGTGAACATCGCCACTGGAGAGAAAAAGGCGTCCGAGCGTGGTGTTGGCCACCCACGATGGTGTTCAGACGAAATGACCTCGTGAAGTTCTGAGAGATCTCACGGGTGGTCAGGGCCACTCACGCGAACGTCTATTCGTCAAAGTAGCCGTGGTCTGGTGACAGGGGGACATGAGCCACGTGCAGGAGAGAGCGGAGAGTCGTAGAGAGTGGCGCTGCTCTCCCTGCAGAAGGCACTCCCGCGGTACGAGTCGTCTCTCAGCATCATGACCGAGATCGGGAACCGCCTGGGTCACGTGGGGGTCCTCCTGGGCCTCGCCAAGTGCTGGATCACGCGGAGCGACTCGGACAAGGTGCGCGGTGAACGCGGCCACCACAACCACAACCACCCGGCAAACCACAACCACGAACACAACCACCCGGCAAACCACAACCACGAACACAACCACAACCACCCGGCAAACCACAAACACAACCACGACCACCCGGCAAACCACAAACACAACCACGACCACCCGGCAAACCACAACCACCCGGCAAACCAGGAACACAACCACAACCACCCGGCAAACCACAACCACGAACACAACCACAACCACCCGGCAAACCACAACCACAACCACGACCACCCGGCAAACCACAACCACCCGGCAAACCACAAACACAACCAGGAACACAACCACAACCACCCGGCAAACCACAACCACGAACACAACCACAACCACCCGGCAAACCACAAACACAACCAGGAACACAACCACAACCACCCGGCAAACCACAAACACGAACACAACCACGACCACCCGGCAAACCACAATCACCCGGCAAACCACAACCACGAACACAACCACGTTAACTGCGACAATCGCAACCACTGTCACAACAGCAACAACAACCACGAGCACAAACACCAGCGACGACAGCAAATCGAGTCACGGTCGCCGGAAAAAAGTGGCAGCTCCGAGACAGGAACATCGGGACGCGTGGCGACGCATCGCGGCGCGTCTGTGTGTACGATGCAACCTGTAGGCACGGGCTGTTGATGATCACTGCTCACGCAACCACGACGAACTCCAACACAACCACGAGACAGCAACAACAACCACCACAACAACAACGCCAACACAAGTCAACTCCAACATCGCCAATTAGGAGCTGTCCAGGAGCTACAAAGGGGAGTGGGATGAGGGGAAGAGTGAGATAGACAGGGAGGGGCCCCCAAGGCGGCAGGGCGTGGTGTTGGCCACCCACACCTCGTGTGTCGTGCCGGCCTTCATAGGTGCTACTCGCTAACAGCGCTTGCCCCAGCGATCTGTTAAGGCTACACGTCTTTGTTGTGAGTGCGCGAGAGGGCGTGTGAGAGGGCGTGTGAGAGTGCGTGCGAGATAATCACTGTTGGCTACGTACGGTCCGAAAGAAGTTCAACACACACACTTTCTCCCACCCCCCCCCCCCCTTGTGTGAGCGGGGCAGGCCCTGGAGGCGCTCAGCAAGGGTTACGAGATCGCCGATGCGGTGGGGAACAAGGTACCCTGCTGCTCCAAGCTACACAAACTATGGATCGTACAGTAAACCAACTATATTCGCATTAAAGTGTTTTTGGGTTAGGTTGTGTAAGTATAACTGTGTCGTAAACTCATCTTCACCCGACACAGTCAATTAGCAAGGCTTGTCGCGTGAACAGTGCGTGCTCATTAGTTACTACTTCCACACACCGGTGTGTTGGAGAGCAAACCCACAGCATTTACAATTTGAGTCCGACACATTTACGTTTACGCGATCTAACCAAAACCACGTAATTATTAATTATATAGGTCGCGAGATCCTACGTGTAAAATTACAGTCATTGCAGTCTGCGCTCCTTCAACGGAGCAGGAACAGCGACACGAGCTCTCTCGCTCTCTCGCTGCGGAAGCCCTCGCGCCGTGGCCAGGGGCAGCAGCGGCAGCAGCAGCTCTGGCAGACCCCCACATTGGCATCGATCTCCTGAAGCAGAGATCGCGATCTCCTGAAGCAGAGATCGCGATCTCCTGAAGCAGAGATCGCGATCTCCTGAAGCAGAGATCGCGATCTCCTGAAGCAGAGATCGCGATCTCGCGCGAGACTGGAGCGAGACGCGCCGTGGGCCTGAGCGCCGCCTCTGCCGCCCCTCCCCGCAGCTCTCGCTGCTCAAGGTGCACGCGCTGTCGGAGCGCATCTACCGCAAGCGGGGCGAGCAGCGCGCCCTGCGCGAGCACGTGGTCCGCTTCCACGAGTGCGTGGAGGAGCTGGAGCTCTACTGCGGCCTCTGCGGCGAGGCCATCGGGGAGCGCAACCTGCAGCTGCAGGCGCTGCCCTGCGCGCACATCTTCCACCTCAAGTACGGGGCTGGAGTGGGGGTGGAAGCAAGCCACGAGGGTTACAAGGGCCAGGGTCAGGATTCGATGGGCTAGGGCAGGGGTCGACAACCTGCGGCTCCAGAGCCGCACGCGTCACGACTGCTCCGTGACGTGACGCACGTATGTCAGCACACGCATTGCGGATCTTGTAATCTTGACCTTTTTTTACCGAATTGGAAAAAATTGCTCTTGTTATTGTTTTGGTTGCCGACCTCTGGGCTAGGGTGAGACGGGTCTGTATTGGGTGGGCTGCGGACTATATATCAGCTGGGTTAGATCGCAGCAGCCGGCGCTGTAGCTGCCCCGTCCTTGGCCGGGGCCCTCGATGCTCGTGCAGAGTGGGGCCCCCAGCAGGGCCCTCTGCACAAGGGCCCCACTCTGCACAAGGCCGCCCGCTGTGGAGGGGAGGGACGGAGGTGGCTCCCGGCTCCCTGTGGACGGATTCCCGCATTTGAGACGGGCGATGACAACTGCCACTCGCCAACCCATCGGGGATCGGGCGCGTCACGTGCACGCTCGCAGACAGATGTGTCAGCAATGGCACCACTTTGTGCCTCGATTTCTTGAGAAACAAGTGACCTCCTGCAGCGTGCATTGGGAAGATAATGGGGCGGGAGCAGAGGGAGGGCGCAGGGGGAGGAGAGGGGCATTATCGCCTCTAAAACACTCAAAATGTGTGCATTGCGAGCGTAAGAATTTACGTTGAACAATTAATGGGCACAGTGTTCCATCCCTACTGACCAATGTGTAGATGTGAGCGTCTATTTCCATACCCCTTCTCCACTTGCGCATCCGAGTCGAGCCAGCACAGGTCCAGCATGGCACGGATGGTTTTTCACTGGCGTTTTTACCGAGCGGTGCAGGAACTGAGCCGTGCTACGCTGGCCTCACGAATAGACGTCTGAATCTGGCTCAGGACGAAGGCGTACTGGGTGCGGGGCTGATGCCAATGCGTGTGACGTTGCACAATACAGTACCAGTTGAAAGGGTAAACCCCTATCACAATACAGTACAGCTCAAACACAGCGTCATCTACACGCATCACGCGTTGCTGGGACGTCGCGGCACTGCTCGGCTTGTGGAAAAGCAACCCGTGCTTCCTGAGCTGCGCCGCGCTGACACGGCAAGGCCACAGCACGGCTCGGATGTGCAAGTGGAAAAGAGTGTCGGATGGATCTCACCACTCGACCCACCTGTTATCCCACACTTCTCTCGCCCGCCCTCAAAGGTGCATCCAGGGTAACGGCACGCGCGGCTGCCCCAACTGCCGGAGGAGCACCGTGAAGCCAGGCTTCGTCTGACGAGGGGGGGGGGTGGAAGCGGAGTGGCGGTGGCCCGGCGAGGTGTCGCTACGTCCCGGGTGGGAGGAGTCCAATCCTCAAATCGATGCGTCTCTCTTCGCGCACGTCTCCGCGCCCGTGTCACCCCCATGATGTGCACGAGATGGAATAGTCCGAATGACTTGTAAGTGCGCCTCCCCCACTCCCATCTCCGCACGTGTCGATGGGGGGTGGAGGAGGGGTAGGGGGCAGAGCGATTCCTCAGTGGGGGGGGCTGTTTGGGGGGAGTCGTGGTGGGTGGGGGGGCATGGTGGTCTGGAAGGAGAGTGGGGGGAGCAGGTGGAGGTGCGGGCAGAGCGGTGGCTATGTGGGCGAGGTGAGGCGGACACAGGAGTTTGCTTTTAGGGGGTGAGTTGAGGCAGGAGGCGGTAGGGGTGGGGGGGAGACACACGACCGGGCGCCTCGAGATGCAGCAATGCGAGCGCTGTGGGGAGATGGGGGCGCTAACCCCACATGTTGCACTCACCTGGGAGGCCGTCTGTGGCTCCGGCCCGGTGTTTGTGGAGCCGCGCTCCGCCGTGCGTGGCCCCCCGCTCACCGCGCTCCGCGCCCACGCTCGGAGCACCGGCGCCAGCGCAGCCATCGGGGATGCGCGTGCAGTTGGTACCGCCATCAACCATGAACACCACCCACCTCGGTGTTTCATAATAACAACGATAATTTACTTATTTATCCAGGAAAGCCACACTGACTAGCAAGACTCTGTTTCAGGAGAGTGCTGGATTGGGTTTTTATTATTTATTTATGTTAAGATGTCTTGAGCTAATTCATGAGTTGTGTTTATTAAACACGTGGGAAGAAACCGGAGCACCCGGAGACAGCCCACGCGTGCGAGGGGGCAACTATCCCCGTACAGATGGAACAGATGGTGATGAGTCCACACTTACATGTACCGCCTTCTGGCGTGCCAGGGGACAGCTCCTCCTCGACGCCCACGGGAAGGGAGTTTCACAACATCTGTGTGTGATCCACCAACCCTCGTTGCTGCCTCCACAGAGCCTGGATTACAGGCAGCCACGTGTGGTACAGCCACCTTCACCGCCCGGCTGGAGTATTGTCTGCACCTCGTCTGTGACACGTGTCCACAGTGTTGGTGGCACACGTATTGGTATTTTTTTTCATGATGATTATAATAATGCCCCGAGTGACGCGACTATTTGTCAAGAGGGTCCTGCTGCTACATTGGGGATGTTTGGCCGATCCTATTAATCAGTGTCCGGATCTGTGTGCGGAGGAACCCGGAATGCCCCGAGGAAACTCACCACGCCCACACTCGGACTTCTGCCAGATGTATTCAATCCGCAGACTGAACGCGATTTGTGTTCCAAACCCATCGCTCTAAACAGCTGGCCCCGAGCCCTGGGACACGCTGGTGGTCAGCCATCCAAACACGACAGCCTGACTCGACCCCTGCTGAGCTCCCAAGAGCCTACGAGGTCGGGCGCATGCAGGGCAAATCGAATCGTGGTCTGCGTCGGCCACGTCAAAATCCATCATCATCATCAGCATCGCCATCACGCGTGCCCCCCGTGGGTTGTGATCGAGGTGACCAATAAAATTTGGGTGTGGTGAGGCGACCATTTGGCCTTCCTCGGTCTTGCCTCGCTCGATGGGAAATCGGCGTTTCGACATCGGACATCTTCTTTGCGTGCGCAGCGTAAAGAAAAAAAAACATTTCGTTCCCCAAAATAAAAAAAATATCCTTCGTGTTGATTCTCACGCCGCTCGCACGTCATGATGAGCGTCCCAGGGCTCACCTGTGTCACGTGTCTACACCCACGTCACGTGCCGACCGGCCCGTGGCTCAGCAGTAGAGGTCGCTCTTCGCGAGTGTTGTTCAATTTGATGTTCCCGTACATTTATCAGAGGTCGCAAACGGGTTTTGATTCCTTACCCGTACCCGGCCGCACCAGGGTCGCAAACGGGTACCCGTACCCTACCCGATACCCGGCTACCCGTACCCGGCCGGGTATCGGGTAGGGTACGGGTACCCGATTGCGACCTCTGGGATGAAGCCATGTTGCAGGCGTGGGTTGGTTGATTCTAGGAACTTGAATTGTGAGAAGAGACAAGACGTTGGGAAATGAGTGACAAACGGTGACTCACCAGTGACTCACGGCCTACCCGTACCCGGCCGCACCACGGTCGCAAACGGGTACCCGTACCTGGCCGGGTACGGATAGCCGGGTATCGGGTAGGGTACGGGTATCGGGTACCGGATTGCGACCTCTGACATTTATCCAGGTGAGACCTCCAGAGACCAGCAGGATAATATCCCAGAGTGGGGCTTTTATCTGCCAGTTGGGGGCGTCCATCGCTGCTGTGTGTGAGACCCAACTGAGTCATTTGCGGTGAAATGTTCCAGTTTGGCAAATTTGGTCCGTGACGCCGCACACAGTGGCCTATGACGTCAGGATTGTGATTGTGTATTCAAATATTGTGAATTTGTGTCAAGAAAGTGTGTCTGTGAGCGTTGGCCTGGTTTTAGTGTGAATGTGTGAGCACGTGGCATTCTATACGTGTGTGTGTGTGTCCGAGTGTATGTGTGCGAGACTGCCAGTGGCTGTCCGAGTCTGTCTGTTGTGTGTACAGCTGAGAGACTGAGTGGGGGGTGGGACAGTGAGGATGTAACCGGACCTTGCGTGATATTTCTGGACGCTGCTATGCGTGGGGTAGGGCCTGGGGGTTGGAGGTCAGAGAGGGAGAGGGGGGGGGGCAGCCTTCAGGCTGCCCCCCCCCTCTCCCCCACTCCCTCCTCTACTCGGGCCCTCCCGCTGTCCTCCCTCTCAGCCCCCCTCCCTCTCAGCCCCCCTCCCCACTCCGTCTAAGACAGGGGCGTCGCCAGGCGAAGCAAACGAGTAAAAGCTCAGGGCACGAGGTAGCTAAAGTGTCCCCGGATTCATGAACCAATAGGAATGCATCAAATATCCGCTGGAATTAAATCCCAAATAATCATAAAAGGCCCATGAACGTAGAGAATGCATCTCTCTGTGTCCCACCTCCCTCAAACCCCATCGTTCCATGACACCACAACGGACAAAGTGGTTCGGGAAGGAAAACGAGGGATTTCTTCAGCCGCGCGCCTACACACACACACGTACACTGCGCGTGCAGAAGACAACTCTGTGAGCAAAACCACCAGTTCCTGAAGAATTTCATTGTGGGCATCTTGTCCTCAGCCAGTCACCATAAATACGTTGACCAAATGTGACAACCCGACAGGCCGCGGTGAGACGAGGCGACAGCTGTTCGAGCGGCTTTGTCGGTACAGTCGCCAACGGGGACTAGCGATGAGTCATACTAAGGAGGAAACCGCCACATCTCTATCACTTGCCTATATCTCGCCTGTCATCTCACGAGGAGATGATTCAAAGGGGAGGAGGAGGAGGGGTGGGGGCCAAAATAACGCCTCGTCCGGGTGCCGCCAGCGGCCAGCTGCACCACTCGGCGCACAGCCCCGAGCCGCGGCCACGAGAGGGCGCGCGACCCCCGGGACCGCGCACGGAGCGGCGTGAGCCGCCCAAGCACCGTGGCGAAGCGGGGCAGCGGTGGGGGCAGCGGTGGGGGCAGCGGTGGGGGCAGTGGTGGGGGCAGTGGTGGGGGCAGTGGTGGGGAGAGTGGTGGGGGCAGTGGTAGGAGAGTGGTGGGGGCAGTGGTGGGGAGTGGAGATTGAGAGACGCGGCCCATCCGTGCCTGGCCATGCACGGAACGGTACGCATGAGGGTGGGTGGACAGCACCACGCCCGGCCGTCTTTATCCCCCAGTGTTGATGTTTACACACCACATCAGATACTTATTTGAGGTTGAGTCGACCTAGGGGAGGTCCAGGACCGGCTCAAACAATCATCACTGATCTTGTCCGTGAGCGGGAATCGAACTCGGGTCGCCTGGTTTGTAGCGCAGCGCGCTAACCGCTACACCACCGTTGCACCACCGCTCCCCACGTAGACACAGACACACAGAGACACACACAGACACACACACAAAGACAGAGACACACACGGCGAGAGCACGTGGCCCACGCCGGGACAATCACGAGGACCCGGACCCCCACACGACCCTGACCCCTCGCGAACCGGACCCTAGCACCACGTGGTCTACAGTTGCACGCAGCCCCAACAGTCCGTAGCGCTGCTACGATCATTATCTGGCGCGCCAGTCGTGCTTCTGGTACTTAACTAGAGGGTACAGTGATATAGGACTCTCGTAGTAGTGCCTTACGCCGATAGTTCCTACTCCAAGCAAAATAAATAAATACAATAAAAAGACAAGTAATCGGAGTCACGTGATGCAGATACAAAGTGACCAATTAACCACGTCTCGTGGAAATTAGATTCAAATAGCAAACGTGATTCGATTATATATATAATTTAGATACTGTTCGTCTTTTCTTGAGTACTGCACTGTAATTAGGAATTTTCCACGAGAGCGCCTCACCCCCCACTCCCCCCTACCCCACCCCGACTCGTGTCCCTTCAGCTGCACGGTGGCCATCGACCAAGGGTTGCCACATTACCCACGATGGAACAAACCCAGACACGTTTCTCAGGCTGTCCAGATCTCTCCATGCCTGTGCGGCAATAGGGCCCTGTAGTAAAGTTGACCACAACCTCACCAGGGCACCCCAGGTGTCTGTGCGGACCGGTGACCTGCCAGCACCGCCACGAATTCCAACACAGACGAGCACAATTTCCCTCCCACCACCACGGGAAAGGCGCCCCCACCCCCCCCCCCGCGTGGCCAGGCTCTCTCTCGCTACCACTGCGCGGTCTTGCTGCGCGCCAGGCTCTCTCTCGCTACCACTGCGCGGTCTTGCTGCGCGCCAGGCGGCTGGAGAGCGCGCGCCGCACGAGCAGCACGCGGCGGGAGGAGCGCCGCGCGAGGCGCACGTGGCGCACGAGCGCCGCGAGCGCCGCCTCCACCGCCTCGTAGCCCCGCCCCTCGGCCACGGAGAGCTCGAAGAAGCCGCACCTGGAGGGGGGGGGGGGGAAGAGAGATCGCGCATCGCTCTGAGCCAGAGCTACTCGACAGGGCTACTCAACAGAGCTACTCAACAGGGCTACTCAACAGGGCTACTCAACAGAGCTACTCAACAGGGCTACTCAACAGAGCTACTCGACAGGGCTACTCAACAGGGCTACTCAACAGAGCTACTCAACAGAGCTACTCAACAGAGCTACTCAACAGGGCTACTCAACAGAGCTACTCGACAGGGCTACTCAACAGAGCTACTCAACAGGGCTACTCAACAGGGCTACTCGACAGGGCTACTCAACAGAGCTACTCAACAGGGCTACTCAACAGAGCTACTCGACAGGGCTACTCAACAGGGCTACTCAACAGGGCTACTCAACAGAGCTACTCGACAGGGCTACTCAACAGGGCTACTCAACAGGGCTACTCAACAGAGCTACTCAACAGAGCTACTCAACAGAGCTACTCAACAGGGCTACTCAACAGAGCTACTCAACAGAGCTACTCAACAGAGCTACTCAACAGAGCTACTCAACAGGGCTACTCAACAGGGCTACTCGACAGGGCTACTCAACAGAGCTACTCAACAGAGCTACTCGACAGGGCTACTCAACAGAGCTACTCAACAGAGCTACTCGACAGGGCTACTCGACAGGGCTACTCGTCAGAGCTACTCGACAGGGCTACTCGACAGAGCTACTCGACAGAGCTACTCGTCAGAGCTACTCGACAGGGCTACTCGACAGAGCTACTCGTCAGAGCTACTCGACAGAGCTACTCGACAGGGCTACTCGTCAGAGCTACTCGTCAGAGCTACTCGTCAGAGCTACTTTAACGTGGCTACTCAAGAGAGCTACTCGTCACCTGAGGTCGCTGGCCAGGGCCTGGCCCTCCTCGGGACGCACCACGCGCCCCCCCTCCATGTCGCATTTGTTCGCTACGATGATGGTTGGGATGCCTGTGGGGGGGGGGGGGGGCGAGGGGATTAATAACTGAACCGCGTGCGGCAATGTTCTCATGCGTTCGCATGCCTTTTCTTCATAATCTCTCATTTAAAACAAGTTAAATAAAATCGAGCTCTTGTCCTTATCGATGGAGCTGTCCTCCAGGCTGGGTCCCCGTCATTCACTTATCCAGGAGCGCCTGTTGGGCAGGAGGCTGCTGCTACTTTCTAGGGTTTCTAGAAAGTAGCCAATTAACGAGGAGTGGGAGGAAACCAGATACATTCACGCGTGCGAGGGGGACATACTCGATCCCTGCACAGATGGACACCGATGGCGATTAGTCCATTTGCCGTACCGCCTTCTCCTGGCGAGCCAGGGCACGGCGCCTTTTCGACGCCCATGGGAAAATAATTTCATATTTGTGTGTGATCCACCAAGTGTCGCTGCCTGCATAGTGCTGTATCACAGACCCCTCCCCCACTCGCCGAGCGCCTGCTTCACGTGGTCTATGAGCCTCTTGAGTCGCGACACGGCCTGAAAGCTGCCCCTGTCCGTCACGGAGTAGAGCAGCACGAAGCCGTCTCCCCAGCGAATGGAGTGCTCCAGCGGGGCATGGCCTGGCAGCCCCGACACCTGGGTGAGGGGGGGGGGGCACACGGGGTGACACTGAGACACAGACAGGAACACACCCCACCCCCGAACCAGGTACTCGGTGGGGGTCCGAGACATCGACAGAGACTGCGTATGTGCTTGCCTGTTCCTCCACACACACAATACAAGTATTTGTTTATACAGCTCATCAGCCGAACGGTGTGCCTTATGAAACCGCATAATATCAGCGGCATTGGTTCAATAGAAGCAAAACTCTGGGCCGATTTTGGCACAGGGTGTCTCATCAGCCTGCTTAAAGCAATGCTGGTGAACTGCCAGACGTTATAGGGAAGGACCCTCGCTTTAAGATGTGGGTCTCCTCTAGCTCGACCAGAAACCATGTAAATCTGCTGCTGCTGCTGAAACGGTGCCCTTCTTCAAGGCTGCGTGGCTGGCGCAGGGGCCGACACGGGAAGCAAGCGAATTGACTCATTGTCTACGTGTAGATGTCGTTCTTTATATTTATGTATAAATGTGGTTCTTTATATTCTCCACTTCGACGCCAGTGGCTATGTTGTGTTTACCTGACTGTTGAGTCCCTTGTTTACCCGTGTGTATACAAGTGTTTACCCGTGTGTTTACTCCCGTGTTTACCCGTGTGTTTATCCACATGTTGTTGTTTACCTGTTTATTGGCTGTGTCTAGAATTTCCAGCTCAATCGGTTCCCCGTCCACCTCCTTCCGACAGCGGTAGGTGACTTCTAGAGGGACGACACATACTCACCCCCACACTCATCAACACACTCACCCACACACTCATCCACACACTCACCCACACTCATTCACACACTCATCCACACACTCACCCACACACTCACCCACTCACTCACCCACACACTCACCCACACACTCATCCACACACTCATCCACTCACTCACCCCCACACTCATCAACACACTCACCCACACACTCATTCACACACTCATCCACACACTCATCCACACACTCATCCACACACTCACCCCCACACTCATCAACACACTCACCCACACACTCATTCACACACTCATCCACACACTCATCCACACACTCATCCACACACTCACCCACACACTCACCCACACACTCACCCACACACTCATCCACACACTCATCCACACACTCATCCACACACTCACCCACACACTCACCCACACACTCACCCACACACTCATTCACACACTCATCCACACACTCATCCACACACTCATCCACACACTCATCCACACACTCACCCACACACTCACCCACACACTCACCCACACACTCATTCACACACTCATCCACACACTCATCCACACACTCATCCACACACTCATCCACACACTCATCCACACACTCACCCACACACTCACCCACACACTCACCCACACACTCATCCACACACTCATCCACACACTCATTCACACACTCATCCACACACTCATCCACACACTCATCCACTCACTCACCCCCACACTCACCCACACACTCACCCACACACTCATCCACACACTCATCCACACACTCATCCACACACTCACCCACACACTCACCCACACACTCACCCACACACTCATTCACACACTCATCCACACACTCATCCACACACTCATCCACACACTCATCCACACACTCACCCACACACTCACCCACACACTCACCCACACACTCATCCACACACTCATCCACACACTCACCCACACACTCATCCACACACTCATCCACACACTCATCCACACACTCATCCACACACTCATACACACACTCACCCACTCACTCACACACTCACCCACTCATCCACACACTCACCCACTCACTCATCCACACACTCACCCACTCACTCACACACTCATACACACACTCACCCACTCACTCACACACTCACTCACTCATACACACACTCACGCCAACACACTCACCCACTCACTCACCCACTCACCCACACATTTACCCGCACGAAGGCAAACATCCCCTGTGCAGTCTCAATAGACTGTTGGGGCAAATGCTGTTAGTGAGCACCTGTGAAGACCGGTGCAGCACACGAGATGGTGGGTGGCCAGCACCACGCCCGACCGCCTTTGTCTCTACAAGTGCGAATGCTTACTCTCACACACACCCTCACACACACCGTCACACACACCCTCACACACACCCTCACACACACCCTCACACACACACACTGCCTGCACACACGCACACTGCCTGCACACACACACACTGCCTGCACACACACACACTGCCTGCACACACACACACACTGTGTGCACACACACACTGTGTGCACACACACACACACACTGCCTACACACACACACACTGTATGCACACACACTGTGTGCACACACACACACACTGCCTGCACACACACACACCACTGTGTGCACACACACACTGAGCACACACACACACTGCCTGCACACACACACACTGCCTGCACACACACACACTGCCTGCACACACACACACTGCCTGCACACACACACACTGTGTGCACACACACACAAACACACTGCCTGTACACACACACACACACTGCCTGCACACACGCACGCACACACTGCCTGCACACACACACACTGCCTGCACACACACACACGCACATACACACACTGCCTGCACACACACACACACTGCCTGCACACACACACTGCCTGCACACACACACACTGCCTGCACACACACACACTGCCTGCACACACGCACACTGCCTGCACACACACGCACACACACTGCCTGCACACACACGCACACACACTGCCTGCACACACACGCGCACACACACTTCCTGCACACACACGCACACTGCCTGCACACACACACACTGTCTGCACACACGCACACACTGCCTGCACACACACTCACTGCCTGCACACACACACACACACACTCCCTGCCTGCACACACACACACACTGCACACACACGCACACACACACACACTGCACACACACACACACTGCACACACACGCACACACACACACACTGCACACACACACTGCACACACACACGCACGCACACACACATTGCACACACACACACACAGTGCACACACACACACGCACACACACGCACACACAGTGCACACACACACACACGCACACACACGCACACACAGTGCACGCACACACAGTGCACACACACACACACTGCACACACACACTGCACACACACACTGCACACACACACGCACGCACACACACATTGCACACACACACACAGTGCACATACACACACACGCACACACACGCACACACAGTGCACACACACACACACACGCACACACACGCACACACAGTGCACACACACACGCACACACACACACACTGCACACACACACTGCACACACACGCACACACACACACACACTGCACACACACACGCACACACACGCACACACACACACACACTGCACACACACACGCACACACACGCACACACACACACACTGCACACACACACTGCACACACACGCACACACACACACACTGCACACACACACTGCACACACACACTGTACACACACACGCACACACACCTGGCCTCACCTCTCTGCCCGTCATACTCGCCGATGAAGCGCCGCGTGAGGAAGCGCACGCAGAGCGCTGCGACAAGAACCGTGGAGGGTGAGGGGAGGGGGTATGGGGGGTGAGGGGAGGGGTATGGGGGGTGAGGGGAGGGGGTATGGGGGATGAGGGGAGGGGGTATGGGGGGGTGAGGGGGAGGGGGTGAGGGGGAGGGGGTATGGGGGTGAGGGGAGGGGGTATGGGGGGTGAGGGGGAGGGGGTATGGGGGTGAGGGGGTATGGGGGGTGAGGGGAGGGGTATGGGGGATGAGGGGAGGGGGTATGGGGGGTTAGAGGAGGGGGTATGGGGGGTGAGGGGAGGGGGTATGGGGGGGTGAGGGGAGGGGGTATGGGGGGTGAGGGGGAGGGGGTATGAGGGTGAGGGGAGGGGGTATGGGGGGTGAGGGGAGGGGGCGATCGGATGGAAGGGAACGAGGTCACGTGAGGTCACGCCAGTGCACGCGCACTCTCTCGGATCTCAACACGTGGTTGCCATAGAGACAACTTGCTCATTCCATCATGATCATCATCGTTAAAGCATCATCATTATTATAATATAACCAACATTGTCATCATCATCATCAACACGATCATCAAACCTATGGTCCTGATCAACTACGATTCCTGATCAACTACGATAATAATGCTTCATCGTAGTTGGGATGTTTCACAGTTTCATAGTCATCATAAAACTATCATCAAATAAAAACAATACATCGCCAAAACTGTCATCAAAGTATGATTCAGCATCATTCTAATTTTGTCATCTAAAGTTGAATAATCGAAAGTGCGATGCAAAAATAAATAAATAAACCACCATCAAACGCATCAAAGCGATTCAACATTTCACCTCCTCCCCCTCGTCCCCCTCGTCATGCCCCCCCCCCACTCACCCGTCTTGCCGCAGCCGTCCCTGCCCAGCACCACGAGGCGAGCGCGGGGCAGGCGCCCTCCCTGGGCCCCCTCAGCCGCGCTCATCCCCAACACTCTCCGCCAACACTCCCCCCCAACACTCCCCCCCAACACTCCCCCCCAACACTCCCCCCAACACTCCCCCCCCAACACTCCCCGCCAACACTCCCCCCCCCAACACTCCCCCCCAACACTCCCCCCCAACACTCCCCCCCAACACTCCCCCCCCAACACTCCCCAGCTCTCTGTCTCTCTTCTGTCTGCCTCTCTGTGAGTGTCTGTATTTGTCTCTGTGTCTCTGTGTGTCTCTGTGTATGTGTCTGTGTGTGTATATTTGTCTCTGTGTGTCTGTATGTATCTCTGTGCCTCTGTGTGTGTATTTGTCTCTGTGTCTCTGTGTCTAAGTGTGTATGTGTCTGTGTGTCTCTGTGTGTGTATTTGTCTCTGTGTATGTGTCTGTGTGTGTGTATTTGTCTCTGTGTCTCTCTGTCTGTATGTGTCTCTGTCTCTCTACGTGTCTCTGTCTCTCTCTGTGCCTCTCTCTCGTTCTCACGGCCCCTCCTACACCGCGACCCTCGCCACAGAGTGAGCCCGTAGCTTCGTGACGCCCGGGATTTTGTCTCGGCGAATGTAAAGCCCCCCCCCTCACACCGCCCCCACTCACGCCCCCCCCCACCCCGCGACGCAGCCCCATTTCCATTTCGATGTGACATTAATACATTGGGACCCCGTGATGGAACGGGGAGGGGCCTCTCCCCCTCGGCCACGCTCACTCAGCGGGGCGAGCGGTGGAGGTAGCGGACCCCTCCTTGGCTGCTGCCGACATCGCGAATGATGCTGGAGCCAGGGCCTCTGTCCCTGGCCCGGCTTTCATCGCTGGCCACCGACAAGCTCCGACTGGGCCGGGCACAGGAGCGGTGTGTGCACTCGTGTCGAGCCGGAGCGTGTCGGCCGGCAGCGCACGGAGAGTCCTTTCTTTACCCAGGAACTCCTCACCGAGTCTCAAGGCGAGATTTCACGTGGGTCCTGCCACGTGGGGGATATTGGGGAACCAAAGAACCCGGAGAAAACCCAGCCCCGTGCTGCTGTATGACGAGGGTGTGACGCTCAAAGCTCCGCACAGATGGGTTCGCGAATTCATGACTCTGCAGCCATCTCCTGGTCACAGCCCCAGGCCTGCAGCACCTCGTGTCCCCCACGCAGTCTCCTCTAGACTCGCGACCCAGGTCGATCTCGCGTCCCCCACGCAGTCTCCTCTAGACTCGCGACCCAGGCCGAAATCGGCCTCGTGGCTCTGCGGCAGAGCGAGCGGCTCGCAATCTGAAGGTCGCGAGTCCAACTCCTGTTCGGGGGATTTGACGAAGCCCATCATCATCCCTCCATCTCGAGTTAGATGAAATGAGCACCACTATGGTCAAATCAACAGCGATTGTCCTATGGACGGACTCGTCATAGGAATGTGGATGAGTACGGCCATTTGAGCAGGAACTCACTGTGTGGGTGAGACGCGACCCAGGGGAACTCTGTTCCGTCAATGTCCACCCTGGCTGGACAAGCCTGTCAAGGAGGGATGTTCCAACTCAAGGTTATGGCCATGTGAAACATTTGAATAATTGAATAATATATTCAATAATCCTGTAGCCCAGCTATCCTTGTGTTTGATGGAGGAGGGAGCGGTTAAAAGCCCCCCCCCCACTACTGACTGGTGCGTGTTTCTCTAGGGGGTCTCGCGTGCCGGGAGGATGTGGTGATTGCGGGAGTCGAGTGGACAGTGATGCACGACTCCAGATTCGCGAAACCCCGCGGCTGATGACCCAACGTGAGCTTCTGTGCTCGCTCGTCTGTGGCTGTGTGTCGACTCAGCCTCAAATCAGTACCCGGTGCGTTGTGTAATCATCGCCACTCGGGAGACAAAGGCGGCCGGGCGTTGTGCTGGCCACCCACCCCCTCGTGCGCCGTGCCGGCCTTCATAGGTGCTCGCCAACAGCACTTGCCCCGACAGTCTGTTAAAGGCTACACGGCAGACCTTTGTCTGTGTGTACACACGTGTGTGTGTTTTAGTATACTCGCCATCGTCGTCCTCACCCCCGCGGTGCCCTCTGCATCCCAGGCGAGTCCCCTTCGTGATGGGATATGGACTGTCGCCTCCAACAACCGAGAAATCGTCCCAATTAGGACCCCATTGAAGCGACCCCATTGAACGCCCACGCGTAACCTCACAGCCGATCCCACGCCCCCTCCCCCCTCACCCCCGCCGCACCCCCCCTATTCCCCCACTCACCCCCACCCCCCATATTCCCCCACTCACCCCCACCCCCCATATTCCCCCACTCACCCCCCACCCCCCATATTCCCCCACTCACCCCCACCCCCCATATTCCCCCACTCACCCCCACCCCCCCTATTCCCCCCACTCACCCCCACCCCCCATATTCCCCCACTCACCCCCACCCCCCATATTCCCCCACTCACCCCCCACCCCCCATATTCCCCCACTCACCCCCACCCCCCATATTCCCCCACTCACCCCCTACCCCCCATATTCCCCCACTCACCCCCACCCCCCATATTCCCCCACTCACCCCCACCCCCCATATTCCCCCACTCACCCCCTACCCCTCCCCGGTGGCGGAGAAGATCGAAAACCTCCAGTTCCAGAAACGAGGCCACAGAGCGAACAAAGCGGCGCGCTTGTCTCTCGCGAGAGTTGGGGAGTTGGGGGAGGGGAGGGGGCGCGGGAGTTGGGGGGGTTGATGGAGCCGCGTCCAATTAGCGCGGCACGGAGCTGTCCCCTCCAATTAGCGATGTGGGGGGGGGATGTGGGGGGGATGTGGAGGAGGGGGGGGATGTGGGGGGGGGATGTGGGGCGCCCATTAAGGGCGCTCCCTGCGCGGAAATAACCACAGAGGCAAAGATACCCCGTATAGCCTCGAACACACTGTTGGGGCAAGTGCTGCTAGCGAGTAGCACCTACGAAGGAGGGCATGGGGACACACACACGAGGAGGCGCGGCCGCCTTTGTCTCTGCGGTGTCGATGATTGATTAGACGCCGCACCGAGTAGAACCCTCGTACATGGCGCTGAGTCGACCCAGGGGGGCGCCCAGGACAGGTTCACAACATTCGCTGTCGCTGCCATTTGTGGGCGGCCGGGTCGGTAGCGGAGCGCGCGCTCACCACTGCGCCACCGCTCACCACTGCGCCGCCGCGATTCCTCGGGGGGCACGCGCAGCGAATGACGGATTCGCTCACCCCCCAACCACCCCTCACCACTCCTCACCACCCCTCCCCACCCCTCTCCACTCCTCACCACGCCTCACCACCCCTCACCACCCCTCCCCACCCCCAACCACCCCTCACCACCCCACCCCTCCCCACCCCTCCCCACCCCTCACCACCCCTCACCACCCCTCACCACCCCCAACTACTCCTCACCACCCCTCACCACCCCTCACCACCCCCCCACCACCCCTCACCACCCCTCACCACCCCCCACCACCCCTCATCACTCCTCACCACCCCTCACCACCCCCCACCACCCCTCACCACCCCTCACCACCCCCCACCACCCCTCACCACCCCTCTCCACCCCTCACCACCCCTCACCACCACTCACCACCCCTCACCACTCCTCACCACCACTCACCACCCCTCACCACCCCTCACCACCTCTCACCACCCCTCACCACCCCTCACCACCCCTCACCAACCCTCACCACCCCTCACCACCCCTCACCACCACTCACCACCCCTCACCACCCCTCACCACCACTCACCACCCCTCACCACCCCTCACCACTCCTCACCACCCCTCACCACCCCCCACCACTCACCACCCCTCACCACCCCTCACCACCCCTCACCACCCCCCCCACCACTCACCACCCCTCACCACCACTCACCACCCCTCACCACCCCTCACCACCCCTCACCACTCCTCACCACCCCCCCCCCCCACCACTCACCACCCCTCACCACCCCTCACCACCCCCCCCACCACTCACCACCCCTCACCACCCCTCACCAACCCTCACCACCCCTCACCACCCCTCACCACCCCTCACCACCACTCACCACCCCTCACCACCCCTCACCACCCCTCACCACTCCTCACCACCCCTCACCACCCCTCACCACTCCTCACCACCCCTCACCACCCCCCACCACTCACCACCCCTCACCACCCCTCACCACCCCCCACCACTCACCACCCCTCACCACTCCTCACCACCCCTCACCACCCCCCACCACTCACCACCCCTCACCACCCCTCACCACCCCTCACCAACCCCAACTACTCCTCACCACCCCTCACCACTCCTCTCCACCCCTCCCCACCCCCACCACCCCTCACCATCCCTCACCACCCCTCACCACCCCCAACTACTCCTCACCACTCCTCACCACCCCTCACCACCCCTCACCACCCCCACCACCCCTCACCACCCCTCACCACCCCTCCCCAACCCTCACCACCCCTCCCCAACCCTCACCACCCCTCACCACCCCCAACTACTCCTCACCACCCCTCACCACTCCTCTCCACCCCTCACCACCCCTCACCACCCCTCACCTGCACCCCTCTCCGCAGCGGCGGCCTCTCCGTGGGGTCGGTGTCTCAAGACGTGACGTCACGATGGGGAAGGAGGCTGCGAAGTGGAGCTCTAAACGCGGGGCAGCGACCCCCCGTGTAGCCCTCAACGAGCCCCTGGGCTGGCACGGGAGTTTAGCAGCCACCGACCATTGTTAATGCGCTGATGTGGCCCCCATGCCTTACAATCACGACCTACTCAGGCAGCATTCGAGTCTCCCACGAAGATGACTCTATCCCGAGGGGCCACTTGAGCCAGCCCTTGGGACAGGAGGTCATAGAAGGCATCTGTACACAAGACAAATGCAAAGATCTCCCGTATAGCCTGCAGACTGTGTGGGGCAAGTGCGATTAGCGAGCACCTTTGAAGGCCGGCACGGCACAAAAGGGGGTGGTGGCCAACACCACGCCCGGCCGCTTTTGTCTCTCGAGCGGCAATGTTTGCACACCGCACCAGGTACTCATTTGAGGCTGAGTTGACCTAGTGGAGGCCCAGCATCAGATAATCACTGGTTTTGGTCGTCAGCGGGAATCGAACTCGGTTCGCCGGGTTCATAGCGGAGAGCGTTAACCGCTACACCGCTCCACACAATGGCATAGAGTCACGCTCCATCTCTCACAGGAACACCTTCGCTGCGTGTCTGTCATCGTGTGACGATGGCACGGGGTGGCAGGGACTGGCACCAGTTGCCCAGGCAGGGCTGCCAGACCGGGCGAATTCGTGCGAAGCTGGGCATAGTCTTAAGCTCTTGTGAAATGTGACTTGTAATTAATCAGCAAAGTTATTTAACTTTGTGCCCGGGTAATGTGGCAAATGGGCCGCTCTTGGCCCC